>NW_018404479.1:1117-35108 GCF_002113885.1 Mizuhopecten yessoensis
TTGTTTGTTTCCTATTGACATATTAGTCTGTAAAAACGATACAGTATGTGTTTGTCAACCTTTGGCACATTAGTTTGTATGAAGAAGTTGTATGTGTTTGTCAGCGTTTGACATTTAGGTTGTACAAGTGATCTTTCTATGTACCCAATTGACACTTTTGCTTGTACATTTTCGTACGATAACTGTTTGACACTTAAGCCTATAGGGAGATCTATCCTAACCTTATAATCTTTGTTTTTAACCCATTGATAAGTTTGCTTCTACGAACAAATTTTGTTTGTCATCTATCGGCACTTTATCCTGAATTATCTTTATTTGTCAAAAGAATTACCCAGTCTGTGCAATCTCTCTTTGGAAAACTTTGCTAAATATAGATTTAGGATCTGTATCAACAATTGACACTCCAGCCTTGTCTATTGTGTTTATTTTTCATAAATTTACANAACTTTGCTAAATATAGATTTAGGATCTGTATCAACAATTGACACTCCAGCCTTGTCTATTGTGTTTATTTTTCATAAATTTACACTCTGGTCTGTACGGCATGTGTTTGTACATGTACGCAATTATACCATTAGTCTTTACGATTTATATGTACGATCAGCTGTTGTCACCATCCACACTCTACACTGCACGATCAATGTTTTCTTACCAATTTGAGACAAGAGTCTATATAATCTGTTTTTGTCTCCAATCGACTCTAAATTCAGTGCGATCTTTGTGTTTGACATCAATTCACACTCTAGTCGTCTCGATTTTGTACACCTACTAACACATGGGTCATTAGGACTTGCTTCCTTTTATCACCAGAACAGGAAGTCATTTCGTAATAATGTCTCGTCATTTCTACGTTACTTATAAGCTCGCATTCGTACAGGGATGAGTTTGTTCATCACTTGTATCTCGTCTCCGCAATAATCAAAGCTTACTGTCTATTGTCAAGAGACACACTCTCTCACTATTGCTCTCAGACTGATGACCTAAGGGACATCTATTGTTTTATGATTCAATAATCCGTTTCTGCGCAGCAAATGTCCCGAAGTGGATATACAAATGTAACAGAAAAAGGAATATATAGAAGCAAATCTGGATTTTGATTTGATTAAGACTTTTTATATTTTATTTTAGGAAAACTTAAACCCCTAGAGTATACTGTTTATACGTTAGTCGTTCAAGCACAGGTAAACACAATGTTCAAATTATATTTTATGCATAACGAAGCATCTTATTACAAGCAGATATTAATGTACAACAGCAAGCCGATGGAAGCTGATGTTCCAACCAGGATCTACTTACATCAACATACACTATTTACATCTGTTTTTGGTACATGTAGTTTAGCACTATATTTAAACATATCAAGTCTATAACATAATCATTGGCAAATTATGTCTGTAGGCACAATGATCCATGTGGTTTATCACAACTGTATGAGTCTCTAAAATTGGACGTCTCCCGTCACTACGAGAGACATACGCACTACGTCACCGTCAATTAACAATAAAACTTCATCCGTTGCAAAGAATTCTGGGATCAGTTGTTACACATCGCTACTTCCGGTTGTTTTTCAGGTTTGGTGGCTAAGCAGCCCTTAACTTGAGCCAGGTTGACACCGATATGCCTCTAGTCAATCAAGAAAATATGAAAATAGCAGTATTAACAAAGCCATATACTGTCTTCCGTTTCACACAAAAGCGCACCGTCTGATTTATATTTGTGTAGAAACACAATCATACTGAGTTTTCCCATTAGACGACACCAGCGAGTACTCTGATTTTGGGCTTTGTGTAGAAGATTTTTTCACCAGTTTTTTACATTTTGTAATTCCAAATAATTTATTTACTTCCTTTCGGAAATGCGGACCTGTTATGTAGTAAATGTAGCCATATAAGGCATTGTTTGATAAACAAATCTCTTCCACAACTTTGCGAATTGTCAGGTACGTGAAGTATCTTTGCCAGACAGGATCTACGGCCATTTCCTGAAGAGTTGACGGGTACGTCCCATGGGGGAGCAGAGACTGCAAGGCGTATACAATGGACGCCGGAAGTAACGTACAGATGAAATAGAAAGACACGGACAGCAGTGTAATGGTTGAAGTGGTATTTCCGCCTCCTGCTTGTGGACTATTCACCGGAACTGTACCTGTAATACGCTTGATCTCACGGATAACACACACATTGAATACAAGCACACATACCGGGATGATGAAAAACAGCAGCATTTCCGTTACCATGGTCCACACTTTTTCGAATTTAATGATGTCATCGTGCGGAGCGAACTTACAACTCTGGTGTTCTTCAACGTAGACCCAGATGTAAGCCTGGACGGATGCCAGGCTGAGGGAGAAGGCCGTCAGACAGACAGATACTTTGATAGCGCGGGTCACCGTACAAAACTTTTCCTTCGAAAATGGGTGACACACTGCAATATAACGCTCCACCGTGAATGCCATGACGAATAAGGGCGTCAGGTACTGTGGCATGATCAATAGAACGTTGAATAGGGCACAAATGACCGGTTTATTGTACGTTGGTGTGTCCCAAGCATAGTTCAACTCCATAATGAAGTGAAGAAACAAGAATATTGTATGCACAATTGCAAGTGTTCCAAGGTAGATGGCAGAAGAATTGTTCTTTCGCATGCGTCGACTTAGCCATATGTACGCGGATATAGGGTTGCCTATGAGTCCAACCACGTACCAAATGGGGGAGATGACCCTGTCTACGAGAATGACCGCCGGGGCAAACGTCTGAAGGATCTCGGAGACGGTTGGGGGGAGACCCGCTCCCTGGGTCATGTTGAGGTTTAAGGTCACGTTCTCGTACATACTGGTATTCTGCATGATCCTGTGAATACACAAAAACGTAGAATAATGAATAACATTCAAAATATAATTTATAGTACCCTTGCATCTGATTCCGTCCAAAATTAGACGAAGACTATCTCTAGAGGTGATTTCATGTTGTATACATTATTCTTACATCAATGCAACTTACCAACTTAACTACAATATACTGTTATAGTAATGTTTGAAGATTCCTGAACTCTCTTTGTAAAACAATAATATCCAATTCATCCCGTCAGAGACGCAAGCTGCACTGTATACTATATATATGTCTGCATAAACGTATATACGATTGCAGCATAATTGACATTGTAATACGCAAACAATACTATGAGATTGATTGGAAACATCCATGAGCGTTGTTTCAACAGATACCTGTCAATTAGTGAAGTAATATATAGTTTATAGCTATATATGATTACACTGTATTCGGACTTCAAGGATCCCCGGCTACCTGTACGTACTGTATCTGCGTCACGACAAGTGGACAAATGTATACATGCACAAACAAACAGCTAATTGAATGTTGATACATGCGCATTTTAAACGTAGATCATTAATATCAAGTGACAATGTTTGTTATTTATGACAAAATTATCTCATTGTAAATGAAATAGTTTTGACATGAAGCTTGAAGTTTTGAATAAAATCTAAACTGCAAGATTGATTTATGGGATTCAAATAATTGACATTTAGCCTAAAACATTTAACCGATTTAGCGCTGGATAAAAAATACAACATTTGGGTGTATTCTGAAATGGCCGCGTTCGATTTAATGATACATACATTTCAATAATGTTGCGTTGACAATAATCTAACAATTAAAGTATCGCTGTCAAATAGACAGTTACTTTTTTGACGAAGGATGTACATCATTAATAGTAAAAACATGAGATACAAAATGTACTGAAAACGTGATATGAAGGTTCTTCTCTTTATCGTTTGGGGTTTAACGTCCTCGCAAAAGTCAGAGTCAAATGCAGACGTGTATCTAGGGAGACACCAACGGAAAGCGAGAGCAGATATAGCAAAGCAGGTAGGTAAGTTAGGAAGAGGAAAATAGCACAAGTGTTACAATGCGCAGTAGATCAAGTTTGGTCTGTTTAATGTACCCCATGTACATTGTAAAAGACACGAAAGAAACAAAAACGGTTCTGCAGGGAGCCACATAATTCTTACAGTGCAATACACGTTGGTTTTGGTTTGGTTTGGTTTAGTATTGTTTAACGTCCTATCAACAGCTATGGTCATTTAAGGACGGCCTCCCTGGTGTGCAAGATGCATGCGTGTAGTATATGCGCGTGTTTTGGGAGGCTGCGATATGTTCGTGTTTGTCTCCTTGTGATAGCGCAGATAATGATGCCGACATTTTAGTGCTAACTCACTGAAACATACTGCCGAAGACACCTAGCAGGACACCCCACCCGGTCACATTATACTGACAACGGGCAAACCAGTCGTCCTATCCTAGCAGGAGTAGAAACTACCATTTTTTAGACTCTAATATGTCTCGGCCAGGGAACAGAACCCATAGTCTTCCTCACAGGGTTGAACGCTTAACTAAAGGCCAACGGTAAGGCATTGTCAATGGACACATTAGGAAGAAGAGAGTGGTTCAGAAAGAAGAGAAAAAATCCCAAATTTAGTCGCCTCGTACGATCATGCAATTAGGCAGCAGGTACAATTCGTACGCCCTACCTGCAGGAACTAACAATGCACGTACTTTTGGGATACCGAAGGTCTGTTCTTAGTTTCTACTCCGATGACAATGAGTTAGACGCGAATCAGTAATGTTAGGGACCTATGTTACATGTACATTTGTACTGACGGAGCAACATAACAGTAGCTTACCGAGGAAGGGAAATGATTGTGAGAGAGAATCATTAACTTACAACTGAGTGTTTACGAATATTTGTATATACTGTTGAATTTTCCCGGTTGTGAGTTTAAATAGAGGTTTTATTAACGAAAACAACAGGAACACAAATATACAGCATATACAGATGTATCTACCACGTCTGTGACGTAATAACACTCTCCATTGGCTAATAATTGGAGTCAAGAAAGCATGGCACCAATTCCTGGTGAAATAGTACTTTTATCACGTAATAAATGTTAGTGCAATCAAAAGAACGGCCTTATATAACTTATTTGATTGCCCAGGTCATGTCGCCTTATATGCACCAACAGGCAGACACCAAATCGAATTTCATTCTATTATGGCGCGCTAGAATAGATGTAATCAAGTTTGTATTATATGGTGAAACCAAGACAGTAATTCGTTATGCGAATTTTTTTTGGTAAATATTCAATTTAGGCAGAAGCTGTCTTCGTGAATTTAATTTCCCGACATTTCCTCAACCTCGTGATATCTTCGACAATACAAAAAATATTCCTGAACTGTGTACATTAGCAACCGACTTTCTTTGCGGAGGTAAGCAAAGGAACCATCGACTATCATAATTATTATGTCATAGATGAATAATACAATGTGTATTTGGAACCGTCTTTGAACATTATATGTTTGGACATAAACTCTTGTACTATCAACCCCAAACAGTTATAAGTAGTTTGGCAACATTAACTATTTCAAACCGTACATCATTCATAAAATAAGAATATGAACCAGGCGTTGATGTCTGTCAACACAACAAACCAATCCACATAGTCTAAATGTTATTATTGTTTTTTAGATCAATATTTACATGATCATAAACCATTATTGTACTGTTGCCCGGCCGGGGAATCATACTCCATAACGCCCGGTATATGAACCAGTGTCTGACACAACCTACATCAGACCATCTGTCCCAACTGACCGCTCATTTGCATAATACATGGTTAACGACACCCACTCCAGATCTAGTGCGTACGTTTAAAACGTACGCAGTGATGGCCATGTAGTACGCATTATCTAATACAGTAACATGACTCTTTTGTTCTAAGGTATGCTTTCAACTTGTACACACATATATCGTAAAATAAGTTCAATGAATTTGTACGGTAGATATCGCTTAAGATTGAATCAGGGAAGATTTGGATTTTTTTTATAAGTTGAGGCTCTTAAATAAGTTACAAATTCATGTTTGAAAATAGACAGTATTGGTTAAAAAATAATAGTAAAAAATTGAGATGGAAGATCCTTGACACTTTTCATTATAAAACAGAACATTGCACTCTAATAAACAATGCATCTGCAATTAATCCGATTTGTCTTACTTACATGTATTTTTACTGTCATATATCAGTTCTCCAGCGTTTACATATTTTATGTAGATGTGTATGTAAACTGTACAGCGTACCATAATAATATTAATATTACATCGCAATATTTTCTATATATAGCCAGACAAACGCCCTGCGAACCAGAAGTCATGGCCATAGGGCGATGGTAAATTATAAACTGGATTCAACTTAGAACGAAAATAGATAAAAGGTGGTGGTACTAGAGGGAACCCGTTCATGATGTTAGAATCATCATAATATTGATTGCTTAATGCAAACAAACAAACAACAAACAAAACAAAAACAGACAGACATACTAAGCCAACTTCCGGTGCTTCATCAACCGTCATCCTAGCCCCAGGCAGTAGGGAAACAACACCAGATAAAGATACACGTAAATATCCTAATTACTAACTATCCGAGTTTCACACAAAGCATGTTAAACCTTCAAACTGATAACCTCATTATATCCTACATGTATAGTGATGAGAAACATGAAGGGCAAAGAAACAACTTTGAGTCGGTCTTTCATTGTAGTGTGCTAATCAAATACGTTGATTATTTTGCAATTCGTTCACATAAGACAGTCATAAATACTGGAGACACCGAGGGGTATAAATCAATGTAAAAAGTTACAATGTAGCATGGCTTTGTAAGGATGTCTGGGAATTAAAGATATTTGCGGCAGACAGGCGCCATTCGAACCGGAAGTCGTGACTGTAGGGCGATTTTAAAGTTTAAATAGAGTTCCAATAATCACCACCTTTCCAGTTGGATGGTATGAGTCTCAAATACCTCGTAAAACGATCCAACCACAGGCGTCAAACTAGACAAGAAAAACTAAGGCGGCTGAATCATACAAAGATGAGGACTTAGTCTCCAAAATGTCACAGCATAGAGCACGACAGAGTACCGAGCAACAACGGTCCTGGATGGATTTAAAAAGAATCGTGTAAAGTCAAGATCTGTACCGGGGTGTGATATTTCTCTAAAAAAATCTTATTCTGAGACAACAGGGAAGTAAACATTTCCCTAGTTTTGTTTAATACATGGGACAACGGAATAGGAATCAAATTGAATCTTGTTTCTTATATCAGGCAACGGGGAAGGAGCAACCTATTATTTTTCTTATAAATCTGACAATATATCTATTAGATCTATAAGACATTGAGAAGGGCGTCTCTAAATCTCGTTATATATTGACCGGATAATGAGCCGATGAGGAATAGAGCAACTAAGTTCAACTAACTAACTAAAAAAATATCGCGTTGGCGATTGTTCTTAATTTATAAATTCATTATATCCATAGTCTATATAATCTTTAAATAAATATTCGTGTGTGGATTTTTTTCGCGCCTATTTACTTAACGCAAATAACTCGAGATTTTCCACACCGCGGAAATTTCTACTTTTCCAGTACATACATGTAGCTGAAAACGGGAAAGAAACGTCTATTTTCTGGTATATCAGACAACGGAAAATGGAGCAACAAAACATAATCCAATACTTTCGATACCGGTAGGGAAATAGGTTTGGCAAATTGTACCTGTGTCTACAAGCATCTATGTCTTCAGTACGTATACGTGTTCTTATATTGGCCAAACAATTTGTCAACATTTCTAACAAATTGATCTAGAATCCTTCAACTACATGACATGTACCATTCAAGTGTCCAGTAAGAAACGAACACCGCGTTCAGACTTCAGTGAGATTGTATTGAAGAGTTTATGTGACCCATAGAATTTAATTATTTTTTGGAAACGTTTTATATTACTTTCCGTATGTTTGAGTCTCAAATCCATTTATCGTGATAGTTTAGACAGATTTAGAGGATGGAGTAAAGACAAGTAAATATATAAGCATATCCGATAGAGGTCTACCGAGTGAGGACACAAGAAATATAGAGGACTTCCGAGCTTCAGTCGTGATCGGATGATCGTGATGGAGATTTATAGCATAAATATAGTTATATAATTAACAGTGATCCGAATAAACCCCAAAACCATGTAGTCTGCCGATTATAACGAATATCTCACAAATGGACTCATAGTTGATTCGATACCTAATCAGTAGTGTTGTTTGATTCCAGAAAAAAAGTCTTGATTTAGCATGTCGAGTTCCGGTACAACATGCCACGAGGTGTTCCGAGTAGTTGCACGTGACCGCCGGCTGTTTGTAATCACCGATCCGGCCTCTCGCGCCTATCCACACCAGTCGCAAGTACGAAAAAGTCTTCATAACGGAAGGCGCGGGGGATCATATTGGGATATACAACGTCTCATAACAAATCTGGCGAAATCCTGACCATATTGATTACGTGCTCCGAAATTGAATACGGATTGGAATATAGAAGTAACGACATACATGTACATAAAGGGTTTACGGCATTGACCGCTCTGTGGGTGAGGCGCGTTCGATTAAGTTCTTAACATATCTCTTGTATTAACCCTGGCCAATATTGTCAATAAAGTATAGATGATGACTAATTAACCAATTATATTTTCAAGATACTTGACGCATCTTTTTTTTGCTGAAGTCACGGTCATTTTCGCATTTTATTGTTTTGTTTTTGTTTTGTTTGTTTCCTGCTGTTGCTGGTTTTTTTTAGAGTTTTAAGTTAAATCCGATAGTTCTACTCGATACAACTCGATTGTTTGAGGTCTTTAAAAAATTATAACAAAATGCTATATCATTACCGACCTTATAACCAATTAACCGGAGATTTTATGCACATTCACAGTATTTTAAGGTTTGCAGGTTTGTCTATACAATATGTTATAATGTACAAACAATACCAAACGAAATCAAAATTCACATTGTATCAACATAATTAGTACATTTGCATCACTATTTTGTAACCCGATACAGTATATTTGTAATAGCGCAGTATGTTTCGTGCTACAAATACAATGTACTTTTATATATGTTTGTACCGAAAAGACAGAAAAACGGCCAACTTGAAAATTCGGCACCTATATACTCAACAAAAAATCACATTTACTTGGATGACACTGAAACAGACAATGATGTTAAGTTGATATCAAAAGACAAGTAGTTTATTTGAGTTTAACCCTTTTTCTACATTTGACACAAATTGCTTTTCATTTTCAAGAGCGCGGAAACCCACGCCTTGGCGTCGGTTGACGTTTGGCGTAGCAAGGCTCATATACACTGTAGGAGATGTACGGTGTATCAGACACATTTCATCGATTTTTGTATCAATTTCGTCCTCTGATCGGACATAAATCCTCATTTAGTCACTAACCATGTCGTTAAGGGTATTGGGCGTGTGTACACTGTCTTATGATGTCCGTGACCGATCTACCATCTTAATTACTGGTCATACGACGTGATAAACGAGACTCTGATACATAGAGATTGGTCTCCCTAACAAATAGTGTGCTGGCCCTTCCTTGGCCGGTCGAGGCCAGCGGAAAAAAATGATACCGCAGACATTGAGATACGGATCCAAACTAGGACGATATTTTAGCAATTATGTGTTTAGAAATATGCATAATAAAAACACAATTTAAACATGACATTTTGATGGTATTTGAGAACAGCCAAACATAGCATTGTTGGGATATAGAGAGTTCACGTGACAGTATTGGTAAATACCAAAGCGTGTACAGGTTGGCGGACATGCACTGATTAGGCCTCTCGTTACAGATAGTGTGATTAAGCAAATGACAAATACAGCGTCACTAGCGTCTCGTACCTACGTCAGCAGCCTCCAGTCCCCGGCTAATATATTGGCATATCTGCCTCATGAACAACGCGTTTCATGTAATATACTACGGCAGTGCATTATTGTGTACATTTTTGTATTTAATGTTACGTCATCGCATCCTTTGTTTAGAGTATTTGACGACGGGAGTTGATATGTAGCAATTGTCAGGTTGCGCGTAAAACGCTTATAGCCTTCTATTCTACAGTAAATGCATAACGTTATCAAACGACCTTTTCAATGATTAATAATTTAACTTAAATGCGGATTTTCACAATGAGCCTTGGTTCTTACTTATAGACTAATAAGATACCTTATATTTACATGTATATATCTTGGACTATCTAAGCTCTTGTATGGTACTGAGGTTTATAAGGATAAGTAAAACGGATGGAAACCGAACAAACAATACAGATATTCTGACCAAGTGCTTCAATATGAATATTGTCACAAAACGCTGTACAGGGGAGCTAGGAAATGAAGAATTTCACGACGGACCCATGACGAGTCGTCAATAGTAGTGGATGAAACCATGCCCTAAAGACAAACCTTAATGACGAATACCAATGCCATGAAAATAGATGTGTTGGTCAGCCTATTGAAACAAAAATCGATGAATGCTTAATAGGGGATTAACACCAGGAGAGAAATAATAATAAAAAAGTTGTTTAAACGCTGTGTTACCAAAAAAAAACACTTCGGGTTATAGCAGAACATAAAAAGTTATGGTATATTTATCCTTTAATATCTGCTAGATATCATACGTCACATTATTTTTAACAAATTGTACAATAAAAAGTCCATTCATGCAGAAAATATCTAAAACATGAATATGAAAAAATATGACCGTAAAGGTCATGGTCTTATAAACGCATTTTTAAGACATGATGGTACAGAAGCCTTAGATAATACACATTTCTTTAAGACAGGCTGACTTCCGTTTGTACACAATACAAATTTGCCAACGCCATGTCGAGCTTCCATATTAATCGGAATCAGGGAAATCCTGGAATCGCTTGTAATCGCGGGTTTTGGGGACCGTATGATACGACACAAGCTGGATCTGGTCTGATTCCCGGGGATGACAATTACAACACGTGTCTTTGTTGATCAAACAAAGATGTTTATCAAAGGCTAGCGCTGATCACGTGTCAGTGTTATCAGGGTCACACGCATCCCTACCCTACTACTTACCAAGGTTTCTCGAGTGTTATAAACTCGATGAAGATTTGTCAGTTCGTTGATTAAAGTATCAGAATTGCATAAACAAAAACAGTTGCCATGAATGTTGACTCTGATTGGGACATTGCTTTCTAAAGGATGCTTGTTAATTTGCTCTTGAATAACAACCCTTCTTTCTAGATATCGACGGCGTCGTATACCGGGAATCTTTCAGTGTTTGTCTTGCCTTCAGCCTTGTTTTAGGTGTAATCAATTTCACCATTACTTTGACAAGGTCGAGCGGGAAACCCGACCTAGTTTGGCTGCTAAGTCGATATGTATGGAAGATCTGCAGTGTGAGTACCCACTACAGACCTCACTTAAACAAATTGTGTAACAGATTCGATGTCGTCAAACATTAGAAATCGGCGTAAACTCACTTTCATCTTTAAACAAATCTCTCAACACGTCATAAAGCGCATTAAAGAATTAGGTTAACCGTCTAGCTTGCAGGCAGAGGCCTTTAGTTCACGTAACCGATCGAATACGAGAACTGTTGCATGCCCTGTAATGGACATATCGTGGGGTTTGACATTTCATTTCAAGTTCGCCAGAAACTCAAATATTTTGAAATGATTTGAAGTGTAATTGTTTCATTGATTGCATTTGGTTAATGATGCATTACATTTGTACGTACATTTATTTTATATTTCAAATGCTTATATTATTTGATGTGTTTCACGTTTTACATTTAGGTTCGTTTATTCGTTGCTGATAAATAATGAGTTTCTTAATCTTACTAAATCTTAAAACATTTTTGAAAATGTTTGTTTTTTTGTAAAATATGCATTATAATCTTATTTGAGTTTGTGTCATTTACATAATTTAAAAAGAAACTCATGTAAATAAAGCAACTTGACAATAGTCTGAAAAACAACAGGAGAACATTGTTATTTCAAATCAATACATTGCTAGTATCATATGTCTTTTGCAACGTTAGAAGAACACCAACAATGGCCCGACATGTTCTTAAAACAAATTGCCGCAAAATAGTGCAGGAAGGGTAAATATCTTATTCTCGTATCACATTTAGCTTAAATTTGACCCAAAGTCCATCAACAGAGCCACAAAGAGCACAAATCCTATCTAGATGAGATGACAATACTGTATTACCGTGTGGAGGGACTATAAACTAACTGTGAGACCTTATTTCTTCATCGGGTGTTGACATGGGCGAAACAACTTAACCAGTCGAGCATGTACATATTTACGGATTGAGAGCGTTAAACTCTATTGACTTGAAAACATCGGATTTTTTCTTTTACATTAAACAGTGAGGTTACGCTTGACAGGTGAAATGATCTGTAACCGATCACCCCCCGTCAGGGGTCAATTTCTCTAGCTTAAGTCGTCACTGCTGTGGAAGTTAATCTGTCGCCTGATAGGTTTTTAGATGGAGAAACAACATTTCATCAGGATTGTATGATACCGGTAGACTACACAGTCAATACAAGTGACAAATACCACAAAACTTTAAAACTTCTTTAAAGGTTCAGTCAAAAGATTTTTGTTAAGTTTAAAATATGAAAACAATTCCAACAAAAATAAAGAACGCCTCGTAAAAAAGACCTAACGACAGATCAATGATTATCAAAATAAAGAGGGAACGACAATCAACCTCACGAAATAACGAAATTGAAATACTCAAAATAACAAAGAAACGTATGTACATTTTAACGATATTAATCAGTTCCTATAGCTTATATTTAGATAAATACTAGTATTATAAAAAGAAACATTCTCAACAACGAGTCTTAAGTACTTTCCTCTCCTAGAAGAGATGAAAGTACTAAAGACACATTGCTGAGAATTTTTCTTTTTATAATATTTCTTTGTCCGTAAGAATATTTTTTCTGCTTTTATAATATATACTAGTGTATATATGTTCCCCGGTAAAATATGTTCGCATCATTGTTCATGACCTAATACCAAAAACCCAGCCAAATAATCCATAAACTATACATATTTGTTTGTGATCCACTAATGACATATAGCAGTCTATGACTATTTTATGTCAGTGTATCATGTTTTTCTTGCTGGTTGTTCCGACGGTCTCGACAATTTAAAATTAGATACACAATTAATGACGTCGTGGTGATTCAGTTATAACGATTTGCTCTATATTAACAGTAATATCAGTGATAACGCGCACAGGAGGTGACCGGGGGCAAGAACTATATTGTTCAGTAATGATGCCCAAACCTTCTCTTCAAGAATAGCTGTTAAATCACAGATTGGCCATAGTGTCTGCCAATATCTTGACATTACCTTGCAAGTTTAGGTTAATGAATCTCAACCTTATACAAAAGTTGTTTCGACCGTATGACTTAAAGCAAATCCTTTTAATGACGTTTGCAAGGCTGTTTGTATCGTTTCTGTGATTGCGATTCTTATATCTACTGTAAAAAAATATATTCAAGAAGCAGGCTTTTGTAAGAAAAACAATTTGTAAGGATAGCGCATATCCATCTACGGACGTGAAATTCGAAAGTGCATTATATTGTTTGACTGAAATGGTTTAAGGTCCAATGGATTTTTTTCTATGACCACATCGGTCGTTATAACTTGTACTTAAACCATTGTCATCATTGGTAAAATCTCTTTCAAAAGACAAGTGAACCATTATACTTTTTTATTAAGATCGATGAACATCTGGAAACCGTGATAAGCACTTGTTTCACACTTGAAGGACCTTCATTACTTGGATTTTAACTAGATGTATATGGCTAGTGTCGCTGATGAAGCAGGAGACACGCTTATCCTTCCGGATTCCCTGGTCGTATTATCATTATACTTTTTCAAAGGCTTCCTTGTGAAGATATTGATTGTTCAACTATGCCTAACTTTCTCGAGATTGAATATCAATATGAGGTTTCGTTGATACTCGGTATTCCTTGGTTTTTTAAGCTCTCTCACTTTGGCTACATTAATTAATTCTATGCCACAAAGGAATATATTACATGATTTACGATTTAACGAGTTCTTCGTTATGTCGATTCGATCAGTGCGACCAATTTGATCAGAACAGCCAGTTTATAAATATATTTAGGCAATTAACAGGTTGTAGAACACACGACGTTCTACCAAATCCTAATAGTCAAAGCGGGCAATTTGGACAATGCAGAAAATCGAAGAAAAGTGACAATGATGAATTAATCTTATGAATTAGTCTGGTAACATACAAGAGCACTGGTGATATTTTCCTGTTTACGTCGCCACATGTACAACCTATCTTCTTGTAGTGGGAACCGATAAGTTATTTTTTAGTGAACCTGACCTTGTGTTCGGGTAATGGTGTGACATCAGACCATATCAGATATATTAAATATTCAATACACTATACATCAATACACATATTTATGTGGTGATACATTAAAATCGTCACCTGTCAGAATTCCGACATTAATAGTACACCTGTCCTATTTACGTCTAACGTCAGGTCTATTGTGTAGGCAGTCATCTGTGTACTTGGTCTGGTTGATAGGTGATAAAAGTAACTGTCATCCGTCATGTCCGAAGGAATGAACGCATGTATACTACATGTAGATGTGTTCATTACGTGTATTCATCCATGTATCTCTAAAAGTGATATGAAAAAACACCTGTATTGAACAAGTATCTATGTATACAAGTTGGTGAACGATATATGCTAAATTTGTTTTGATTTCTCATTCTCATTCAGTAGTTTTCGAATGACTGTTTCGTCACACTAAAATTCAGAAATTCATTAATAAATATTTTAAATTTACGTACAAAAGTTTCGATGTTAATGGTAGCTTTGTAAGCAATCGGTAACAAGCTTACCTGGTAAATTCCGCCAGCAACGATAACAGGTAATCCGAATCCATCGTAATGTTCGCCAGTCAACCATCCACTTAGAAAACACCTGATGTGGTGGCGTTTATATTAGGGATCTCTATGACGTAATAGTTAGGTTTCAAAAAGAATGTCACTTAGTCTAGGATTCCCAGGAGAGATCGCCGTCTCAGTACGTACCTTACATACGATACCATGGGTGGGTACAATACTTTTGTCGTGATCCACCCAATCCATGTTGAGGCTGTAATGTTATTTTAACTCGGAAATCGTTAAAAGATGTTTTTACTTATCCTTTAAACAAATTATGACTTCAATGCATTCTTAGTGAACCCTAAAGTTTTCCATTTTTGAGAGACACTTTCCTTGAAAATCATTGATGACACGGGATTTTATGAGACCAGTGGAACTTCTTAAAGTGACGTCCAAATAATCTGTGCCGAATGTCATGAGATACCGACCTATTGGGTCGACTAGACAGGCAGGAAACCATCCTGTACCGTGTCCAATATCCTTCCGCGAGGCCTTACACGAGGCATTATTGGCTTAGAAGCCATCCGCGATTACACTGTGAGATTGTACTCGATAATCTGACGTTGTCTTATAATCACCAGTCACGCGTGACGTGACGCTGGTGAAGATTTATACTGTATATAGATATCTTAGAAAGCCATCTATAATATATGGAGCTACCTAACGCTTCTAGTAAAGTCTGCAACGGTCCACTGCATTATAATGCAGTGTAAATTTGGGATTTAGTGAATGACGTTTACAATGTAGGACTGTACGAATCACACAGGATGCCCTGAAATAAATATAAGTCTAACCTCCCAAGGACGGCGTCTCTTCATGGACAAAGATGACGTCACTTATATTTGTGTTCTTCACTAACACAGATTCTTAACTGTTGGCAATTTATGTAAATAATACAATTAAAAGTTCCGACGTTGTTTTTTAATCGGATTCATACTCTCTACATGTAAACATTTGTATGTGTATGTATTATGTCATTAATGGACTGATGGGAATCCGTACTAAGAAACAAAAAATGACTGCCGCAGTCATCGGAACGATACAAAATAGTCACATAAGTGGTCAGTTGAAGTGGTAAGTAGAAATTTCAGATCTTGAAAGAAACGAAATATACGCAGCTTTAAAGACTACGTACATTTATAGCAACGACGACTCGAGCACATTTTGCCAGCAGCTTTACATACCGTAGACAAATTAGAGCATGCTAGTTTGGTGTTACAATAAGATTACTCATAAACCCATCACTGTAGTTTCAACGTAGCCATGTGAAACGAAATCCTAATAGCCTTCAGAAATCCATTAATATATTACACATAGGCATAGTTTTCTTCATGTCATGAGTCAAGCAGACCGTTCTTTTACTCATTGTATAATAAGTGTTACGCGTGTAAGCCCATCGTTCATGTACCTCTAACAAAAGAACATATTTGTATCACCTTCTTTAGCATCAATTCAATTTCACTTTGCTTAAATATGACTGGCGGAAAGCGGCGATATAATCGTCTTGTATACGAGACCTGCAAAACCAAGTACTGAGGACAGACTACTACTAACTTGCTAAGGGCTTCCATCATTTGTCACACGGGAGCACTTTAAATATATAAAAGGTGTAGTCAGGCTTATAATGTATGCAAAGCTCATCCCGATCCCGTCGGATAAAGCGTCCATTTCAATGTATGTCACGCCGACTCTTAACGTGAGTGTAAGCCAACTTCCGGTAAGTATCGACAATAACATTGTGATAATGAAATGTGTAGTCTATCTGGGGTCAAATCACCATGGGTGGATTAGTGTTACCTTAACTACAGGATTGACCTTTCCATACCTAGTGAAGGTCACATTGACAAAGGTCAATTGGAGAAGTTGCACTGCTCAGCGATTTGTGTCACCTTAGTGTGCCTCTCCCTTTCATTGGTTATTTGGACACATGGACCGATAAAGCTGATTCACAGTGTTGCTAATTTATGTCGTTGTTTGAACTTTCATACAATACTGTACAATTATCTTCAATAAAAAGCATTTATATACGTACACAGTAAAAAATATTGATAGGTACTCACTCCTTAATCATCACGCTTAAAGTGCAAAAAGTATCTATGCAAATAAGTTACTGAAGCTGTACAGGAACCGGAAGTCATGTGTCACCGGTACCAATAATAACAGAATGAGTCGTACAAGCAAATGCTATCAGCACCCTATGAAAAACCGTATTCGTCTTGGATAAAATATTCCAAAGCGATTGTAGACGAATTAGTTTATTAGTTTTATCATAATTTAGACAGTTAGACGATAAAATGGTGATGAACTGCTTGTTATTGGATTAAGTCAAAAGTGACTGAAAACCTCCCCGTACACTGTACCAGATTTCAGCCGATAATCTAGTTATTCATTATGTAAAGCTGACGTTTTACTTGGTAAAAAAATTGATAATCACTGGATTTCTGCAACATCTGCTGATTATACGATTGTAGCATTTCATCTATTAATCTAATCAATGTCTCTAAGCCAATAAAAATGAGTTTATCTATAAGTATTTACATAGTTATATCATCATTAATTACGTACTTCAAATCAACACATACGTGATACCGGTTTTACAATATAAAATTTCAAATCCAATTACATCAAATTATGTTATGAACATTTCAAGCAAACAAATCAGATTTGCTGCCTTTTTAATCAGTTTGAAACTACCATTAAGTGTCCATCCAATCGGCCTGATTTAACTGTTCATTCTGAGTTTTATAATATTGACAGCAATGGCTAGAGGGGAGTTGTACCGCATGTGTGTTCGTTCGTATAGGAGACAATTGAAGGTCAGAAGAATCAACAGCTTTTCACTTTAGCTAATGACCAAGCATGTTCCTGAAGGCCCACCCAAACCCAAAACATGACATTTTCAGAACAGATATAATCTTCACATTTCCTTAAGGCAACCTATGGCTCACAGACACACAGCCAAGCCCCAATCACTGTTAATGCGCAATAATGACGAGATTGTATTTGTAATCAGAAGTTTACTCCTCCGTCGGGTGCATAACGGTAAGCAAGACAGCTTCACTTTGTTTTCATCCTGTTACTTTGTTTCCTTGAATACAAAAGAGGCAATTGGGCTTTCAGATGTAAGGAGATGTTAGTTACATTACATTATTTGTAAATGAGATAAAGGAAAAGCAATGCCAAATAACCGTAGGGGCTTATCCCATTGAACGATAGATCGTGTTTGTTGTTGACAACAGTTTTCAGTTATGTGGGGAGTGCCCAAAGCAGACCGTCTGGTTCAACCGATTGCCAAAACTTTAATAGACAGAAAAAGGGACGGAATGTGAAGTTTAACATTTTAAGAAATACAAAATGTAACACTTATATTACTGTTAAAATGTACAATATGTGCCCAATTACAAATCTATTTGCTTTTGGTGAAAATTGTATTATTTATTAATAAACAAGCGAGTGTTTGAGTAGTTCACAGAGCCAAGATAAACTAGTACATTAGAATTTACGTACACGACTCTTAAGACTGAGAAGCTTCTTTTGTGTTAATGGAAGATGCAGGTAAACACATCCATGTGATTGCACCTTTAAAAAGGTAGTTTTTGATACAGTTTGTCGGAAATGAATACCGCTGCATCATACAGTTGTTTCGACCTTCTTGAACTCATCGGTTATACTAATGGACAAAAAGGCTGAAATCCAAAGCCAAAACTACTGTTGAAACAGAAGGTTCGTTAAATGTATTGCTTATATGGTTCAACCTTTTGAAATAAAATAGAAACATTATGGTGGTTCATGTACTAGATTACGAACATATAACGAAAAATTGAAAAAGCGGATATTGAAGTCTCCAAAAAGCACATGATTTCCTGCAACAAGCGTGGTAGATCTAATGATTCATGATATCTTCTGTCACATCTAGGACAGTCTCTGTAATTTCAGTTTAAATGGTGGAGATAATCAAACGTTACAAGACTACATTAGCCCTTCATTTCCACGGTAACGAGCAAGGTCACACGCCCTGGCAAATAATTAGGACAATAAGGTGAAGCCATTAGGGTTGATAGGCCCAATAACTATGGTGGCGTCGTGACATTTATCAATTATTTACAAATCAAGCATGTGTAGCGAGCCGCACACAAGTACATGTATAACATATGGTACTCGAATTCCTATAAAACAAACGGGGACACCAAAACTGTGGAACATAACAAATAATCATTGGAAATAGTGCATGCATATATCCACCTGCCAAAACCGACATCCGAGTGTTTTCGGACTTCACAATTAGAAAATAGAAATAGACACAAAAAATATCTATACGCTAATTAACGGCAACCTACTATAGCAATCTTTCGTTTGTCGCAAAGCTTAGGGAACTCGCCTAAGCCCCATTGAGCCGGTCAGCGAATGGTTATGATCTGTAGTCTGGATTGGATTGACCTGAATATCGGTATCAACAGAGTCGGGATTATATATTTGACATCTGCTAAACGTCGGTCAGATTGACCTGGGTATATGAGCCGAAATGAGTCTGCTAAATGCTCTTTCAATGCAAGACCATACCGTGCTATTCCGGAACAGCATGCGCGAATTTACTGTGACCAGCTCAAATGTGATAAAATCAGTAGCAGTTGTAAATGTCCAGTGATGAAAGACTTACTAGTGATATTATAATCGTCATGCGATCGAATTTAATATGAATTAAAATTATATCTTTTCATTCGCCTTTAAGTTATTCCTATCATGAAAATAACATCAATGCGTCATGTAACACAAAGGGAAAAAAAGCCTCCGCCTTTCGTCACGTACAAAGCGCGAGACCGGCAATACAATGACTGTTGCTTTATACGTTTTGCGAAAAATGTAAAATGATATAAGAATGTCTTTGTAAATCTTATCACGATGATTATTCTGAATCAATAACAAGTATGTTATTTGTAGGTATAAAATATATCGAGTAAAATGGAAATCACATTACAAAATAATATTTTGTAAATATTGATAACGGTGCTACTGTATTGCACCTTATTCAACTCTAGAGTTTTATACTACGAGAAAATTTAGGGCAATTATCAGTCAGAGGTCAAGCGTAATCTAGTTGATTGGATCGAAGAAGTAGGGTAATTGGCATCGCTATAACGCACAGTATTAAAAAAAACCAATTCATGTTACATGTACCTGACGTTTAAATATCACTGATGCAATGTTTACCGTTATGTATAATTACGGCAATGAAGCTGGGTAAATCAGGTCTTGCCTGTTGAGAATTTTGCAACTTTCAGAGACATTTCTCGCCGCTTTAATTATTAAGGATTACCGTACCGCTGTCAAAAACGGTATAACTGTTTAGGGAACATTGTTTTTAGCAAGACTATAGGTTTCGTATGTAATTTCTAAAAAAGAAACTATACTCTCCTGGACCTAATATTGATTACCGATGAAGACTTAACCTCTGAACTGGTAACGGTAAGTCTTATCAAAGGAATACCCCGGCAAGGTAGTCATCTGGTCAAGTCCCATACAGGTACATCCAAAAATCAGAACATGATATACAGTATAATTCTCTAACCTTTTGCCCGGAATGGGACATGGATTTCAAGAGCACAAGACCCCTTAATACAATCTTGCGGAACGTGAGTTTAATCGAACCTCTAGTAATAATGTTTCAGCATTAGGAAACCATGTTTTTTTCTAGTTAAATATATTAATGCATAAATGGTAATTATCTTTGTTGTCGGTAGGTTGTGCCAGAAACCGGTCAGTGTATTGCCTGGCCAGACATCGTCACGTGTTACACCCGTCATCATTCGAAATATATTCATCACATGATCGAATCCAGTGGTCAGGAAACGTGACTCGTATAATATTCTGTAAACAGAATTGTTTATCATAGTTCAGGTGTCCTCTATTAAACGTTTGTATATGTAACCTGTAGCAGAACCGGACTGGGTTGAGCGCAGATGTCCAACTGCAAGTCTGGCTTCAGTACACAGTATTTGCATGTACGTTAAAACATGTAACTCTATATCTCTGCATCGGCTTCAAACCCTATATTTTGTCCCTGACACGAAGTTTGCTCAACTCATTTGGAAAACTTGGTCTATTTTATTACGCAACCATGTTGTAATTGTTAACACTTGCGTATATTTGCCAGTCTACCGAACTAGATATGTTGGTAGACATTGCCAACAGAGAAGCACTTTAAGGACGGTCCGTTGCATCCTTAATCGGTGTCTGTTACAAACCGTTTTACCGTGTACTGTGTCTCTGATACTCCAGCCTCGATTGATAAATAATAGTAGTGGTGTCTTTAGGGCTGAAAACTAAGAGGGGTGAGGAAAGAGTATACGAATTTGTGTAGCAGTTTTTGTTTGGGTTGGTCGCCGGCAATATTGTGGCCCAGTTAAACACATAACGTCGGTCAAGAGTTCGAAGTTTCCGGTTCGAATCCCGGTCTCGTCATGTACATTTCCCCGTCATGTTCCATATCAGTCATTACAATACAGTGACCTCTATATCACTCTCTAAGATCTGTACAGTGCAATTGTGTATTCAAATGATACGCAGTTTTTCCTAAGCTATCGTATCAAAACACTCGATAACATTTGTGATTACAATTTTTTTTTTGTACGTCCATCATTTTTACTACAACATATGTATGTATCTCATGTTCCCATGATAATTTATAAAAATATAGTTGTATTACTAAAACAGGATATTTTCTATCATTTCGTATACCATCAGACTACCAGAACAGATGGACGACAAACTTTGAAAATGTTTCTAGATTACTGGTACTCTATTGTTTGTATAGGACAAGCGATACATTTAATACATATATCTCGGTACTCATGTAACTTATAATTATACACGGGTGCTAATAGAGTCCAACAATCAAACACGTGTTTGTGACAAAAAATCCGTTAAATTACTCACCATTTCATGAAATCGTTATAAATTGCCGCATCTGAATCCATGTTTAAAGTAGTTTCGAGTTCCGGTGATGGAACTGACCTTTACGGTGTAATAATCCCTTGATACGTCGGGTTCCAATATACAACTAGCCACTAAATTCTAGGTGTAATTAATGACATATTCCATTTGTAGAGTAAGTCTATAGCGCACTGTATATTGCCTACGTAATAGGTCAAAGTAAAGAGGCCCACGGGACGTCACCACGCATTCCAAGATACGAGGATAGTCTGTTGCAATTAACCGTCACAATATTATCCTTTGCCTTCCGTAGATCTCTGTAAGTGGGCAATATAGCAGATAGATAGCTATAGCCGTTCTGTCCGTCACGCGTAATAATCTTACACTGACCACAGGCGATAAGTATTGTTTATACTTAGAGTATAATATATTTCCACTCGTTATCAGCACATCTTCCTCTTAAACTGACCACTGAAATACCCTCCAAATATCAAACCGTCACGGATCCTGGTTATGAATCTACCAGCGGTCAATAAACATTGTGTCGATTTGCTTGAAGCAAGGGTCACTCAATAGATAAGAAGTTGATATCATAATGAAAACGTACACGTGTACGCATTATAACGCCACTGGTCACCTGTCCGTTATCATTAGAACTAATTCGTCATCAGGTGAGGTGGTCAGCTTGACTAATGTTAGTACGGCCACTTAAAACTGGCCGTCAGTGACTTTTCAAAATAATCTGATAAACATACACCAATGGTCAGCTTGCTAATCACTGTGAGTAAATTGTATGCCCTTGTCCGGCCTTGTGTCCGTTGTTATGTCCGGTTGTATCCAGCCGTCATCTGTTTAACGTATTTTCCTTTAGAATACGGTTACAGAAGCCACATGATTCTAGTCGTCATGTGATCAGGAGAACTCGTTGACGATGTATCGGTCATACATTTTACCAGGTCATACCCAGTGTAAACGTATAAACGTGCTACTGATAATGACCAGCTCCCGACACAAATGTTTTGACCGGTCGTAAGGGTCAAGAGGTCATTGGATGCCCCTTTCACCCATCAAGATTAAATTCGTTACATAAATACAAGTCGAGTAGGTGGTTACTCAGTGCCGCCGAAATCTCCGCTTGATAGATTTAAAATAACATAACATTTCCAGACCATAAAAACTTCCATTAACGATAGAAAAAGTTTGCAAAACAATTGTAATAAAATTCGGGAGCTTTTAAAAGTTTCACGTAACATCCTCTGAAATGCCGAACAGGTTTATACGGATAGGTACACTACTAGGTATAACATGTACTTCCATTACGATACATTTGTAAGTCAATTCGAATTATTCAAACACCGATTCGTGAGAATACAATGTACTACTAAGAGTAATTGATAAAGACAGGATTATGAGAACTATCATAACCACTCAAATCAACGAAAATATTTTAAAATGTTGCGGTCTGGATAAACCTTGCTAGAATAATTCAGTACATGTACAGGCGAACGAGGAACAAAACTGTTCCTTTCATATCTCCTATCGCATCAAACATAAAGACAATTCAGACAACATATCATGCTTTTTTATGGTCACCAGCTGTCACAGATCAAAACTGGGCTTGGAATCATGAGCCCAGAATAACATTAAATATAACCATGACTGAATATCAGCTGTTGAAACCGATGCATTAATTACCGGTCATTGCTAGTATAAAAAGTACGTATGCCCCGCACTGAGCACCGACAACATCATGAAACAAAACTTCTGATACCGTCATGATGTAGGATGATGCTCTGTGATTGTCTAAATTAACAAGGCAGAACAGAAAGTATGCTTTCGTATATTATCGAATTTCGTAAATGGCATGTACCTGGCGATTCATACAGTAACAGAACATAGGAAAAATCATACATGTTAATGTTTGAAAGAAAGCATACATGTTCACTCTTATACATACCTTAAACTTGCTTCTTTCAGCAAATATCAGGGTTTGAATGTATCTTTGGAACGATATTCATAGTAGAACACAATGTTTTAGGTATGGAAAATATTGGTCAACCTTTTTCTTTACGCAGCCAATGAAAAATTCCGTTATTTACAACTTCCGGTGTGAAATTGTCAATCCATTACAATTCGAAACACTTCCTGTGTCAAAACTCATTTCCTGTAAAGCCCTCGACGTGTGTCAAACGTCACCATCATAGTGTGTTAACTGAAGACGACGGGTACTCGACATCCCAAGCCTCGTAACCATCGCAATCAGTCGCCCCCAGTAAGTATGAAACTGCACAGGATTTCTTACGTCATCTCCTCTAATCTGATCGTTATTGTTGAAAGAATAAAATGGCGAGATCGTTATATCACTTTTTCATGTTAACAAATTAAAAAAGAAGAAGCTTCATTTCAAGACGTGTCCCCTTAGGCATATCAATGATTGCATGATTCTTAGTTCAGCTCTAGATCTTACCACCTAGTCATTGACTAAAGCTGGTTCTCAACCTATCCAATCGTCCCACAGGCAAAGACATGAAAGCTATATGTGTAACATCGCGCAAAGGCACAATCTAGCGACATGGAAAAAATCAAATCGTATACACACCTTTACAAAACAGATACAAAAAGTAATACATGAAAGTGCAGTTCAGGGTGCATATGATACCGATATGCATTGCGTCACAGGACACATGCAGTGGTACATGTACATGTGTAAGTTTGGTATGTATGGTGTGAAATCGGTACCAAAACAAGCGGAGGCAATGATGGTAAAGTGGAGAGGGTAAAATCAATTGTACACCTACGTAATGAACGAAGAGACTCTTATTACCAACCATTCAAAGTATAACGTAATAATGGAACAAAGGATACTCCATTTTGTGGACGCGGGGGCCGGGAACAGATCTGATTAGACAATGTTAAAGAGCATAAAGGCATCCATTACGCAGATTACCGCACTTATTGTAGAGAGTTATAGGCCAAAAGGCACCAGGAAAGATAACACCCTTCTGTTTCAATGTTCCTTCATGTACACTCCGAACTATATGCAAGATTGACGAAATGTTCAATAATGATATCATAATCTACTCAACCCCATGTCTCCATACATTATTTGGATTTTTAGGCTTTGAATAATATGCACATACTTGAAATGTGTACGCCATATTTGTCAATTGGCAACTTTATTGAATGTCATAATCAGGGGAATGCATGCAGGTGAGACCCGTGTCATTATTGCAGGTATCGTTTACTTAATTTTTTTCCGTGCTATTGACACTATGGCAGGGTAAATAAGCCGTGATGTTTTTGGGCACTAATGCGAAATAAAATAACGCATGCATGTTTAAGAAGTTCATGATGAAAGAACAATGAAAAGAAACAACATCTTGTTAAAAAACGTAGCTCCACAGAGAATCCCTAGTGAGTTTGACGCGCCATTGTTCTCGTCTGCTTCAGTCATTTGGAATTCCGCTGTGGTGGCCATTGCCCATTTTTCTAGAGAGGTTCCGAATAAAGNACTATATGCAAGATTGACGAAATGTTCAATAATGATATCATAATCTCCTCAACCCCATGTCTCCATACATTATTTGGATTTTTAGGCTTTTTGTGGACGTGATGTTTTATTTCCCCCGCCGTGTGATCAATTCTATGCAATCAGACACGTTGTTATACAGATGTAAAGATGTAAATGTTCTTATCATTTGCAGCATGATTCTATATTACATGCATGTTACAAACCTATCATTTACTGCAATGAACTCAATATATAACCTATCTTCGCTGTTAGACAATGCATGTACATGTATCTATAGTTAATACGTAATAAACTTATCTTTATCTACTATCAAACGTTGGGCCAACAACTCCCTGATTAAGGGACGCCAGCGCATTGTATATGATTCGCCCGCCTTTGTCTTATGTGTTTTCTTTGCCTAGGGATTATCTTGTTATTTTTTCTATTGCTTGTTTATCAACATTTAAGCAATGTAGAAATTAAGGGCAAGTGCGAATGGTATAATTATAAACAAGGTCCATGAATCGAATGACTGACGGGACGGACAAACTGACCGGACCGAGACTGCATTATAACTGTGTTACTGTACTACAACATAGGACTGCAGTATGAACGTTCGGGAATCCCCGTGGTTGTAAGCGATGATAAGCCCCATTTATATTACACTCGGTAATCAATGCCAGATACGTGTTCTGATTAGACTTATGATGATCGACATCAAATGCTCATGAATAAATTAGGTATGGAGTGTGTATAGGCCTCCAGTGAACAAGTTTGAAGAGAGTTACTGCCCTTCCCTTGCTAAACTCATACATCGCCGAAGCAAAGCGTGTTCACAAACCGAAGTAACATTGGCGAAAATAAAGAACCATGTAGTTTGGGAACTGGAGCACGGACTTTTGCCGAAGAGGTTATTCCATGATAGATACAAGTAGTTGGTTAACAGATAATGACCACGGCAGAATGACCACATAAAGAAAATCAATTTTAATTGGCAACCGCTAGTATTAACTCCAAGGTGACATATGTCATATTAGTCCACTGTGGTTAAGGTATGAATAGTTCATTGATACTCGATGGATTAACAAGTATTCAGTAATATAATCTAGTGTATAAGTTCAATTCTAGCAGTGCTTACAGCCACTGTCAATAAGTCAAAATTGTTCTGTTTGTCCTCTTGTTACGTGTTATATTTACCTTCTGTGACGTAAAATAATCTCTAGCAACACAAAATAGAACACAACTATTTCAATGTTATGAAATTCCGAATAATTGCAAATTATGCCAAAATTGCAAACGTTTTCACTGCATCATAGCAATTTCGACCATTTATCAGTCTTCGGCGGTTGTTTACACTAAAGCTTAAACGAATGTCCCAAAACCGACAGGTAGAAAATCAGCGGTAGAGGAAGTATGTAAGTCATTTATATAAACAAATCTGTAACTATTTGCATGCTTTTCTCATGTAAAATATTTGTTATCTAACGATTGTCTCGAGAATAGAACTGCTGTAATACAAAATGTAGGCAGCGTTGAATACGAACTCTTCTACTAAGAACCTTATATCTTGTTTAAGTTGCTTAATTACTGTAGCAGCTTGTCAGTAAAACTTACCTGTTATTACTAAAACACGGTTTAGTAATCGTTCACTTTGTTGTTTTACAGTGTAAGTCAAACCAACAACGGACAGCTCTAACTCGGTCTGCATCAATGACTTTATAATCATTGATCATTCATTAATGCCTCCATTCATGAAATACAATTCAATTCATTTATTAACTTTCGGCCTTACGGCCCATCAGTACAAACATATCAATACAATGCATAATATACACAATAACACGGCTCACAATATACAGTGAGAGAGTCGAGTAAATAAATTAGATTCTTAACTTATTAGCTTCAAAAATATATTTACCAAGTTGACATAATTCCTTAGTATTGTTAACACACAATAATTGTATAAATTTAAACATGGATGGCTTTTTCCAGTAGTACTTTTTAATAAGGCGACTTCTTAAGTTTTGGTAGGTTTTACATATCAGAATAAAATGGTATTCACAATAACACATTGGCTATTACAACTGCATAGTGCTGATACGTCGTCAGAAATATTGATTCTATCACAGCCGGACCTGTACCAGGAACAAATTTGCAAGGTCAAGTTTAGTTGACGAAAACCATTAAACGTTATCTATTCAGAGTCAGACCAGAACGAAAATAAATAATTCATTATCTATGACTATGAATATGAATATANGGGGGGGGGGGGGGGGGGATTCGTTAGTTACAAGTGTGGCCGACTTCATATATACAATGTATACGTATTTCTTTGTCTTCATTTCCACAAACTGAAAAACCTTATACAAAAATTCAGTGCACAAACTGTGTTCATGCGCGGCATATTTTTGAAACCGCATGATACTTTTTACGCGAAACAAAAGTCACCGAAAATGACTGGCCTTGTTAGACAATATGTCTTATTTCTATAATTTAGATTTTATTATTTTCGTTTAATTAATCTTTTTTATCATTGGGAATAAATCAACAAAGTGATATTAATTATGACAAGCAGATCACGCAAACCTTCTGAATCTTTTACTCTTCCCTTGCGAGTTACTTCCCTTCATTTGTAACATGTAAACAAACTCTAACAGGGTCGAATTTGATGATGATCAGTTACCAAGTCCTCGAAACAAGTTCAGGGATATTATTGTTCTGATTCTTCCGGTTCCACATTTCATCAGTATTTTCTGGGGATTCCGAGGCAACTTTACCTATGACTTGGCGAGCATGTGTAGATGTAGGAATCCTAGATGGCTTCCGCGGCCTCTGATCGCGGATGAACTACAAATGTATCGGGGACGAACTGGCTGTGAATTATTTCGAGACAAACACTTTACCATTGAGTATTCAAAGTCAATTACCGAAATTGAAACATGAAAGGACGAGCTCATTACTAAAGAAAACAAAATACCAGGTAATAATGTCATTTAGTGACGATTAGTTAAAGATTCATAACAAAATAACACAAACAGCAAATTACTCTGTAGACTTGGAGTATTTCTGGACGCAGTTACGGCTCACGAAATACTACAAATTCACAGATTATATAAAGGACCACCCCCGCAAACTTAGTAAATACAGCGTCTAGCTGATGTTGACCGAAGAGGGAAGACTTGTACAAGACCAAAATGTCAAATACCTAAACTCATTCAAGATTTTCACTTTAACTAAACTGGTGTTATCATACAATTGATAAACTTTATTAAAGGTGCATATTTATTAAAAAAGAACCTAACAATCACATAAAAACAATGAAAAACTCGATGTTCACTAATCTTAACAAAAGAGGTCACTGTTTATTGAACAGCGGTACACTTCAATTGATTAACGGCAATACACTAACCGACACGCGTGAACTAGTTTATTGCAGAACACTAACAAACTCGAATGAACGACTTAAAGTTACCTTGGTGCATTCAACAACCATCAGAATGATTCTATTTGCATGTTCAACTAAATTTAAAAAGTTCAGACTAATGCCAAACACAAAGTGGCTACTGCATTTAATAACTTAGATAATATTCTTTACATTTCGAGGCATTCACAAAAGTATTAAGGCTTTAAAACATTATAGTTAACTTTGGTGTTTGAGGTTTGAGCAAGGAAAACACTTTATTTTTTCAGTTTGTTTTTATCTTTGCATACGTGTATAGTTGAGAGAAATTCCTAAAATAAAACTGAGATCAATTTCCATACTTCGAATATGCATTTAAAAATAAATCCTTAAATGTTCCTTGTTAAAGCTTACATATTTACTTTTCTCTTGGTCTTAGTTCAAGTACATGTTTATAACAATTGTCCCACGTATGCTAAGTATATACCACGTTTAAGTGACAAAACCTGAACATTCGGTCGATTCGGTTCTCAATAACCTAACATCCCAACGGGGATTTCGATGCAACCGCTAAAAGATCATGGAAAACTACTGGTATGTAGGTTATTTGTCTTGATTTCTTGAGAAAACACTTGTAGGTATATGTACACATACCGGTATACTGTAACAAATATTTCCAAGGGGCTCAATGAAAACCAGATTGGAACATGTTCTATGAGTCTCTGTTTTTTCAGGTTTTTTTTTCAAATTTTAGGTTGCAAAACTAAATGTACATGCATGAGCAACATGTATCTTACATACACATTCCATCATCAGCCACGTTATACGTTCGAAGAAACAGCGTTTACTAAGTTTTCTTGGAAATATCCAAACAAAATCCAAGAATGTCAGACGATGATGACGCTTTCGTTGTTCTAGCTGGAGAAACATACAAGATAGCTAACCGAATGTCATTATTTTGTTCCGTCTCAAATTGAAGAAATGATTTCAGTGTGTCGCGTTAACAAAATTATCATGTAAAAATACCTTTGTAAATATTAGATAGGGAATCCCCTTAACTTCCCAACGACCTGGATGTAATGGGTGATATTTTGACATTTCGTACCATACAAAAACATTCAGAAGTGTAAGCAATAAAATTATGAATATGTCAGAGGCAATCCTGCGAACTTTGGAGCAGTCAACCAGACAATGTTATTGATTTTAAAACATTTCTTTGCACGCAAAAAAAAAGAGGAAAATAGGAGAATATTCGGACTTAAGATCTATAGTTACATTTTAATACACGGGACGCCTCTAAATTGTATCAAAGTCCCGAATTCTTTGCAATGTGTCGTTGAGGGCGAATAAAAACAACTGGATATTATCTACTAAATGCATAATATGCTAATATAAATATATATATTAAGAGGGATTAAGACATCGTCCATTGTGTGTCCAACGACACAAACTATTACAAGCTAACATTCTCTCAAATGTATACCCTGGCTATAAACCAATTCGTGTTCGGGCATTTTTAAATCCGTTTATATAATCCTCAGTAGCACACAGTATACAACGGGACACGTGTTAGGCTACGTCTCTCTCATGAAACATGTCAGTAAAACACCTTCACGTTGACTGTAAAATGATCATAGGACGTCGTGATTTCATCAACGATCTGGCATTATCCTCGTGCATACTTACATTGCAACATGTGGTGTACATTGTATTTGTAAATTGATCCTATACTGTCTGTAGAAATAGACATCTAAGGTTGCTGTATTGTAACACTAAACTCCAATCATACATATCATTATATTAATAACGCAAGAAATGCCAGTTTGTAATTGGAAAATGTAAGCATGATGAATTTATAACAGTTTGTGCTAAGTACAGTGTCCACAATTTAAAAAAACAACAATATTTACAAGTTCTATCTACACAACAATGTTTGTATTTGGACCGGCGGGTGATTAAAAGTATCATTTACCATCTAATTACGTGCATAACATGCGGGGTGGCCTTAATAACTCGTACGCCGTGAGAATGACTTGAAGCAACATACACGAAATACTGAAGAACCATTTTAACATTACATCCAATTGACGAGGAACGTGACTACTACATAACTGTATATGATGTCCCTGACACACAAGACGTTAATTCAATAAAGTCGGACCGCCGTGGAGCGGAACATAGCGAATGGTTTGAGATGTCTGGGAAATAATGGATACAGTTAATTTCAGACGTGGTAACTTATTTTACTTACGATAATAGTATATTCATTTAACATAATTTATCATTACATTCAATGGCATTACCAGTATCTACGTCGCGTACGTGTGCGTCTGTAACGAAGCGATGTAATGTTTGTCTCCGAGATCCCCCACACCGACCTTGCTTATAATATCTCATCTGTTTTATCCAAATTAGTGAATTGGTTTGTAATCCTAATCGTTTAACATTCATGATATACATTGTAATACTAAGTAAATCGTCTGATAACACGTATGTACGGTACCAGAAACTGATACATTTCTAGGCCACACAGTTTAATCCTCTTATGAAATTACATCGTACCAGAATAACCTCTGGTAGGCCTTCACATTGTAATGGTTTTCAGAAACGGAAAACTTGAACTGTCTTCATCATCATTGATGTTTACTGAAACACATTCGCAAACGCGAAGCATTTGCAATGAATGACCCACTTGCGTTTACCATATTAAGTGTTCAGCTGTAACTTTTAACGTACGTAAAACGATAGTTATTGATAGAGTGACCCCTCTGTCACTTATCTTCACTAAAAGTACCTCGTCTACCTTGCGTGACGCCATTCCCATTCATACTTTATAAACATACTAAACGTGTATTGGTAGTGACGTCATCACACTCACCTCTCGTGGAGATACGGTAACATTTGACGGAACAGTTTCCTCAGCTCGACATCATCTGCACGAATGTCGATGTTGAAATCAAGCTCCCCGATCCACGCCATGGTTATAATTGCAAACACAACTGACAGCCCCGGGAATAATAACAGCCACTTTTAGCAACAGCTGGTGGTCAAGCAATTAACTGACCGCCTAATGAAAAATATACGCTTGATGTGAATTGGATGGTTTAGTTTCCACACGTCGTATCTGGAGGTGGTGTTGAGTTAACTGTAAACAAACATTTACCTGAACGTCTAGTTCCTGATTTAGCACTGATAACGCTGTCCACACTTAAAACTACATGGAAAAATCTAGATAGGTCATCGCACTAGTGTATCAGTGAATGTAGGAATGTAACTGACCACTATCACCTGGGATGGGTTATACAGACTGGACTAGGTAAAATGCCTCAAGTCTACTGAGCAAATCTGGTTTGAGTTTTGTTAGTTCTTGGGTATTTATTACGTAGCTGTAAGAAACTTCATTGCCAGGTTACAATGTTCACAAAATGACAAACGTATTTTTTTTTTTTGAAAAATGCGACATTTATGTGTATTTTGAACCACTATATGAACATTATCATCAGTTGATAAAGGAGATATCACCGTTAAGGTATGGACTGGAACGGTCAGGAACTGCCGGACTAGACTTTACCTAGCTAACTAGATGACAGAAAGCCATCAAAGCACATGTGTGTCCGACAACAAATAAAACACCTAATATAATGCACACATTTTACCTGAATAGTACATGTATATGGTAGGACACTGTGTATATATATATACATATCATGATTGACCATCTTCGTGAATTACACGATGCATAAGTAACTCGTTAAATTAACCAAATCCCTGTCTTTTTTAACGACTTTAAAATTTGTTGCCTTGCTGTCCAGACAATAAATGTAGCCCTTCAGGCAAAGGAGTTAGTTCTAAACCTGAATGAAATAACTTCGAGAGGAAAACAAAACATCCGATTCCTACTTCAGTTTCGAATTCCGTTACGTTACGGAAATGACCGAGTCCATCGGCTGAACACGTACATGTATATCTGCACGGTTTCGGTTTCTGTTTGTTAAAAAAGACAATTGAATTTGATATATCGGGATATAGCAAGTTTCTGGTTCCCGTCGACAAGGTGTATTCCATGGCGCAAAGCACAGGGAAAATGGCTTTGTCTCTGGGAACCAATTACTTGCTATATTTTCCAAGCATAAACGTATATAGTACAAAGAATCGCTGCTGTTACAACTCTCATTGTCAATGTTGAAATGCATTACATTGTACATAATAATAATAATAATAATATACAACATTTGATATAGCGCCCTATCTAGCTAACATAAGCCACTCCAAAGCGCTTTACAGTACATAGATATACAATTTAATACAGTCAATACAATTAGCATATCTATTAATCAATACAATATTGAGGAGGAATTTGCAGGAGCTGCCTTATCAGTCACTAACTACTAGTCCTATGCCACCTGGCTAATATCTCCTTATGTGTGTATGCCTGTGTGTGTGCTGGAGATGTATTGTGTTACTATAGCTTTAAGAATAAGCCTGTACATCGTGCATACAGGCTTATTCCTACTGTGATGTACGCTAAAGAATATAAACGCCTTAGAATTTGATATATGTACGATTTTCAGAATAAAAACAACAGCAACAGATCATTAAGCGATTTGATTTAAGTTGCCTTAAACAGTATATGCTTTATGGAAATTAAAAATGCTTTTCATAGTCCGGAGGCGTTCTGCCAATTGAGCGATATATACATTATCATCAGCAATCTACTTAACGTGTCTAAAGCGGCTGCATATGCGTACCATTGACGTCATTGACGACAACATCTTACTGAAGGAACTCCTTTTGTGACTGACCTACCAACCATTACACAGCGGCGTGGCACAGGCCCACCCCGCGGCCTTATTTATATAATGTATTAAAATGTATACGACTGAGGGCAATGACTCTCCTTCAGGAAAATAATCTCCACAACTTTTGTTCAATTCTGTTTAGATAGTGAATGTTACTAAATTATACATCAGCGAAAAGATAAATGCTACATTGTGTATCTAAAACTACTCAACACAGATTTGAGCGACAAAATGTTGACCTGATAGACAATTAAATGCGGGCGAGGACGGAACAGAATCGTCGTCTTGTCACAAATTGTTAAAATTTTAGCTTCTGTCATGAAATGTATAAATCGCAATGTCTGTGCTATTATTGTATTGTTCGTCGATGAGACGATTGCGCTGATTTGTCAAATGATCTTTCGTTCTTTGCTCATATAGATATTATCATTATTGGGGGTGATCTTTCTCTCCCCCCCCCCCCCCCCCCCCCCCCCCCCAC
>NW_018404479.1:35223-92909 GCF_002113885.1 Mizuhopecten yessoensis
CCCCCCCCCCCCCCCCTCCCTACTCTAAACACCTTAGTTGAGGGCCAAATATAGCATATAGCTTTAACAAATTTTCCAGGTCCCTTCTGTTTCTACACTCGTAATCAACACCTTTACACCGAAATATTTCAATCATAACGCATGCCCTTATTGTTATATAGGTGACGAACAATAGGATGAAAACCATTAAAAATGCATTGAATTGACATGGGGGACATCGAATTGCTAAACATATGCAAAATACCAGAAACCTTCTGATAATTGGAAACGAGTATTCCCCTTATTAATATTTCAAGATAGGAAAAGGAAATTTGTCGCTGAAATTACACTAAATTGTTTGTGTATGCTATTGTGACGAGTCCGTACGTCTGTACCGGAGATGGGCAATGTGAGTGACAATAATGTCTGTCAACGTAATGGTGTATCACACAAGAAATGCTGCGAGACAGTTTTGGTCTGGATCGGTGCCCTTGCTTGATGTGACCGTAAAAAATAGTCGTCGACGCGGGCTTTTCGTCACCTACTATATATCGCCTGATTGGCACGTGCATGCCTTGTATTTCAAAACACTGCGGAGTTAAATTGAAACATTAAGCATTTACAGACATGTTACATTTGCATTATATTGTCAACCCTGTCATAGTGTACACGGACGTTTACACGACAAAAGAGTTCATATAGACATGTACACGAAAAAAGCAATCGATAAAGATATTTGATAAAGATATCAACACAGCCAAACAACAGCTTCGTACAAGGTGTACGTTTTGTAGGACGATTACACAACAAAATAGTTTTGCACACAAAATAACAATTACATGAGACATTTACCTGACAAAACGATTAACAGAGAAATTAACCCACAATGAAGCGTATGTACATAAACAATAGCTTATAGAGGCAATTGTACGACGAAACAAATAAAAGAAAAAATAACCCGACAAAATAGACTATAAAGACATCTTCAATTCTAAATGGTTTATACAGAAATTTACGCAACAAATTAGTTTACTTGTGACCTAAAACATAAACCAGAAACATAGAAATCTTTTCGGAACTTTAGCAAAAAGTCCCCAGGGTAAAACGCCACCTGTTGTGTCATTGTAAATGTAACTGTCAACAGGTGGTGATAGTATACTTTATCATTTAATAATACGTAGTTAAAATAGCTGCATGTGATACAGGTTTAGGATTCGCAATGCAATTATCATATACGATATGTACGTACATGCACTTCTACATGTTAAAAGACCTACCAAAAACTGTTTCTGGTGTAGACGTTATGTATCCGAGAGAGACGTGGTAACTGCCCCGTTTTGTTTCAGGTATATCATCAAGTACGTAATTAATACTGGTTATATTTTTTTTAACAGCAGCATATTTGTGTTTTACACACACGGTATATAAGAAAATAATAGCAGCATATCTTCATCTAGGGACCAAAACACAAATTAAACTGAACATAAACTGCAATCTCCCCTGTCCTTGAAGACGGTATAACCAAATGGTAAGATTAACGAACTTCAAACCTAAAGCGTGCCGACGGATTGATATTCAAGAGGGCTGCAATTACTTTAGCATCAATGCAGGTCTTTTTCGAAACCATCTTACTCAGATTCTATCTCCTTTGTGTGTAGACAGAGGCAAATATAATGTACAATATGTTGCATCTGTCTAGAGGCAGGCTAGCTCAGACGCTTTGCATAAATACTGTATATTGATACTAAATAACACAATTATGTAAATACAATTTTCAAACTATAATTATAAGGGTTTTTTTATAACTTGTATCAATGTAATCGTGGTTATTTCGTTTTCTTAAGAGTCGGAGAAAAGACAAATCATTGCAAATTGTTACCGAGCTTTGATGGCACTGTAGTTTGGATCCGACAATAAATGTTCCATTTATATTTGAGTGTCTAAACGAGTATTTATAACCGTCATGGATCTATGTATGCAGAAGGCACTGCGTAATCGTACGGTTTACAGGAACTACTCAACCTGAATGACGTAATCGCTATCATTGTGCCGTAGAATACGCATTCTCTCTATATAAACAGGATGACCTAACCGTGACAATGACACACCCTTAACTTAAATATCTATTAGTAAGCACCTTTCTTTCTCGTCGCCCTTCTTCGACTTATCCAATCAATAATTTTACTGACTATTAGGTGTCTAGCCAGTCAATTTTATAAATCCGCCAGGTCCAACGATGGCGTTGGTTAGGCCGGGTCCGACGTGTCACGCGACATGCGCCTATAGTGACAGGTGATCGGTACAGGGTGGCTCATGGGACCAATGACAGTGTGATGCTTGTGACAACATCCAAACGAGTATTACAAAGGTGGGATGATTAGCTGTATGCTGTCTCCACACATTCGTCACTGGCAGGGTTTTTCATTACTGTAATCAAACTATATATTTTGACGAGGCTCAGATGATGAAGCTATACAGCACAAAAAGGAAAATCAAAATATAGGGAAAAATATGAGCAATGGGAGCAACAATCGGTTGGGTGGTCGTGTGGCGCAATGTATAGAGCACAAGCCTTTTACAAGGCGATCGAGAATCGATTCCCCGATCGGACGTAAAATGTTATTGGTTGATCACGTGTTACCTTCCACATTTTCAGACCCTCTGCACGCTTCCATCTGGACCGACAAAAATGATATGAAATAAGATGGAATAACTTGTTTTATAATTAGTGTTTACTAATTAATGTTTACATATATATACATAAATACGATAGTTTCGTCACTGTAAAAGTAATTACCATTAATCTTACCGGAAACAATGAACATGAGCAAAACACAGTTAAGCCTGTTTAATGGTTGCTTGTATATGATCGTATTTTATAAATATCTATAAATGATACACACAATCAATAATACTCTCTGTAATTAACACCGGGTAATAATGAACTTTACGGTACGGATAAGCGGGTTACAGATAACACGACCTCCCTCAACGATATTATGTCATAGGACGGGTCATGACGCATAGTTTTAATCATCGGTTACTTCTTTATTAATTTTTAGAGTTTTAAATTCTTCATTGATGTTTCTGCGAGGTCGTTAGAGCTAACATTTCCACGTTCCCCAGTGTCTTTAAATATATCTCCCGGAAACCAGCATGTCTAGTGCATGTGGATCTGGTTTTACTAAACAGATATTGATTTAGTATTTGTCAAGATTCCTGTTGATAAATAAGGCGTATTTCATGTTTATAGCGTTTACCCTAATGTACAGACAACATCGTGTGTCTGGAATTTGTTATTTTGTTAGTTATTAATGTACATTAAGATCATCTGTCTAAATTCATTCTTACTAATGGTGGCTAACGAGTATATTGCATGCTACTGGGACTGTGACAGTAAAGACAGATGTTTTCTCGTACACTGTATGAACCAATGATGAATATTTGAGCTTGGAATAAAGTAAGTAGGAGTAAGCAAGGACCAGATGACATATTATCAGTCATATGTCTTTTATGTTAAGCAAAAACATCGGAGAACATTAATTGGTAGCAGTTACATGAAATCGAAAACCTAGGAGAAATGACCTTTCCATATCTGATATTGACCTCTTAACACAACACATATCGATTAATGTGAACATTATTTTGAAAATAAATAATTTCGACTAAAGACGAGTAAAATATTTCTGTTTTAAATCACATTGTCATACGCAAGCGTTTATCAGGTGTCCTCCAATCTGTTATTTGACATGCTCCCCGTGTAAGTTGCGGTACGGAGAAACCAATTGGGCCTATGATTCTTTGATGTAAGGGCAAAACTTTCAAAATAATTCTACGAAGGGGAGATAATTGATTGATAGGTGTTTCGACATAGTCGTCACTATCAAGGTTGTGATCACTATAATTAAACTTTAGGAGTTGTCTTCAATAGTATATCAAATTTGAAAAAGTTCAGAGGACACATGACGCTGATTGCATTTTGTGAATATGCCAACAGCTCATCTACTGCAGGAGTCACACACGGGCAATTCATGTTATCAGTGAGAAAAATATCAGTTGCGTCCTTGTTAAAGATTTTACGATTGACTATCGCAATTGCTAAATATAGCAAATATCAGCTTCATCGTTATAGTATACAGTTAGAGTATGGGGTTGAGGGATATAACAAGTTTCTGGTGTCCCGAGACCAGGTCTATTTCCCGAGGCGAAGCCGAGGGAAATAGGCATGGTCAAGGGACACCAGAAACTTGCTACATGTATATATGCCTCAACCCCATACTTTAACCGTTTTATTATACCGATACACACTGGAGAGATGGTTTTAACTAGAAAATATTTGTAAGCTGTATAGCTTCACGTCCCAAATACCCTTTTGATGGCAATGGAGCCAAAAACTTACGAGTTCGGAAGCAAGCTCCGCCCACCTCGCGCGTCACTGCCGAGTTCGGTAACAAGCTCCGCCCACCTCTCGCCTGATTGGCTCGGCGGAAACACCCGAGTGTAGGTGTGTTTTAGTTCACAGACTAACACACAGGACTAAAACCCACTCAGGCAAAAGTGGGGATATATTCGATTTAACCAATTACTTTTATGTAGAGTAAATAAGGTAGAGGTGTAATAACATTAATTATTATATACCATCGCCAAAATAAGAACTGGGTAAAAAAAATAAGTTACGCCCCCTTAATGGTGTTATAATTATGATATGCTATCGCCCTTGTCACATATACATGTAGCTTGTATATCAAAGACATCAGCAGTTTAATATTGTAGATATTTTACAGCCGGAAAATTAGATAAATCTCTATGACCGCAGTTCTCATTTAACATTAAAAACTATTTAATGATTTACGCGTTCAGTACTACACACCGTCATCAACATATAGTGTTAATTATACCTCACAGTGCAGATTGTTAAATTACAAATCACGTGCCCTCCTTAAACTTTGTCATCTAACAGAGCATCACTTATTTAGTTATGACTTTTAGGGACTGTACTACTTCATTGATGTCTCCCCGAGGTCGTTAGAACTAACACGTCCTCTGTCACATGTGTCTGTATATCTCCCGGAAAACAGCTCGTATAGAGCATGTGAATCTTTGGACTAATTAGATATTGATTTAGGACCTGTCAAAGTTCTTGTTGATTAATCAGACTATTACATGTTTTTATCGTCACTCCCTTTATATATATATATTTATAAGAAGTAATTCCAACAATATATATATATATATATATATGTGGTAACCGAAAGTGTGGCTAGAATTCGATATTTCGTTGGTTATCAAGATACATGAGTATAACAGTGTAAAGTGTATCATACCTGATGTCTACTAACGATTTTGTTATATGATTGTTCTTTCGTCACCTTCATTAACGAAACGTAGTTGTCAGTTTACATGCGTGTCAATAAAAAGGAAACAAAACACTCGAAAACAAACAAAACACTCGAAAACAGACAAAACTCTTTAATTGGCAACAGTAACATGAAATAGACTACATGACTGTGAAATCGACTTCTAAGGCGAAAAATCCATAAACATAACTGAACCTGACTACATAGGAGAAACACTCGTAACATTACTGAAACCGACTTATTGAAGGACACAGTCTTAGCACAACTGAAACTGTATACACTATGTAAACAGTCTATAACTACTACAACATGAGTGAACAATCTTTACATTACTGAAATCGACTACATGAGGCCAACCCTTTTAACATAGTTAAATTAGCCAACATGACCGGACAAGTCTAAACATCGAGGATGCGATTAAATGAAAAACAATTCGAACGTAAATTATGTAGTATGCTAAGAAAAACCATACTTTACAAAATCACAATGTCATCTGCAACGTCAAGTTAATCTGGTTTCCTCCGACCCGTCAATCGGTACTGCACAGAGGCACCAATGGGGCCATTCCCTTGTCATGTAAGAGGAAAATCTTAGAAAAAAATTACTTCTAAAGATAATTTGGTGTGGACGGTCTTAACGTTGTCATCACCGACCGGGGTTGGTACATTTGTACATGCAGCTACAATCGAACTAAAGGGATTGTCGTTTAATAATAATTTGATATCCTGTCAAAATCGTCAAACATATCAAACGTTAGTGACATGTGCATTGGTTGTACGTCCCTGCAGCAGTAGTTAAGTTATATATGTATTATAGGAAATTTCAAAAAGGAGATAATATTAACTACATCGTGAAACAAAAACATATGTTTCGTTTCTTTAAAAGATATGGAAATGTTTCCACATTCAAACCATCAGCTATATGGACAGTTGGAATACAGTCTCAGAAAGTCTGGAAGCTTGTCTGACAGATATCAGTATCTGGATGAACGCTAACATGCTTAAACTTAATCAGGAAAAGACGGAACTAATCGTCTTTTCCCCAAAGTGTCAGCAAACAATGGCTCTCCAGCTCAAGGTTGGTGCCAGAACTATTGAGACTGTTCCAGCTGTTAAAAACCTAGGGGTATACTTTGACAGTTCTCTGAACATGGAGAAACAAGTGAACGCGATTGCCAAATCCTGTTACTACCAGATCAGGAACATCGGCTGTATTCGGCAGTTTCTAACTGCAGATGCATGCAAGATTTTGGTGCATTCACTTGTTACCTCTCGGTTGGATTATGGTAACGCCCTGCTCTGTGGTATATCTGACAAACTAACTAGTCGTCTGCAGAGGGTTCAGAACACTGCAGCACGGCTAGTTACTCGTACTCGAAAGAGAGAGCACATCACACCTGCGCTTTATTCGTTGCACTGGTTACCTGTACGATACAGGTCGCAGTACAAAATTCTGGTATACACATACAAGGCACTGAATGGAACAGCTCCTCAGTACCTACAGGAACTTGTTACCCTGTATCAGCCGTCAAGATCACTGCGGTCGGAGTCAGAATCTTTGTTGTGTGTCCCAAAATCTCGTACTGTGACCTACGGAAACAGATGCTTTGGGAGGGTTTCGGCTACGTTGTGGAATAGCTTACCATCTGCTATTAGGAAGTCGAATACCCTGGCCAAGTTCAAGAGGGACATAAAAACTCACCTCTTCACGTCTGCATATTAGAATCTTTGCAAAGACGTCATGTAAATGTGCACATTGCTTGTTAAATGTATGCAAGTGATTGCAAGCCTTTGTTGTTTGTTTTCACAATTATAACCATTACTATTATCCATATGTTGTAAAGCGCCTTAGAGTAATTTTACAAATTATATAGGGCGCTATATAAATGCTGTATATTATTATTATTATTATTATATAATGATTCCTTTGTTGAGTAGAGTAACTTATTCCTCGATTACGTTTCCATCACATGTAGGTTGTCGAATTCAGTAAGTTACCTCTGTCCTCTAACCCCCAATCGTTCCATCCACTATCACCTCCAATATATTCACACGTGGAGATAATGTTTAAACATGAGTCAAATCAGTTATGTATCTTACACAACAGTAACACTTTATATAGCAGTTCTTCAAAACATTTATAATAATCTTTATGTTCAATATTAACCGCATTTTTAAACATATACATTACAGTGGAGATAGGTTACAGATACAAACGCAGCACGGCCGCCTCCAACTTCGTACTTTAATACGACGGCTCATTACACGTAGTTTTATCAATCAATTATTTATTTATAACTTTTAATAGTCTTCTATTCTCAATTGATGTCGCTCCTCGTTCCCTAATGTAATCTATATTTCAGGAAAACCAGCATGTATATAGCATGTGCATATTTAAACTAATAAGGTATTGGTTTAATACCTGTCAAGGATCTTGTTGATAAATAAGGCTATTAAATGTTTATCTCGTTGTTTGCAAAGACGACATCTAGTGGTTGAAATTTGAATTAACGTCTGTTGTCTAGGTAATTCTGTGTAAACCCACCCACACCTTATGGAGAGTAATTATTGTATTGCATGGTATGACAACGGTAATGTTCAGGATATTCTTTTAGCACTTTCAATGACGTAATACATTTTGGAGCCTACATCAATGTCAGAAAAGGGCGAACAAACACTTGAAAATAGGATATGTATTAATATAAACTTTGGCAGCTAACAATGAGCGAACATAACATAGAAATCGACGACAGGATGAAAAAAAATCTTAAAATAACTGATATCGACTAAATAGTCAAAAAGGGTTTTGGCATCACAGACATCGACTTGATGGGAAAGACAAACCGTTAACCTAGAAGAGTAAATCGTTATAAAATCACAATGTCGGTCACAAACATTGATCAAGGTTTCCTCCGACCCGCCATGTGACATGTGTCCTGTGTCAGAAATAAGCAGCACAGGAGGCCCACGGGGCTCATGACTTCGTGATATAAGGGGGAAAACTCTCAAAACGTACTTCGGAATGGAGATAATTGGGTGAAGGTGGTCTCGACACATTCGTCATTGCCAAGATTTTCATCACTCTAACCAAACTATAGGGGATGTCTTTTACTAGGAATAAACTACATGTAAGACGAGATTCAGATGAGGCATTACTCCGATAGCATTTTGTAAAATCATGGATTTCACCAACTGCGTCTTTTGAAGCCGTTTGTTGTCAGATAGGTGAACGCAGCACACACAAAGGTTTTTGTACATCTTGAAACTTTAAACGTTTGTGTCCGTTATGACATCTAGTGGTTACGGCGCAGATAGTAAATTTACAAAAACTACATCATCTTTCAACTATTTTTTTCGAAACAAAATTGAGTCACTACACATGGTTTAATTGATTTGATTTTGTCTCCCTACGGTCGCTGGAAACAAACATGTCCTCTTTCCCCAAAATACACTCGGTTAGTGAGAGTATACATGTTAAATCTCAAATTTCTAACAGAGCAATGATTAACAATATCTATATACCAACACTTACCAAGTTATTGCATTTTGTCGAGATTCGGATTTGAAAGTTCATATCACAGTATTCAACTATCAGTTATTCAATATCTACTTTTTGAAATCACTGAATTTAAATTTATATCTACCCAAGGTCGTTAGAATAAAAACAAGTGCGGTGCCGTTCACGATGTCCTAGTGTCAAAAGACACCAACATGTTCAAATACCGCAGTGTTATACATACTGAACATATGAACATTAGCTCAAACAAGTCATCAGATGTAATATTATAAATGCAGTTAACAGATTATGGTATTTAAAACTTAATTTTAATGGTTTATATGTTTAATATTACCGTTTTGAACCTCTAGTGATAATTACCGGGCAGTACTGAAAGGCAACTAATAAAATACACCATATCATACCAAAAAAGGGTGATAATTACCGGGCAGTACTAAAAGGCAACTAATAAAATACACCATATCATACCAAAAAAGAGTGATAATTACCGGGCAGTACTGATAGGCAACTAATAAAATACACCACATAATACCAAAAAAGAGTGATAATTACGAATAGTTTTAATCATCCATTATTTATTTATTACTCTGTGTAATCTTTAATTCTTCTTTGCTATCTCCCCAAGGTCGTTAGATCCAACATGTGCTTTTCTATCTCCCGGGAACCAGTATGTTTAGAGCATTTGAATCCTTTCACTAATCAGGTATTGATTTTGCATTTGTCAAGATTTATGCCGATAAATAAGACTATTAGATGTTTATTTCGTTGTCCCTTATATACAGACACCATATTGTGACTAGATTTTCTTGGTTATCGAGGTACAATGTATGTTTATTCAACTTAATCCACACGTAGTGGCGATTTACGAGTACATGTCATGATATTTGGACTGTGAACATGAGGTTGTGTTGTGCTAACCTACAATCATTGATCTACTTTTAAGCCTACATCAATGTCCAAAAGAGCAAACAAAAAGGTATAATTATAGGCTATCTATCAGATGTCTTAATATCGGGCAAACCAGCGAATAAACATCGGCTTCGTGACAGAAATGGTTCGGAAAAATAGATATCTTACACATGGTAAAACAATATGAACATAACTGACACGACTAAGGAGAACTGTTACTGACATCAAAAAATCTAAATGAAAGAAACAATGACTTTGCTGATATCAACTAAATAGGGGAAGGTGATATGAACTGTAATCAGGAAGACAATATGAACTGCAATCAGGAAGACAAAATGAACTGCAATCAGAAAGACAAAAACTGCAACCAGGAAGACAATGTGAACTGCAATCAGGAAGACAAAATAAACTGCAATCAGAAAGACAATATGAACTGCAATCAGGAAGACAATATGAACTGCAATCAGAAAGACAAAATGAACTGCAATCAGGAAGACAAAATGAACTGCAATTAGGAAGACAATATGAACTGCAATCAGGAAGACGAGATGAACTGCAATCAGGAAGACAAGATGAACTGCAATCAGGAAGACAATATGAACTGCAATCAGGAAGACAATAAGAACTGCAATCAGTACACACAAATATACAAATTAAAAATGGTGACGTTACAATACAATTAATTCATCACTTTTTTTGTGCGCTCTTTCTAAAAGAAGTATTATTTGTCGTAACAATCTAACCTGGTACATTAGTGGACCGCAACATTTGACATTTTAATAAAACAGCTCGCACTATTGTTAAAAGCATGAGAGCGACTGGCATTTGTTTCCTTTACTACAGATTCTTATTAATAACATTTCATGAAGTAATGAGAAGCAAAAATGCTTAAGGCATCCTTGAACTATCCTTCATTCAGCTTTGAATCAAACTACGAACAAATGCATTTGTATATAATTACACGCATGGTCAAGCCATCACGTCCTTGAACTTACGATTCATTACCACAGATAGGTTTTTTGGAAACAAATAAATTGCGATAGCATATCAAGGATTCCAACATGTAGGTTTTATTAACTAATTATTGAATTATCAATCTCACGAGAGAAACGATATATACACCCAGGCCAATATGATACTGGGCAATCAAAGCAATAAATAGGGGCATGGTTCCATAGAACGAGGCGATGGTACAAATCAATAGGTCGGGAATCGTACACATTGTCGCCTGTAACCTGACCAATATGTCTTAAGGAAAGACCGTTGGTCATTCACAACTGACCGGTCCTGTTTGCATAACACACACACACACACACATACGGATAGTACACCACTATAGATACATATATATATGGCATTGATGACCTAAAAGTGCAGCGCGTGACAGAAACATCATAGGTCTTTATCAGTTCAACTGGTAAATGTAAGCTTATATGTGTATTGTTTCTAATACCGCCGGGAGTAACACAGCGACAGCTGTACATGTATAATCACTGAAAATACAGGGATCACCAACGGTCAGCGTAGGGTCACTCTCCGGAAAATTATAAGGATAGAAAAATACAAATCTTTTCCAATGTCCTGTCAAATTAGTGTAAATACTCTGAGGTATGTTCGTGTTTAGTGAACTTTTTCATTTCGGATATCGAAAATATTTAAACTCATTATGACTGCCTCAGATTAGTTTTCAAAAACATTTTGTATATAATAGACCAATCGAAATTGAGGCAAGAAAGTTTCGTATTTAACCTGTTTTAGATTATTTAATTCCACTTAAAAAAATAAGCTACATGATGTATATAAAAGATATCGTTTACGTTTAGAACGCATGTTTCAAGAATCAAAATGGGTTTAAAACGAATTGACCACAACATCGAAAACGACCATACAAAACCCTGACATGATTTATGTGACAACTACCTTTTGCATAGGTTGTCCCGTCACTGAAATACATACGGTGAAAATATGTTTAAAAATGCTTACTCACCAAAATGCTGACAAAGTTTAAAACATTTCCACTTCAGCACAATTCACTATCACTTGTCTATGTGGCCTGAGTTGGCAGCAGTGTCCATAGTCGGTGAACGTCTCAAAACAACATCTGCTGCAAAATAAAACAACCAATCACACGGTTAGAAAACATCCATGTAAGCCAGGGTAACATTTGGATCATTTAAACACATAGTGATCGTCAAACGTGTCAGATATTCGGAGAGTGCAGTATAAATACCACACAGTTTTGTCGCATTCCTTCTAGTTCAATTCGGGAATTAAAACATAAAAATGTTATCACTGATGAAGATTCGAAAATGTCTTCTTTAAGCTTAACAAATCCTGTTTTTTTTCTGAGCACCAAAAAAGTGTAGAGAAACAGAGAATGGACAAAAAGTCAATCAACCACCCTACCAAGCCGGCATTGTCCTTGACAAACAAATCATAGCAGCTTTAAGATTCGCCGCAGCTTACAGCAAACTCCTTTCATGATAAATGTCGATTCGTTTCAGCGCCGAGTCCCAACCCTAGAATAATATACGTTAGGTTTTACGATAGTTTTACTCGCTCGAATCATTTTCACTATCCACTCCCTTGTGTCGAGAAATGACGGTCGTTTGTCGGGAATGTAATCAAAGATTACACTCGAGTAAAGATCGTGGAAAACGAATCTAAAGTTGTAGGTTTAGTGTTAAAAGGGAAAGTATAACTGCAAATGAATGGACAGTGGGTTACTTTGGGACACTCCATGCAGTACTTCGGCCATTACCTCGTTCGTCTCTTATACTATCGACCAGTTTCGGATGATTAGTTCGCTTGAACAATTTCTAAACCATACATGAAAAAAGCAAATACACAATTTAAGTTCAAGGACAACGTGGTGATGCGAAGTAATTTGGTTTAGCATTATTGGATACATGGTTCGAAAGGTATTGTTGAATGAATAAATAAATGTAAAGACTGATAGGGTCGAAACATGGAGAAGGTATCAATGATTTCGTTGTAAGGGCAATATAAGGGGTAGGCGTTCATTTCGTTGTAGATGAAGTGAGGGATCGTAGATAAATGACAGGTTGGGAAATTATTTCGTCATAAAAGCAATTATTATAAAGCTAAAAAGCAGCTAGGTTTAAAAATCACATCGCGATTGACCTAGTAAAAAAGGCGCAGATTTGGAAAATAATTTCGTTATAGAGGCAGACAAATATCAGAAATCATTTTCTTATATTGGCAGGCATGCATGGACAATTATTTGGTTATAAAAGCAGAGACATGAGATAGATGCAGGGAGAGATGAGAATTGTTTCGTTATCGAAGCATTTAGGAATAGGAAATCAATTTCATTTTAATGGAATCATTTTACTTTTCCTTTCTGGATTCAATTCTGTTCGTGATTTTGAAGATGATGCATTCGATTAAAAATCTTTGGAGTCAACGATGGACACAAAGATGATCAATCCTGACTCTAAAACTGAGATATGTATCACCATGTTTCAAATTTAACAAGTCTTATTATTTTTTTAATCTAAAATCAATATCTTCTATTTGTTTCTCAAATGATTTGCCGCAAAATGTATCTCAGAACGGTTTCGTGACGACCACCGTTGCCCCGTTAGAGATTGCATCACTGGTAACAGTTGCTGGTTGAAGCGTTATTACAGCGGGTTATGAAACTGTTGTGTTACATGTACCATCCCTTAGGCTACATAGTTGTAAGTGTTCACGAGATCATCAGCGAGAAACCCTATACAAATCTTTATATCGCATTATCAATACCAATTAGCGGGCACTCTCAGCTTGTTATGTAACGAAAAAAGACACGCGATGGGACTTTTTATCTCTTTTCAAATAATAACAACTTTATCATTATATTTCAACACTAGATTATATAGTACACGGGCTTATAAGTGGATAGAGGCATGCAGGCTCACGTGAATGAACCCAATACACATAGATTCATAAAATACATATATGTACATGGACATACACTTATTTGTTTGTATAAGAACATAGACAGAGACATGGAATATATTTATACAATTTGTGTATTAACATGCTAACTCATTTAATACAAATACGTGAGCATGTATGATATGTATATTAACTTGGTAGAGTTGTATAAATACATGTATATGTATTTCAGTGACATTTCAACGTAAGAAAACCATGACTAATATTTATATCGACATACTAGCCTTAGTGTAAAAATATTGACTTGAAGAAACATGTGATACAGTTTACATTGTATAAACAGAAACAGAAAATATCTCGTTCGTAAACATGCATACATTTATTGCAGTAAAGATATAGGTACATACAATTAAGCATTACATTTCCCATCCTTTTCAATTTAAATACTCTTTCTCGTATCGGTTTCATAAAACAGGAGTTCCCAAAGATTCTACCTTAGCCCCTCTTGTATTAGAACCGCGAACAATTTATCAATTAACAAACTCAATAAAGAAGGCGTGTTTTAAAAATGTTTCGAATGTACACTTATTGAAGGAAAAAAAAGTATAATAGTTTTGGATTGAAAAAATAACTTGAGAGCTTATACCAAATCCTAGCTTTTCAACGTAAATTTTACTGTTACGTGTATAATATGAAACTACATGTTTTTCCCTAGAATAAAAACACACATTAAACTATAAAGGCATTATCTGACTGTAAATTCCTCTGAATGACAGACAACATAAGGATGGTACATATCTTTGAAAATGAAAATAGGCATTACAGTAATCACAGAGAAATGAAGGTTCCAACATGAATTTGCAAACTAAAGGGAAACAACTCGTTAATATGTTTGTTTTTACATGTACTATTTAAGATTTCTTTCTTTGAATCCACATTTTCTGTTTATTTTCCCAAATATTTGTCCTTTTACTTAAAATGTATTAAACATAATGATTATTTTCTTGGATTTTAAAACCATTTTTTTAATCTGATTGAAATTTATCACAAAAGGTGACAAAATATTTTGTGAAAAATAATGCATACAATTCGACGCTTTTTTGTGAGTTACATGTTCAAGGTTCAGGTAGAGCGAGGAACCTAGTGCTCGTAAACCAAAGCTGGGCTGTTAGAAACGTTACAGTGCATCGTTTTGGACAATACATTGGTTTAAAATCGGCATGTGGTACATGCCAACCTTTATTATAACGTTAGACCACTACAATGGACGAAGATGTATGGAACAGTGACGTCATACCAGCATTGTTCACAAATAGAGAGCCATTCCCATACCATGATAGACTTGAAAAGCTGAACCAGAATTTATCAAAATGTGATAAGAATCCGATAGAATGCTTGTACCTTCCCATCGTTGTCGTAGCTATATATGACTGGATACATGACAACACATTCTTTAAATTCCCGGAACGATCTTGGTATTTACAAGTTTATTTCTACTGTAGACAATTCTTTTTATCTGTATTAATGATACATGTTTTAGACTCCTTTATTTGGAACAACGGCACTACAGTAAATAAGCCCGGCGATTGTACAGTAAAATGGTACCAATTTAAATTTAAATGTAATCGTTGGTCGCTTATTCTCTCTAAACAATCATTTCGACAATAGGCTCTAAATGGGTGTAACCGTAGCATCGGATTTAATTTATCATTAGAGGTGAATTAAAATGTTTCCCTCCTTCAGAACACCCATACTCCACATCATTTAAAGATGTGATTAAAACAAAGGCATAGTCACAGGCGACGTAATCGCCTGACGTTTATGTTGAATCACCTAGCGTTCTAACTGTTAAAAAAACGATCGATAAATATATGGTGAGTATAGGATTATACATGGGAAAGCTTTTCTGTCAACTTAAAAGCAACTTCTGTATAGTAGTGGGCCGATAGCATCTTTACTCGTTACGTTTTCTACATTACACTAACGCCATCTGACGGATAAAGTGCCAACAATAATCTAATAATGACCATCATACATGCTCCCGAGTCTCGCATTTTTCACAAAATTTTGTTTTCAATGATTCAAGAAAATTGGCTACATAATCTTAAGAGTTTTACATCCCAAATAATGAAAACTGATATTTTGTTTCGTGTGTAAGCTTTCATCACTGAGACTGATAGTGTTGAAGAAGGGTGTTATCAGCTTTGGAGTTATGTCAAGATTTGATGGGATGAAATTAAAGGGGGAACGTCTGGTGTGATGTGTGTAACCCACAATACAGTGTGAAGGATATTTAATTATTTTCAGCAAGAGCACAAACGAGTCAACTGATTTGTTGATCTAAGATTTATTGCACGCTAATTCTGTAGCATAACATGTTTAATCTCCGCTCGGATACAATCACGCATGCAGAGCTTTCAGTTTCCTGTGTATTTTAATTAGTCAAAATGTAAAACTACAGCTAGACTCGACCGCTTACATCCTCTCATCATCAGTTCTTTGTAGTCGAACGCGCCGACGCCAATATGGTGTTGTTGTAAGACTAAGACCGGGTTAAGCGTCTAATAAAGTCTCGTGTCGTGCACTTTTTGTCCTTTATGTTAACGGATTTCAATCAGTACATCGATACATCGATACTGTGAATTATTTCATTTCACGAATTAAACGCGATAGTTCGCGAGGTACATTTAAAATAGATCAATTATTCAGTCATTTGTGTAGAAGTCGGGTACCTTGATGATCCTTGGAACTGGCATGAGCTTGTTTTATATTAAAACAATTGGAAATACAAGTGGGTGTAATGGTATAGCATTTATTAAAGAAAATAAAAAATGAGTCATTTTAAATAGCACATTTGGTTCCCATAGTATCGCTGTTCTTTCTCTTTTTCTTTTTCTTTCTCTTTTTGTTTCTGTTGTTGTAATGCTAGTATTATACATATTATTTGATACCCAGTTGTGCCATGTTTGTAAATCTGATGTATATATTTGAGGAAAAGGCGAAAATAATGTTGTAATAACTTGTGCCCAATCCTGTTGTCACTATTTTGGCAATAAAATATGTTTAAACTAAACTGATGATGTCACAGACTGTATGGCTATAAAACAAATAAAAAAGAAGAGACTAAATTGCTACGGGATGGCAACTCATTTGTCTTTGATACATGTAACCATCAAATATTCTTAAAAACTATTGTTGGCTGGCAAATTATTTTTAATGCCATTCTGAGAAAGGATTCATGTACATATGTAGGTTTCCGGAATAAGCCTTTATTACTTCCCCTTTATTTAGCTGTATACTTATATTAGCCTACTTACTAAAAAAATATTTCCCCATAAAATGGCTTAAAAGTATTTAATGGCGTTTAAAACAAAGTTGTTGTTTTTTCATACGATGGATTGTTTTATTGTAAACATTAAGCACGATGCTATAAAACAATGATTACACAAAATGTATAAACGTATTTTGTAACAGAGGAATTAATAGTAAAACAGCTACTTTATCAAAAACGACATACAATACATACAGTGTGTTGGCGACTGTAACACAAGCACATACGTGATATATAACATGTAAATATACACGCTATATAATCTACAACAACTAAGAAACATGCCATATTATTTTAGTGGCCCGGATGTTAGCGCGCATTGCGGGAGAAAACATGAGTACCCGGAGAAAACCCACGTGGTCGGGCAGATACTGTAACCCCGTACCGTTCACGTCCGATCGGGGAATCGAACCACGGCCATCTTGATAAAAGGCTAACGCGCTATCCGTTGTGCTTCCAACTACTCCATATACACGTGATAATGGGATGCCAGCGTTATTTTGCGAGAAAGAATACAATCTTGCCTATTGTTGAATTCCCCTTGCTATTTTCAGCACACAATTTGCGATGTTTTAACCTCAAATCGACGGTAAGTGAAATTATATGGACTGAAGCTGGGATTTCCACACTTATGTGTGTTTCTTTCATATCTAATATGTATATCAAACTACATCGGCAAAACCACCGGTTTGAAAGGAGAGGGTGTGATATTGAAAGGTTGCGTGATCTATAAATATTTTATTCAGAAAAAAAGAAAAAACACAAATGTTATCATGCAACCTGGTCATTATGTTTACATTATAACGTTTAATGTAAAATGAATAATTGAAATTCTAAGTGTTGGACAGCTAAGTTTCGTGTTACTTGCGGGACCTAATCATAGTATAGCTCCATACTGTAATTACTACACTAAACATCACTATATAAACTGTATACATATTTCACAACATGACCTATTAGAAACGAAGTTGACATCGTGCAGACTACCTCTTTCACCATAACGAGAAGTGAACCACAGAGAATGGGCAACTTGGGATTTATTATAACTGGATCAATAAAGAAGTCAGACGGCACCACAGAATCATCTATATATGTGTAACTATCATTCGCAAGCCAATTAATATTTCAAGACTGAATCCTTCTATATTTGTATTAGTGCAAAGACATTACTACAGCCCATTAAACCGTACTATTATCACTATATGAAGACATGAGTTGTTGTTATTCCCTTTTGTCTGGGTTTATTCTAAACAATGTAGTAGTGTCTACATGTGAAACCTATTATAAACGTACTGTATATATATATGAGCAGTTTACGTCATTTTGTGTAATGTTATAAACACTGTCTAGATCATCGTGTGTAATACTACATGTTATATACACTGCTTAGATCATCATGTGTAATACTTTATGTTATATACACTGCTTAGATCATCGTGTGTAATACTTTATGCTATATACACTGCCTTAATCATCGTGTGTAATACTACATGTTATAACCACTACCTAAATCATCGTATGTAATAATACATGTTATATACACTACCTAAATCATCGTGTGTAATACTATACAATTAGGTCAATATCACTCTTTCAGGTTCATATCACATCATATTTACCAGCACAAAAGCCCATAACTGTTTTATTATATGCTTCAACAATAAAATAAAACAAAACAAAACTAAAGGTTCTGATTTTTGTACGCAAGCATCCGTGGTAAATTTAGCCAGGTTTGAATACCACAGTTCATCATTGTAGCTTTCGAAGGCATCGTCTAGATTATTTTTCTTAATGTAAGCAGGGAGGACATGCACTGCTTGTTCAATGGCCTTTTTTTTACGTTAACAGCATCTTTATCCTCGAATAGTTTTGGTAATTTTCCTAACGGAGGAGAAACGTTCGCCAGCAGCCATCTTCTAATGTCGTCTGACAGATCGCGTTCCGGTCTAACTGCGCATGCGCTACGACAGGTTCCGGGGAATTTCCATACAGGCTATATTTAGAAATCGATATTCACCGGATAACCAGTCTACATGAGTTTTTGAGGACTGATCACGTGTATAGGATCCGACCAATGTGATTGCGAGAAATGTTCATGCATATAATAACACATGTTATGTACACTGCCTAGAGCTACACTGCCTTAAGCATCGTGTGTAATACTACATGATATATACACTACCTATATCATCGTGTGTAATACTATATGTTATATACACTGCCTTAATCATCGTGTGTAATACTACATGATATATACACTACCTTTATCATCGTGTGTAAAACTACATGTTATATACACTATACCTATATCATCGTATGTAATACTACATGTTATATACACTACCTAAATCATCGTGTGTAATACTACATGATATATACACTATACCTATATCATCGTATGTAATAATACATGTTATATAAACTACCTAAATCATCGTGTGTAATACTACATGTTATATACACTGCCTAAATCATCGTATGTAATACTACATGATATATACACTATACCTATATCATCGTATGTAATACTACATGTTATATACACTGCCTTAATCATCGTGTGTAATACTACATGTTATATACACTACCTAAATCATTGTATGTAATACTACATGTTATATACACTACCTAAATCATCGTATGTAATACTACATGTTATATACACTACCTAGATCATTGTATGTAATATTACATATTATATACACTGCCTAAATCATCGTGTGTAATAATACATGTTATATACACTACATATATCATCGTGTGTAATACTACATGTTATATACACTACCTAGATCATTGTATGTAATAATACATGTTATATACACTACCTAAATCATCGTATGTAATACTACATGTTATATACACTACCTATACCATCGTGTGTAATACTACATGTTATATCCACTACCTAAATCATCGTATGTAATACTACATTTTATATACACTACCTATATCATCGTGCGTAATACTACATGTTATATACACTACCTATATCATCGTGTGTAATACTACACGTTATATACGTATACACTGCCTATATCATCGTATGTAATACTGCATGTTATATACACTACCTATATCATCGTGTATAATACTACATGTTATATACACTGTACCTAAATCGTCGTTTGTAATACTACATGATATATACACACGGTATATCATCGTGCGTAATACTACATGTCAGATAACAGTGTGTAATACTATGTGTTAAATGATATATCCACTGCCTTAATCGTTATATACGATACCACATATTATACTGTAGATATTGTCTACCACATTGTATTTAGTAAAGTATATAAACTACGTACCTACCTGATCGTGTATAAAATACGGCATGCTATATGCTCTGCCTATCTCATTGCTTGCAAAAGTACATGCATTACCTATCTCTCTGCTGAGCAGCTGTCATTGTGTTCGTATCCCTAGGGCTCACCAGGTACATACAGAACAATTAAAATTGTTCCTTATCAAACATTGATGTTGTCATAATTTTAGTTAATAATGTATTTGATCGAGACAGTGGTCATAGCTGTATCTAAAACCGATCGTTAAATGCTGCCTGTATGAGATGTTTTTAGATTACGACACAAGGCGATGCAATCCTCTGTCAACATGCAAAATGGTATTAGGGATGACTTTCTAACGGGGATTTAAAACTCATAAAAAAGCACTTCGAGTTCTTCATGCTAAGCCACTTCGAGCACGACATCAAAACAGGTCGACATTAACAGGCTATTACGTGGGACTCAATGACTAAAACTACAACACAGCTCTCACACATTAGGGTATTTATGTGTAAAGTAGATATCTGTACCAAATAACGTTTTATGGATGTTCCAATCTTTAAATATCTAGCCATAAAATGAGAAAGGGCATGTGTTTACCCATTTATCAACGTTATGTAGATCTCATTATAACACGCCCTTTATTTAATCAGTAGCAAACAGTATTGCTGAGATTAAATTAATATTCTACGAGTATAATCTAACTACACGTAGTAGAATTGCATACGAAAAGGTTTTGTCGTGGTGTGTATTAAATTTATAGTGGTAATAAATTTCAAAAAGAGTCTTAGTGAGGAATGTCTAGTGAAGCTTGTCCTGTAGAGCATATCTAAGCGTCTATGCCACACGCATAGATGAGTTACAATGAATATAATAATAAAGGCTTTATTTATTCTTGATAACATATTGAGCATGAAGCTCATCTTACATATGGTCAAGATGCAATGCATGATAAAATGTACAATATTTACAGCTATGAAGTGATTCAGTAGCGTCACGTGCGATTTAACCCCTTCACAAATCGGACCACATTCAATGTACATATACAGCAAAGCCAATGTAATAATAAGTTTGTATATATATTTCTCAACAATATATGTTTTAACTGATAATTACAACAAATTGCTGTTTATTTCAATTGCTACTATGTACATTCTTTGTCAAGATGCACTTCCTGTACATCGGTGGCAGGTTATTATGGGAGCATGCGCGATGATAAAATATCGTAGGACTTTATTTCGAGCGAATAGTTACATGTATAAGTACTTATGTTTTTGTAAGTGTCTTAAGTGCCTTATCACATGATCCTTATGCTCATAAGACATACCTTGTTTGCGTTACCGATAAGGTGACAGCAATATTATATTGTACATTATAAGAATGCGAATGGAATATGTAGAAAGAGCAGTAGTTGAAGATTTGTCAATAATATAGGTACATTTATAAACCACGTGTATTACAACAATCGCTACGTACAATTGACGTTCCTTACACTCACTTTCAACCTGATTGTAAGAAACATAATCTGTGAGTGGAGATTGGAGGCATACATTTTAGGTACATTTAACAGAAACAATTACATACTGTAAAATAACTATTTCAGTGGACTCAAATTTTAGCGCATTATAAAATGTTAAGAGCTTTGCAAATTTATATTTTGGCGCACTCAAAAAAAATGCGATAGAAAACTATACAGAAAAACTTCAATCAGCGCAGTCAAAATTTAGCGCAGTATTTAAAGCGCCTAAAAGCGCTAATATTAGAACACCGCTAACACATATACGCTTACAATATGTGTACTGTAACTTTAAGAACTTCCATTGACAATAAAAAGGACATGTACTTTAACGTAGCGTAAACATGCAGTTTCAAATACACCGGGCTGAGTGTAACGCGAAAAGTTATCGACTTGAACAGAGGATACACCAACAAAAAAGGGAAAACATCAGAACCTTCTCATCCTCTCACGAAACACGTTATACTTGTGTTTTATATGGACGACAATGTCAGCCAACCCGTGGGTATTAAACAAATTCTTTTAGAGAATTAACACAAAATGGCAGTAAATATACGAGGCAAATAAGTTAATTGGTGAAAATAAGGGTAGGAGCAGTCAGACCGTGCTGCCCACTCTGCGTTAAGCCTGTACTGCGTTTTCAGTAATTAACATTACATGTATACTGTATAAAACAGTAGTATGGAATTCAAAATAAAAACTTTGCAGACGTGATGACCTCTTCCGATTACCTCAAGGAAAAGGTTTTGCATTAATGAAAGCGACAGATAATTTTCTTTAAAAAACATACAAATAAATTGAGCAAATATTTGAACATTTAAACAAGAAAAGGTTGATACATGTATTTGAAAACAAATTGTTGGAAACAAGTAAAGAATTGGTATGTTTGTTTGGTATTTGCGATCATGAGGTACTTTGGGTACAATCGATAGAAGTATGCATATATTGATAAGAATATTTAAAATAAGAATTTTACGATGTAAATCGCAATAATATATAGATCATTTCTGACCATCATCCATTATGTAATGTATTATTGTTTTAGGCAAACATTCAACATAACTCCATTTTTTATAAACTTATAGCTGACACCCCTAACCAAGATATCAAGGTAGTATTCTCTGACGAAGAGAATCCAATCACGAGTAAAACTTACACATGTACTAAATCACAGTTCGCTTAATTCGCAAGAGGCCCACTTTCTTTCATCTATCATTACAAAAAAACCTACACAGCCAATCCTTAACACGAAAATTCCTCAGAGTAGCGCACAAAGTACATACTGAGAAACGTTTACCTTAGTGTAATTAACGGATTTTTCTTTAGCTTCTGATACAAAAATTAACAACGGCAGCATCGGTAAATATATTCCTACTAGTCATATTGAGTCACAAAAATGTGATTAGTAATCTATCATGATCTGAGCAAAATGTCTAGTTATGAGAACCTTATTACACCGGAAAGCGAATCTTGTAACGGAGTATGAAGAAATGGAGAAGGAGTTGATACAATACATAATTACAGTGTACCAGCCCTTGGCATTTAAAACTCCAAAGAGAGCTCCCTCTGCCTTTGCAGTGCAGAAAGGAAATTTTGTTCGGAAGAGATCAGGCATTCCTCTCCTGTATGTTTAAGGTGTTTCAGAAGAAAATGAAACTCACCAAAAAATTTCAAAGAATCATAAAATAAAATTCCAGGAAATCAATGCCTATCATAAACCAAAAAATAACACCAGATTACAGTTAGTCAATCCATAAGACCCCACACAGAAGGAGGAGTGTCGGGGAGAGGGCGGGATCGAATTTGACGATTGAAACAGACTAAATAAGAGAGACAGAAAAACACGATAACACCTGGTTTAAGGAACATGATACCACTACGAGAGCATCCATCAAAGCTTAATGTGAACATTTAAAAACGATTACCACACGATAGACATTGACATCACAAAAAGGTGACAAAGGAGAAAATGAAAGGATAAGGTAGATTCAGTGCCAAGCCCCCTTCCTTAACATAAACGGTGGCTACTAGCTCCTGGCGATCTTCCATGACATCTTGTAGTGTGACTTTGACCATAGTTGGATAAGTGTCAGTGAATTCTTAAAAGTTTTTCGTAGACACTGAGATAGATTTGAAAGCTTGAGTTTTCTAATGTTCAAATTTTAATAAGAAAAAGAAAAACAATTAACGACAGCAAACACATATTTTAAGGTACAGGTAAATGGCCACTGCATCGGTTATAATCGCATGAGAGAGTTCGACTCAGGTTTTTGCTCCCTTCTGTATAAAACAGGGTTTTTTTCTGGCTGAGAGTAACTTTTCCTGACAACCTTTTTTTATCTGTTTTGCAGCCCGTATATTGGAAATTCGTATTGATGCTGTGCTCTTGCAGTTTTATTGTTTTCCTTTTCCTTTTGTTTTTTAACAGTATTATCTTGAATGGCAACACATCCGTAAAATGCATGGCAACATATATTTTTTGCAGAATATCTCCTTTGAAAAAGGTAGTAAATATGTCAAATCTGTAGCAATTTTGATAACTGTAGTATATCTTTATTTAATAGTACATTTTACTTTAACATTCAAACGAGGTTAATTCTCATCTGTGATTTAGTCGTACTTCCTATACAGTATAACTTGGGTTAAAACCCAACTATACAGTGCTCAGTGTCCGGAATGAAGAGTAAATGAATGCACTGTTTACGCACTGAGAAGCAGTAAAGTTTTACGTCGTCATAAAATGTTGAACTGAGGGAGCCGCGCTACACAGCGCTCTTCTTTGACATTATCAGTGTTCTACCCACTAAACATCAGCTCACAGTGAAGCATTATGTGTTACTTTTATTTAGTGAAAAAAAATGAATGCATACGAGTACAATTTATCAGCTTTTCTTTCGAACATCCATACAACCGAATGGTTTGACAACACTCACAGTAATGTATGATTAAGATAAGTATGTCAATGGAGAATGATGAGGGGAAGTAAAGATCCGAAACAATTAAGATGTATGTGCAAATAACATGAATATACAAAAGTACATTTTGTAACAAGGCAATTCATATGTAGCTCGATTTGTATAATTGGCAACTCCTAACAATATATGTATATTTGTACATTTGTATGACTCAGTTACATTTGTATGTGTATGCAAATTGTATGTGTCTATGTCCCATTGAGAGCTAAGAAATTTAATAAATAAATAGATAAATAAATACATAAATAGATCGTCACAACAAGAATATATTATCGATAATTCTACCACGTCTGTGATGTAACGACGGTTTTCATTGGTTAAAAAGAGTGCATTCTTGAGCGATATACCATGCGCGTGCCAATAACCAATGCACGTGAAATTGTGCACACGCATGCTGTTCCAACAACCTCCCCGTATTTTATCATGAATTAACAAAAATAACTGTCAGGCGGGATCAAAATATTTGACAGGCCTGCCATTTAAAAGATTACACGGATCTATAGACCTAAAGTATGTGGGTCCGTGCAGTGAAAATGGTTTATTAATTATTGACATTTAAAATGTACAGGTCTGAAGACAAAATGGTAAATTATTAATTACTTCTGTTTTTACTTCACTGGGAAGTGCCGTACATTTCACGATGTGTGCAGTGTGTGTATGTACTATCAAGCGTTGATTTCAAGTTTTGACGAACGATGTCGATAGCGTGCCAATGTTTGATTGATTGAAATAAACATCGTATCTGACGTCACGCGTGCTCAGTTGTTTCTGGTCTGCAAAACGTCGTTTGCTTTCAAACATACCGTGTGTGAAGAATAATGTTGCAAAAAGTAGCATCGGTCTGAACAGTGGTTGCAAAACACAGCTGTCCGGTGAGGTCGGTGAAGGTGAAGGTCGCGTCATGATCAGCCGGTCAGCAACTTTCCATCACGTCATGGCAACCAACTAAATATACCAACTCATGTCAGGCCTATCTTATGATGTTGTATCACTGGCACTTCCAAGAAAATCTGGTTGATATCGGTACGATGATGATGGTTGTAGAAGTAAACACAATCTGGGAATCCCAACCCTACGCACTGAGAAATGTTGGCGCGACATTGATCAAGTTTAAACGAAGCAACACGATCAAGTGATAAGTCTTGCACGCGCAAAAGAACAGCGTCTAATTTGCATATCGAATTATCTAGGTCATGTCGCCTTATAAGACAGCAAAACTTTACAATTAGTTACATTTGACGTGGTAGAATAAAATTAACAACTTATGTGCTTTCATTATGGTGGAATATATAACTCGGGATTCTTAAATGAGTCTAGTGTTTCCTTTTTTATTGGTGTATTGGTTTTTTCATTTATTTATTGTCAATTAAATGTAGCCAGTATAATCTTCAATGTGATTGGTTACATCAACATGGCCATCGTTACAGTAGCATTATATTTTATGCACCTATTTCGCTTAATTTTACCATTTCTGTTTCATTTCTGATGCAATATAGATAGTGTGTAATTAAATGTTTAATGTATCTCTAAATGTGCAATCTATATGGCGTATTTGATGTTATGTTGTCATGNGGCCTATCGTATGATGTTGTATCACTGGCACTTCCAAGAAAATCCGATTGATATCGGTACGATGATGATGATTTTAGAAGTAAACACAATCCGGGAATCCCAACCCTACGCACTGAGAAATGTTGGCGCGACATTGATTAAGTTTAAACGAAGCAACACGATCAAGTGATAAATCTTGCACGTGCAAAAGAGCAGCGTCTAATTTGCCTTATAAGACAGCAAAACTTTACAAGTAGTTACATTTGACGTGGTAGAATAAAAATAATCAACTTATGTGCGTGCATTATGGTGGAATAAATAACTCGGGATTCTTAAATATTTCTCTAGTTATCAAATGCGAATGAGTCTAGTGATTCCTTTTTTATTGGTGTGTTGTTTTTTCATTTATTTATTGTCAATTAAATATAGCCAGTTTAATCTTCAATGTGATTGGTTACATCAACATGGCCATCGTTACAGTAGCATTCTATTTGATGCACTTATTTCGCCTAATTTTACCATTTCTGTTTCATTTCTGATGCAATATAGATAGTGAGTAATTAAATGTTTAATGTATCTCTAAATGTGCAATCTATATGGCGTATTTGATGTTATGTTGTCATAGTAAATATAAACGAGTTATGGTAGGGAACACTAGACAAATTCAGCATATGTGTGGCAAAACACGGTATAAACTAGCATTACAGATGTCATAATAGAGATGAAAGACAAAATCGACTGATGTTGTCTATAAATAGCTCATGTATAATTACACGTGCCAATATATGTGTTTGATAAACCTTGCATCAAGCTAGTCCTAAAGTACAGTTACCATGGAAGGGTCGCGTGGCCAACGTATGAGTATGGAAGTCGAACGAACCATGTGTAATATACCGGAGGCAATGAAAATTCTGTATAATACAATATCGTGCCATTATACATAAAACGTGGTGACATGATTTAACCAAAAATGTCATCCAACATGACGTACCCTATATTTAGAGTAATTTTCTCAAGAACGATGCTTTATCTGCGTGGGATATCTTTGGTTGACCATTTCAAATAAAGCATTACATTACTATGACTTTCCGAATGAAAGCTAGCGTAGAGCAAACAGTGGTTCAGGATCGATATATTGTATCTCTGACTTTCCTTTCTCGGTAATCATCGCTATTAATTTGACAAGTTTATCTCAATAGTAATAATTTATTACATCTTTGAATCTGTTTTACTTAGTAATATTGATTACTTTCAAAATATGACGAGCTATTGATTAAGAACAGTGGTTATAATTAAAGTGGAAACAGAGAAGTTTATGTCATCGTTTAAATTACGTCATAATCATGAGGGACGCTCTTTCGAAATGGAAATTTTAAATAAATTGCGCTATCTGCTATAGTAAATATAATCTACGGCTATCGTGCACAGTTTCATATATGAATCCTTGTTAATGAATAGTAAAACACAACAAATACCAGCTAAAAAGAAAGATTCGATTTGTGGTATTTTTAGGTAGATCAAATTTGAAATATTTTTCTGAATTCCAAGGAAATTGATTGTATGCCAACAACAGATAAGACAAGTTGATGAAAATGGATTGTCTTACCTTAACTGCTGAATGTTTCCTGATAAAGGGTTTTATATTTTCGGTTCACACTTTCACATTATCCACACGGTCAGATACAGGACGCGTAACTGTAACAGAGCAAATGTGTAACTAAACAGTTATTCAGGATAGCAATTTCATGCACGAACATACATTCAATATGTACCCAGAATCCCTCTTGATGAAAGCGACGTTAATTCACCAGCTCGTTCTTTCGGGGGAACACACATGGCGATCAGAGGGTTCGTGTAAATGTACGCCCAATTCTGAAACCACTTTGTGCTAAATATAGTCTTTTGTAAATTACTGTAAGTTATATCTGCCAAATACTAAACGTGTCAGGGTCATTGCGCATGTGACCTTTTGCTTTCAGCACTAGCAGCTTTATTGGAGCACGAAGCTGTGTGCACGTGACCCGTTGTAAGGTCAACGTATAGAAAGCAGTTAGGCATAAAACTTTTCAATTTCGTGTAAATGGAGTTCAAACCTAACGCAATATTTAAAGTAGTCACATAACATGTCACTTGTGTGCTGACAATGAATTAAATACATTAAAACAGAATATTTATAAAATAAATAGAAAATGTCAAAGGGGTACGAAAGGCCATCCAACTAATCACAACTTGATTTCATTGCTGGAAGGGATACAGCCCTAAATTATAAATATATTCTATAGGATTAAGAAAGTTTAATGGAATGAATTGATACATGCATTCGTCTATTGACGTAGATTGTTATATTTCTTTGATCGAACATGAATAATTAATTGAAGTGCTGATGTATATAACAGGTGCTGGCCATTAATTTTGTTGATGACTTTCCAGTGTTAGCAGTACTAAGAACCCCGTCGGTGTGCAGCCATAATATCTCGCTAACGGTACAGCAGGTCCCAAATGAACCGCTAGGACAATGTTTACAATATATCTTTTGCTGTACCTAGATGACTAATATCTCTTACACATACCAATGTATGCAATGCTTGACAAATAGTTTGCGTCAGTGACAATGACATGTCAGAAATACAATCTGTTTTACCGTTTTTAAACTAAGAACGATTACACTAGCTGATGGCAACCCTATCCATCAACAAAACTTAACAAAGAGACATTCCATATAAGTGAAACTTGATTGGACTACAAACTTAAAGATAACACCTAAAAATAACGACTCGAAACATACATATCAAAAATAGATTTATCAAGGCATTGTTATCTGTGACAAGAACGTATCGCTGGCTAAAAAATAAAATATCGACACTTTTACGACCCCCTAAACAATTTATGGGGTATACGTACGGGTTATTACTCCCGAACAATGCGACCTGATATGTACTCCATACATGTAACTACACACTAAACAAACCATTGTACTGATTACAGACGGGTTCAGGTCAGTAAATGCTATTATGTGTAGCTAACATAGCGGAAAAGATCGGACCAAACACATAAAAGCAACGCTGAAAGTCTGTTACCCCGCACTAAAACTCTTGCTACTTTATACTACTAGACAGGTTGACATCGCTTGATATAACTTAAAGGGTCCGTGAAATGTCTTCATATATGGAAAAATAAACAGGATAAAACGCATTGTTCTGATTCTTATTTTACCGTAGTAATATACACGTCAATGTTTGACATGCATATTACGTTCCGACATGTCATCTTGAGCGAGGCTCATTTGTAAATCAGCTCGTTAAGAGGTCAAAGTTTTCAACATAATGCCTTAATACGGTGGAAATATCGTCTCCGTTTTCATGGACACCCACAGACTGGATTCTGAATAACATATTTGTAAAGTATTCAGGCCCTTACATATGTAATAGCACCACTTGTGGCTAACGTTTGTACAACGCTTAATGATGCTGAATATTTTTCTGTGCCGGAGCAGTAGCGATAGTGTCGTCAAAAGAATATATTGTGGTAGTGTATTCTTTGATGGCATAATGTTCTTTCAATTGGTGCATGTACCGTTAAAATAAATATTTTCGTATCAAGAACATCGGGAAAAGAACTAGAAAAATCAACAAAGACCTCATACCGTAATATTCTATTCTCATCAAGTACAATAGATTAGTTTTCAACGCTATCTTAAACCATTTCTTTGAAAACGCAAACTTTATCGACAGCCTTTTAAAGCCCCCTTGCAATGTAGTAAGCTTGTGTTTAAAAGCTTTCGAAAAGTTTACCACACTAACCGGCATGTTTTATATATGATTTAAACATCGAAGACCATGTATTCCTCTGAATATACGAGATACGTCGATATCGTATTACTCTGCGACTGTCTCGGTATATTAAAAACATAATATAGTGTTCCTTTTAGAATTGACGTTGGTATATGGGTTATTTTAAAAGTGTTATCAATACAATGCCGTCTGTTTTGATGTATTTGTAGCAAATATGTGTAACATTAAATATGCACTCTGTAAGTTAAAATTTCAAACATGTACATTTTGGTACCAAAATACATATGTATTATTTATTGTAAACTGAAAATATATGTATATATCTTCATTTGTAATAATACGTATAATTTAATTTGCTATTACATATTGTTACATTGTTACAATTTAATTTTGGACAACTAATCAAACATGTTCACCAATCCACACTTAATGTTACCAATCCATAAAAATCAATAATATGATGTACATTAAAATACTACCTTTACATTTACAGTAACACTTATATACAATGTAACAATACACATTTGCAAGATACTTTATACCAATACAATATTGCTGCTTTTGCATCAAAACTACTGATGTGATAATCGAGAGCCAGAGCAACGCTGCTACATTGGCCATGATATGCGCTGATTACATTGTGAATCCCTCGCTCGACGGCGTCGAAGCTAAAGCGAGAGTGAAACACTTTGGCGGAGTAGTGTACTCCAAATGGTGGATTAAGTACGCTCGACCACGCATCAATTCGCATCAAGAGTAAGAAAATCTGATTTTCATTCATCAATGATTTTTGGCCTGTCTAATATGTGATGTCATATATATAGCCAGTGGGACGTTACATCATATCTCTGTTCCTTTATTATCTCCCCAGGCAAAACTCCTTTCCTGAGTGTGGCAATTATTTCCCGAGACGAAGATGAATTTTGTTTGAAGATGACTGTTATTGTATTGGTTAGCGGAATTGTAACTTCCGCGGCCGCTAATCTCTCCCGGTGTTGACAACATCAACACATCTGTTTGTTCTGGATATTGACTTTAAGAAGTCAAAATCAACCCTGTCATTCTGGTGAACAAACATATATCAGCCCATCAAACCACGGGAACGTCTACCTAAAATGATCGCCATACTCAGGGATCAAATGTCATATTATTTTGATGAATGCGGAAGAAAATGCAGTTTGGACATTTGTGTTTGTCATCGGTGATTGATCTGTTTTCTAATGTTTGTTAGCAAACATTTTTTACGAATGTCAGACAATCTCTTTTGACAAGTACATCAATAACTTTATAGATACTTGCAATTCATTCTCACTCATTCAGTTGTAGCGCGATTGGACGAGCAATAGGCTACTAGCGAACGATTCTTTTTGCGACAAGGGACAAAGGTAAACCTGACGTACATAATGAAATACCTAGCTATTTGCAATTATTATTCTTATTTAAGCATCTTACAAAATAATAGCATTATCACTTTCTCTCTTAGACTAACTACAGTTTATATAGTCCAACTATATTATATATGTGTGGTGATATTCTTGCAAGTTACTGATTTCATCGTATGTCTTATCCTGTAGGATTTCACGTCTTCTTTACTTTTGGATGAGCTGTATGGCTTTCGGCTCATAAAGAATCTGAATCTTTTTTTTGGATGTAATGCGATTGTAGCTGTGAGACACAAACTAAAACATGACTCGAATTGTTGTTGTCTGTCACGTACCCAGAGTCTGGTGGTAAGCAGGATCAAAGACTAATGCTCTTTAATCAAAGAACTGTGTGTTATACAATTGTTTAGGAGTGGTACGGTATGAATAGCATTAGTATCTTATGTTGTAGTTATTATGCCAAAATAATTGCTATGACTGAAGGTTACCAGCAAATTCAGGCAACTATTTGGTACAGTAGCTGCGACACTGGTAAGTATGTAAGATCTACTTGACCTGGTCGATCTGCAGACACCTCGACAACTAGCCTCAAAAAGGAAACTACAGAAAACAAGGCTTCAGTAAATATTATACTCATAAAGACACATCACATAGAGTAGTGCCAGTGAAAAGATGTGAAGTAAAGACCACACAGTAGCAAATACTTTATCTTCATTATTAATTAGACGCGGAGGAAACTGATCAGACGACAGCATCTTACATAGATGCACATTTATGCCATACAAATAAATATTTATATTACAAAGTAGGGTAAACTAATGGACAAAAAGTTGGATAGGCATTATATAGCCGTCAAACAGATCTCATTGATATTTCTGTCAATATCAATTTTTGGTTATTCATTGAAAACATGCTATCAATTGCTGTGAATGCTAATACATGCTTTGTTTGTGTCAGATTGCCAAGAAGATGTCTGCGAATCCGGGATGTCCTGTTCCTGTACAGTGTTATACGGACCTGAGGACTCTGTCTTCAAATCTGTGAAAATTGACATTACACTGGTCAAAGCTTACCGGAGAGAACGAACAGCTCTGGCCAATATATCTATCTTAATTTCCATTTTCATAAATAATTGTGATAAAATAAACTATATACAAGAAGTATTGTCACATTTTATTACAAATACATGTCTATTATTTTTATTTTCGTGAACAGTAGGATGATAATAGCGAATGAATGGTTTAAACCAAAATCGCAAAAACAAATACTCGCCAAAATTGCATAAACTTAACACTGTTTCAATACAACTATTCGTATTCAATAAACAACGCTACAGATAACACGTCTACAAACTATCGTAGTAGTCTTTGCTACTTAACTTGAAGGTCTACTTTATTTAAATTATCCACGGTTAGGTTTTGACAAATAACTTCCATAAAAGTTTCATATAACAAAACAATTATTTCTACAACCAAAAACTTCTCTTATAAAAATAGTACGGGCATTGAATATTTCTTTTTTGTTTGCACATCTCCTATCAGAAAAAAAATATTAAAAATAATGTTGGGTTTTTCATTGAAATACAATAAATTTTAATCAATTTTAACAGCAATAGCCACTGATGTAACTATAATAATATATACAGTACCAACCATCTTTGTTAACATACTTACAACAACCCCAGATACTATGAACGTACCCAAATTACTTTTTCATGACTTGTCAGGGGAAATATACAGGCATCTTCTAAATCCGAATACGCCAGATAACGATTTCCGGAAAATCTCATGTTGGTAGTTACATATTTCAGAATTTAATTTAATCTTCACATGAAGCACTCACAATGATGAGGGAGTACATTTTATGTAACCGTTTCCCTAATCGAGATATATCTAGGATATAACTTTATATGTTTATTAACGACACCCTTTATGTACAAAGAGGAACGGTCTTTGTTTTATGCTTTGACAATTTATAGTCATTTTGTACTGGGAACATTTAAAGCTTTAAAGGGACTAAACGCGGTATGTATTTATTGTTCTTACTTGTAATAACGATAGCGGTTGATCGGAACAAACTACTTTTTGCAGAACGCGTATTGCTTAAGACAGAATAGGAGGGAAAACTTGTATACCCGTAGAGACAATATGCAATGTCAAACTTTCCAGACATTTCGCCCATCGTCAATACCGAAGCATTAATCATTTGTATTGTACAAAAATTAGAAAGCAAAGAACAATAATCACTGAGTTATAACCATATCAAATCAGGCCGACATGTAATAGTACAGAGCTAACCGAAATCGTACCTAAAAGCATAAAGAAAAAAATGTTTGAATGGTAAAATTATCAGTAGTCAGCAAGATGGGGCATCACAATTCGGCTATATGAACATAATCATGGGCAACGACTATATGTATTCCCAATTGTCGTTTTCACACACAAAAAAAAACGTGTATAATTTAGGCTTTGTTTGGCACATGTTTTCATCAAAATTCAAGACCTTTAATAGAGCGTGATCTACATATTTTATAGCATGCGGAGACATCAGTATGCTACATTGTAGAGCAAGGGGAGATCACCCTGCATAATGCCGAGTAAATAGCCGATCTACTGCTTGTTGACATAGCACCGCTCCCTGTTGGGAAAAAAAAACATGGTCAACGCATGTTTCGTAAAGATTAATGTGAATACTTCAATGTATGATACGGCATATTGACATGTTTGCCTTTTTGAAAGTATTGTTTGTTTTTGCTTGATAGAATAGCGATTGTTTATTAATCATGTAATTAAGTGTTTTGCTCTCACCAACATGCTGTTTTTGACACCTAGCACAATTAGTGATCAGATATATCACAATTGCTGATTTACATAGAACTCTCTGCGGGAATACAGTAATTCCAGTATTTGATGTCACAGTTAAAAATGTTGATGCTTTAAGTGCATAGATTTAAGTTGTATATTGTTTTGTAACATGCAACAAAAACGACTAACAGCAGATCGCTGACCAACTTATGTTTCAGATGAAAAACTTTACAAGACGACACAAAAATGTGCTAGTGATTCTGCAGTATAGCTGACAGTTAGGACATACTCGGATGGAGCATAACCTCCCAAGCCACGCCTACATCGAATGATATTTTGATATGATTGTCCTCCTGTACATTTCTCTCTAAGGTTTCTCTACTTGATCGATTTTTTTTTTATATTTGGGACATATTGGGACTCCTGGAGAATCCCTTAGGTCAGAACAAAGACGTTCGTCATCTGGGCAAAGCACGTATCGCTATTTCTCGTTTAAGTATGTAGTATATTTATCCCTCAAAATTCAAATGTACACATGGCTGGTCAATTACTGATTTAACTATACATGTCTATTGACATGTTGTTTTTGTACCATTACACATATATTTACCACTGAGGAATAACGTGTATTAAATGTTATTCCCCACTGAGAGCGGACTTATGATGAATACGCTGTTCAAACAGGTAATCCCTTCTAGAAATGTGTTTTTGATGAGGGGATAACAAAATATTGAATTATAACTCTGTCTATCCACTGGTGTCTGCCACATACATTGATTTTTTCAGTTTTATATATGATTTTTCTGCATACTGCCATATGGTGCAGTGTCAATGTTGTCGACTAGAATTTTAAATATGTTCATACTGAGTACGTTAAATATTATTAATCAATTTAAATCGGCCGTGAATCCGCTATCGAGAATCTTATATTGAATAGATATATATCACAATATACATGTATATGCAACTGTTGTTCTATTCATGAACCACTATTAGTGTGATAATGGCAATGTCGATGATATGAGGAAGGACTAGACGTGTACAACATACCTATAGGATCTTACATGAATTTCCATTTCATATGAGATTTATGAAACGAATCTATACATTTTTCAGTTTAGTGAGCCTCTGGCGAGCTAAAAATAAAATTCGTGACGAGTTTCATCAATGTCATATGAAATAAAAACGAGTGTAAGATCATTTGTATCAAATAATCGAGATTTGTGGCATTTATTTGTGAAAAACGACAATTTTCATGCAACCTTTAAATGTAAAAAAAACGCAATTTCGACTTCAGTGCGTAATTCTGTAAAGTCATGTACTTGTCCTAGGCGTGACGTCACAACTGAAACAATTGAAACTTACAACCAATCACAGGGCTGATAGGTCATATTACATGGGTAAATACGCTAAAAATATGACATGGTTATATTCACTCGATAACACAGTACATTATGTGATAAGCATGTATATATTTCAGTGGTTATCTTATTTTAGTGATTTTCGCGCTTTACCTTTTGCGCTGAATTATGATTGCGCTAAATGAAACTTGCAATCATATTTCTATTACACATTTTGTGAATGCACTAATTCATCTATGTGCTTATCTTCGATAATTTGAAAATTCGCTTAAAATTTGTGTACGCTAAAACAAGCACGTTTACAGTATATAGTCGTTTTAAATTACTTGACATGTGTCAAATGCATACATTGATAGGAATATGCCTACAGTGTATAACCGACCCAGCGATCGCTCGTACCATCTTCAGACAAACATATGACCACTTTGAGCGTAAACGAAATCCCGCTGATCTGCGAGGGATTCCCGCGAAACGGACTCAACATCCCTACGATTATTTACTACGAACGCCATCTTGTTCGTAGCCACCCAGGGATATTAAATAGACACTTAATGCTGAGAACAACCTAGATGGAACAAATATAAGTTCTGGCATAAGGTAGCGTGAATTATTTGCGTTACAAAGAAGCCGCATCTACCATGTGTGACTTGTGGTGATACTTTACACTTCAAAGTGAACATTTCAGAACCAGACAAGGTTTAAAGAATAATTCAATATCCTTCACGTGATGTAGTTCTGAATGAACACACACACTTGCATGTTTACTGGTGCTATTGACTGAGCATGTCTTTATTTGACGAATATATTTAAGAATTATTGGCACATCTTTTTCATGTATACTCATACAAAGACGATAGTTTGTCTGATGTTAACGCGAAATGACCATTGGCCGTAGATATTTGAAACAATTTCCCATCTTGCATTATGATACACCGCCCCTTGGTCCGAAGACCAGCCAGTGCAAGAGTTGAGTAGGCAGAGGACCCGCCAATCCGAAGGCCCAAAAACTCGACATTCTAATGTCTGCAACAATGGTTCAGCGCTCACAGTTTAATTATGTTTCATGTTTTATTTACGATTGTTTTGAAGGGCGACCAAGTGTTTTTTTTATTACAGGGTTCCTAATTGACACGGGTTATATAGCATCGTTATCTCATATGTATCTACAGTACAGCCCATCTTTGCATGGAATGTAACCATGTAATATTTAACTATACTTCACGCCTGTATTAACCCGTGGTGTAAAACTATTTCTATGTCTGGCACAGTATATACAATATACTTATAGACAGACTCAACAATTGGGGCCATTTACCCATTAATATCGCAGGCAAACATCTGAATTCGTACAATTATCATTGAATAAAACGCTTTGTCAGCGTCACTGAAAACCCGACCACTTAAGTTCGGTTTTCCTGTCTGCAAAGGGAGCTGTTCCATATTTAGTGAGTAAGTGGTTTAGGTAAACATATGAGGCTACACTCCCGGGTCAGTTGTAATGTCACTAAGAGCGGGGACACTTGCGTATCACGATCCAATAACGTCAATAATTCAACAGAGTTGCCGACGCGTGTCCGCGATATGGGGATCAAACTGTCACTCTGGTTTGTGATGTTCTATTTATGGATCCACCACTAATAGTTAAGGTTCACGTCAGACTGATTAACTCTCCGGCATTGCGACGCTTGGAAAATTATTCCAATTAGGCACTTGTCTCTGAAACGTTTGGCAGGATATAACGTCGCAACATGATGCAAATCCGCCGTACAGTGCGCTGTGTCATGTAATGTAAATTGGCCAAAGACAAAGTGGAACTACCTACTGTTCAAAGTCATACACAGGATACAAAATGCAATAAATATGCTAAAAATAGTACTTCTCCCGATACAGTTAACAGTTAGTCTCATAATAGTTTATTTACGATAGAAGAAAGAATGTTAGGCACATCAGAGTACCGTAAAAGTGCTATCACCTTTGAGGATAATTTGATTCCTCAAAGCTAATGTCCAATCGTCTAACTGACCAGACATCGGCTACTTCCGCCCTGTTATCGGCTTGGTCAGCCCAATTTTATTAAGGGCGAATTGGCCGGAACACGTCACCTATTAATAAAAACATTATATACCAGTCAATACTGACAAGTCTAATTAGAGGTCCCGTCAATTGCCAACACTGACCACGGGTCAGGATCTGGTCAACATCACCCACTGGATATCAACGTACGTTTTTCAGAACCCATACGTACTTTGTAGGGTGTGCTCTGTCTAATACATCAGTAGGCCTTCTGGTCATTCAATATCATTTTATGGTGATTGAACCGATTTTACAAATGGGATTCATGAAATAAAAGACTTTAAATGTGTAATGCAACGCTTAAGATTCCTTTAGGGCATTTATTTGTTCCAGAAGCGTTCCGCCTCTTTTTAAACATGCATTTTCATTACCGGAGATAATTGTCACAGCGCTTCTTGAAATAGCACAGTATTACCCCGTTGTAATCCGAAATGCTAACGATTGAAATCAAATTCACGGAAAGTCTCGTTTGATACATGCAAAATAATATTACCAAGACAATGATTTATGTGAATAAAAAAGATGCGGAATTACCGCTATACAGAATGTTGTAATGATAGACATTTACCTAATAAAACCACCACATTTCCAAACTTGACATTTTATGTGTTTGTCCATTCACGAATGTCTCGGAGATTTTTATTACATCAGATACAATAACAAGACGTCGATAAACCCATGTTCTAAGACTTTGTAGAATTATGTAATAATGACCCCTGGAGTATCAACGAAAGTCAAAACAAAACATGTGCGTGTTTATCCGTGTGGGATCTTAAGTGGTCCATTAGCGTGTCTACATTCCAAGTTCTATTAGTATAGTTATACGTTTTATTACGTCAAATGCTCTGTATAATGTTTATTATGTATATCAATTATCATATACAAGTATATGCCAAAATAGATATCGATCTGCATTCGAGGAACATATTAGAAAATTCTTCTCGTAATTCATGCAAATATAAAACCACGCCATAAGGAAGTTTCAATAAACCATTTTATAAAATTATAAAAATCATAACATTACTTACGATTTAAATCCAGCGTTCAAAATATCATGTATAATGTCGATATTTGATGTGGTGGATCCCTGAGTCGTAGACGAGTGAAACGTTTAACTATATTCAATTCAAAATGTTATTAGATAACGGTATGGTACGTCAGTGTCACCTGCATCGCATTGAAAAACCTCTATGATAACATGGATATGTTTTTAGTATGCTGGCCATTGTACTATAAATGCACATTGACATATTTACCTTTATGTATTCCATTTTTATACCAGCAAATAATATGCGACCCACATTGGATATTTATTTTGCTTATACATGCATTTAACATATTAAAGCCATTAACTGTATATATATGTATGGGGCAGTCGTACCGGTATAACTGCAAAATATATGCACTTTATTGCGTATGTTGTCGATCGTACATTTAGATTCGATTAAATTGCGGGTGAATATTTTAAATAATATTTTTTGCAGAACTATTTCCCGAGTGCGTAGTCACGAGCATGTAGCAGTAGTGCCCAGGCTATGTATTCAAACACAGCAAATGTATTTCCTAAAGTCTAAGGCATCTCTTACATACTGTACTAGTGTACATCATATAGCCTTTGATATAGTTCTTGTACATTGTATTAAGGTTTGATATCGACCACTTTGATTAATTAGCGTTTCTTAAATTTTATCAGAAGACCAAGTGATGCAATTCAGTTGCAAAACATTGTGTACAAAGTATGCATTGTCTGTTATCCTGGGGTTGTGTATGTCTGCCTGTTTTAATGTGTTTAGTATGTTCGCCCCTACCTATATTTTTGTAATGTAAGATTTAACTGCCTAAGTGTGAATTCAATAATATGTACTGGGGTACATTTTCCAAATATCTGCACAATTCCAAGGACTGTTGTTTATGTATCATCGTTTATATTTATTCTTTTTCCAAATTTTCCGTCTAATCTTTTAAATATTTTAGCAAATGTCAGTTGAATGCATTGGAGCTGAGTGATTTGGTTACGTTTCTAATCAAACTAAAATCATTTGGAATGTACCCATCCCAGGATATAAAGCTATCAGAGTATTGTCCTTGATCAACTGATACGGAATAGTGCAATAATCGTCCGGGATCAAACCAGTGTCATCTCTTAGCGAATTTGAATATTAGTAATGGTGCATTGTATACAGAATATTATTGGATCTGTTCCAACTGCACATCTACTAACTGTAATCGGTTCATATTTATTTACAATCAATAGAATATTACAGAATATTTGTTGCTTTTCTCAAAGGAACGGAATCTAAATTTGATTTGTTTATGTTATAGTCTGATATCCAAATCTTACTGCTATGTGGTATAGTTTCATTTAACCATCATGCAGTGTAAACGAAAGCACATTGAGATATAAGATATTGAAATCCTGTTTTTCAAAACGAACATCGTTGTATTTCCAATTTGTTTAGATCCTTTACTGCTTGTTTTAAGTCTCCGTTGGATTGTATAACGACACCAACATTCATAGGTATCAGTAGATGCAAGCACAGGTACCATGTACTTTAACGAAACGGATATTTTCAAACAAATCCTACAAACCAATCTTGAGCTGGGAGAAACTCTGTTTGTGGTTAATGAAAAGAAATCCTACAAGGTGAGAATGTTGTGATGATTCAATCTATTCCAAACTATGATGCTATGTATCGTGCAGAATTCCTTGATGTCATAGACAAGACGAACGATCGAAGAGCCAGCAGCATGCACGCAGACATCATTCCTCAAACATTGAAGTATTTAGTGAAGTAGTCAATCAACCATGACGTTGATTGTCGGACGCAGAGCTTAACACACGAATGAAGGTATCGAAGACCATCAACCGGACACCTTTTTACACACAAACACATTATCTTAATATGTACAGTTAAAACATTTTGAAATAAATACATCAACGATTCAAATAATTATCATTTTATTTAAACATTTGTACAGATTTCTCTATTAGCCATCTTGAAGCGAATAAAATGCAACGTTAGCAGAAGAATATTGACCGGTTGAAAAGATCTGCATGTTGACCGGCAATGCAAGAAAGACCGTTGCATGTGTTAGCGCTGTCGTATTCGACGAACTTTAACTGTTTGCACATGTATATCAAATTCGCAACTTTGCAGGGATAACAATTACGTCACAACTACTAATATTTTCGGAGACAACATTGATGATTGCTTTTCGGAGACAACAATAGAGTTTCGTTTTCGTAGACAACGCTAAAGGTTTTTTATGCTTGATATATATGAATAGCAAAAACACTGTGTATTGAGGTATATATAGCTTATTTAATTTTAAATTGTTAATCAAACCAATTGTTCGCTGGGCTTGTTGTTGTGCTTTTGTGTGGTGCAGAATTACAGCAGTTAAAGGTGAACAAGTTCAATTAATGATATATATAATGCATGTTGATAACGCTTGTCAAACATTTTCCGGCAAAGGATACGGATTTATTGATAGACAGCCAAGAGGTTTGTATGTTCACTTTACCGGAAATAAATTTGGAAACTATCGTTGGTAGGAAAAGTACAAGTACAATGAATTAAACGCAAATTTTGTTAATCAACATTTACAATGTTAATCGGTGCCTGACGAGAACCGTTATACGAGAATACCTTATTTACGTATCTTTTATGAGGCATATCGTTTACGAAAATATCTTTTGAACACTATCATGATTTCTGTGAATTATTGCATACATGTTACACTTTCTCTTAATTCGACACTAGTCTCTTGTATTGTTGTCGTTTATGCGATGAAGTAAACAGAGGTTTACAAAGCATACCTCAATTTAATGATCTAAGTCATTTAAAGAAATCGAAACTAAATTTGATACAAAAATAGCATTTCTACGTGAACAAGGATAACGAGTAAGGAAAATGGCGTTGAGACAACTGTTTTGGTATATGTAGGAACAATTATGAACAATAGCGAAAAACAATACGATATATTGCCTTAAACCCACTTAGGAATTTAGTTTTATGTAAGAAACAAAAAACTAATTCGATCTGAATTTCAGAGTTAGTGAGACTACTTGTTAAGTACAGTTATTCTTATCTAAAAGTGCCGCCCGACTATCCTTAGACAGCCATAGATACACATAGAGTGTATTTAAAAGTTCCGCCGTTGTTTTCTCTATCACCTGTAATTTAAGTTTAGGGATTACAGCAATATACATGTAGTAATATATAAACGTAAGATCCCATCTGGGCGGTAATCACATTGCTAATGGTATATTTTAAAAATGTATTATCCGAAACGGGATGATCCATATATCTGTTTCCATACTGGTTAATCTTATAGAATACCACACACCGTGTGCAGTATCACACCTGATCATGTTCATGTATTTAAACATAACGTTTCACACACAAGTACCACTCACACATGTTCATGCATAGCATAGCACAGAAACGTTTCACCCAAACTGGCAACACAGGTGTAATTTACACAAAGCATAGCAAACACACGTACATATACATGCATTTACAGACTTAGATAATAATGTCTACATGGTTGGCCTGGACAATACTGTGGTAAATTATCGTCGCATGTAACGTATACTGTATGACATTTAATACCAGTGGTTATATTTTCTCGCGGTTTTTTTCTACAAGTTTGTTTAAATGCGACCAGCGGGTATGTTTGAATAAAACTCAAGATAATGAAAAATTGTCAACAAAACCATAATACATTTTGTATTTCAACATCGATAAAACCAGGACAAAATGGAAAAAATGAAATATTCACATGGAGACCCTTGAGACAGAAAGAAGGGAATGCGAACAGGTGTTCCGGAAGGGTAATTTTGAGACGAGTTAACATGGGTGTTCACGTAGCTGGAATATACATTCTGTAATGTACAGTGTATGTAGGCCCTTCAAGCAGTTAAAGTGCGAGCGACACACGGGAGGCGAAGACACTATTTAATGACATTACGACAGTGTAAGCGCGTGCTTATCACCTTAATGAAGTACGTCACTGAAGTCATCATGTTCGTGGTCCCTTTCCTACCGAGGAAGCTATGAAAAATAAAATACACAGGGGAAGTTTCACGTTATTCATAGTATATGCAGTCTTATCATTTGGACTTATTGTACCCTTGATTGATCAACCAATGAAACCTTGATTCCCCTCGATCACCCCATTTTGAGGTACCATTGATGGCATGCACTGCTATACTGTAAACGGTACATGAATAAGTCCTGAAGTACAGATACAGACAGAATCATACACGATGTTTACCTAGTGTTATACCGTTGGCTTTGGACGACAAACAAGTGTTGGCATTTTTAATACCTTTAACACGTTTTTAATTTAACATACATGGTTAAACATGTTAAAAACACAACGCCTCTTCCTTTTGAACGTACAATCCCTTCCTCTTTTGCCAGAATTAACGCTAAAAGTTTGTTAAAGGATAAACGATTGCATTAAAGGATATTTCGCAATCTGCTTTATGCAAACATGCTTTGTTTCCATACAAGAGTGTCAGATAACTAAAACACCATAGAAGGAGTCTAATGTTCACATAGCTTGGACATTTTATATTTCTATTACAACTGTCTTTAATAACAGAGAGTGAACTTAGAAGGGAGTAATGGATTCGTTATCAAGTTTGTTAACAAATGTATACAAATTTAAACGTTATAGATACCACAGAATAGATTTCCGGTGTCGCCTGATAAGACGAAAAAAATGAAGTTCACAAATGAATGGGCCGTACTCGAGATTTGTCTTCAAATGGAGTCATAGAACTGTATCAAACAACCAACACAACACAACCTTAGTTCAGATGTTAGAAGTAATGAAGAAAACTTATATATTATAATATCCTGCAAACTTTCGAGTTCAATAACTTTGTATATAGCGTTTCAGAAAAATACTATAATTTCGGAACGCTTACGTTTGACGCAAATCACCTATCCGGTTTTAACACTTTTGTTTGGGCGATATGGATATAGTTTTTTCATCAATACTTGTAATCTAGATTTTCGTTTGAAAGGAATGTCGGTAGTTATTAGTTTTCGTCCTAATATTTCACAAATGAAAATCCTAATTGTGTCCTTAAAATCACTGCATCCTCAAATTAGTTGTAAGTATGAGCAGTTTTTATAAATAAAATAACACTGACATTGAATTTTAATGCAACGATTTAAAGTTTTCAAAAATTAATTAAAAATTCAACGTGTCTATTTGAAATGTGTTTTGCGATCGATAAGGGGAAAACATGCCATTAAAAGAGCGTAAAATGTCCGATCCCACAGCATTGCAGTATGTGAGGAGGAGATATATAGTGTAATACTTACTTAGTGCTGAGCTCTTCGGATTTGGACGGGATTAAAGTTGTTATATAAAGGAGTCAGAAACGTAAGATCAGACTAAAATCCGGCAGTTATAGTAGAGTTGTATATTCCCTGGACCCATTCCATCACTATCAACAGACGTTACACGACTGTGTGCTCCCCACACGCTCACGAGACGTTGTGCACAGTCTGTAGTACCACTGGCTGTCATACATGTATACCGCGTACTAAGGTTTGATTGGATGGGGTCTGCATGGATAACATATCGGCTGAATGCTTCTTCACTGTGTCAAACTCACCACAGTGGGTAAATACATGTATAAGGTATAGGTATGGAGAGAGATCTCATATCTTCACACTCAGCTTTATCTGTATTAGGAAATCCCCTAATGTCACATTATAGAAAACACCCACCAATATTAGCAGAGGTTCAGTTCATGAATGATTGATCACTCCCCCTTCCTCAGAGACCAATTAATACTAAAAGAGTGCAAGTGTGAATGTAAATGCATCTCATCATTAATACAATATTGCAAGATTTTTTCTCTCTCCTTAATTGTGACGAACGTAATGCATTAACGCTTTGTTTATCAACACTTATAGTACAGATGCATCCAGCGATAGTGATACGTAGGTCAACACGTGCCATTAATATTGCATGTTCAAAAGTTGTTTTTATGTATACATGTAGATACACTGTGTGCTAATCGAACTTTGATGTTATGAATGAAACTCCACTAACATACATGTAACTAGTCGAAGATGTTATGTTCCTTATATTTACATTATGTTTGCTTGGACCCATTGGCGAAAACGACATTCATTTTTGCATAACACAGGTGACTTCATCACTGCGTATTGATACACTTTAATGACGTAGCACTGGGCGTAATTGTTACACGTCCGCCGTGAAACAGCCGTGTAGTTTAGTTATGCTAATAAGATTAACATTAAACATGATAGGCTTCATTATAATTCTAAAATGAGGTGTGTAAGCTAAGGTACATGGTAATAATATCCGACGTGTGCTAGTTCTACAAATTAAATTTGAAAATAGAACTATATTCTGTTTGTTTTGTTTCATGCTGTTGGTAGGACCCCCACCGGAAGTTTTACATTTTCCCGCGAAAACACGCTGTTCTCTCTACTGCGTTGCCCCCATGCACAAATATAATTACAATGCCGGTTTATTGTTATTTATGCTTGCATCGGAAAATTCAAAGCACTTAAAAATGTAAATATAAGGAATGAAATTTATTTTATCAACATTCATGAGGTCATAACAACATTGGCTTTCTGGACATATTTACCAAAAATCGCTAACGCGATTCATGGAATATGTCCAAATAGCCAATGTTGTTATGACCTCATGAATGTTGAAAAAATAACTTTCATTCCTTAAATGAAAGCAAGACATGCTCTGTACGTTTGTTATAATCCCAGTACTATGAACATGGTGCTTTAGACAAATGTATATACTTACACTATAAGGTAATGGTTGTACCTACTCATTTGTGCAATTAACATGTCATTGAAATGATACTGTGCTTTTATGGATATACGCTAGTTAATATTTGTATTTCGTTAATATGTGAAAACGATTGACAGCTAAAATCATCAAAACGTGCTCTGTTACAGTGAATCTGTACTATATGACGTGAAGTCTCTATTAAATGATAAGTGAGCAGTGAGGTAAGGTAAATTCCCGTGTGTACGACATGTCATTGAGATTTAGCGATGCTATACCAAATGGCCATGTGCAATGTACTGCCCCAACACAAGTGGACACTATCATCAAACATGTAGGATATTTGCTGTTTAGAAGATTTAAAACAACATGTAAACAAGTATAAGATACGGTGATTCACGTTTTATTTGTTTTTATACCTTCGGGGAGATTTCTGTCACCCGATTGTAATACAGCTGTGCCTTTAATCAAACACATGCCGTACATAAAGATACACATCATGTAATTACAGCTTCTTCCGGATAATAAGATGACATATTTATAGTTTACAATGGAATGTGCTGTTCGTAAACGAAAAAAGTTACAATAACAATGTTAATGTCACACGGTCGCCTTAACACGTAAAAACGTCTGCGACAAGGAAGATATTAATCATTGTTCCATACAAAAACAGAGTGTGTTTTAACGACATATGTGAAATACAGAATTTTCCAATCCGATTTCAGCAAACAGGGTTATACGGTTTCATTCACGACTTCCTTTGCAGATGTCATTAATAAATGTACAAGCGTACTCTAAGTTTCTTGTGTGATTATCCCCTGTCTAATCTACTAGCAACACATTAGCTTTTTCAATAGGTAAAGTGTAGTGATTAAAAAGAAATAAATTAGATTTCAATGTGGGAAATGTTGTACTTTTATACCTCAATCTAATAAGAGCCATATTGTAGAAAGGAGGGAAAGTGTAGTACTATATTTGGGAATCCCTGTCTTTAGCTTAACATGTTAACAAATTGTAGTTCTAGATCCTGTACTACCAAGCTACATGTACCCTTAACTCTATGACACATTCCGAAAAGCAAATTTCTTAATTACATTTTTATTTTAAATTATATAAATTCATAATATAAGTACTAAATATTGTGTACCATCTTTTATGTTGCCTGAGGGATATAGTTTTAAATTCCACGTATACTTTGCTTTTGCTTTTTATGTCATCAAACTTTTTTTTTAAAATCCATATTGTAGAAAGGAGGGAAAGTGTAGTACTATATTTGGGAATCCCTGTCTTTAGCTTAACATGTTAACAAATTGTAGTTCTAGATCCTGTACTACCAAGCTACATGTACCCTTAACTCTATGACACATTCCGAAAAGCAAATTTCTTAATTACATTTTTATTTTAAATAATATAAATTCATAATATAAGTACTAAATATTGTGTACCATCTTTTATGTTGCCTGAGGGATATAGTTTTAAATTCCACGTATACTTTGCTTTTTCTTTTTATGTCATCAAACTTTTTTTTTTAAATCCATATTGTAGAAAGGAGGGAAAGTGTAGTATTATATTTGGGAATCCCTGTCTTTAGCTTTACATGTTAACAAATTGTAGTTCTAGATCCTGTACTACCAAGCTACATGTACCCTTAACTCTATGACACATTCCGAAAAGCAAATTTCTTAATTACATTTTTATTTTAAATTATATAAATTCATAATATAAGTACTAAATATTGTGTACCATCTTTTATGTTGCCTGAGGGATATAGTTTTAAATTCCACGTATGCTTTGCTTTTTCTTTTTATGTCATCAAACTTTTTTTTTTAAACCCAATTTGATCACATTAACGTTAAACTGTTAGTAAACATGGATTCTACATGTTCTTATAAAATATGAAAAAACAATCTGCCAATTCCATTTTCTAACGACAGGGTCCATTGGCTAATTACAATGTACTTTTAATTTTTCATTGGTTTAATACCTTGTACTTCAAATTCAAATTGTATCATTACATGTGATTGCACTTATGGTATATGCATGACATAATTGTATGTTCAAGAACTTTCATGCATAACATTATAGGTGAACAAATATGTACGATTATTTTGGAAGTGGATGAAGACTGATCTTTTCGACATGATTGTCAAGGTCCTATTTATTATTATTTCGATGGTGGTTATGTAGTAAATTAAAGGGAATTTTTCGTTTTTCTATTTATGCATGTTTCAATCTCTTCATTGGGAAAAAATGCGAATTACAAAAATGTCCATTCTGAACGTCTCGTGTTGCAATGCTTTTGATAAATTCAAAATACTTTTCAAAAAGCGCGCGCGCTATGGAATGGTCATACCAAAAATATTGTTGTGATCACGTGTAGTATGCGAGAATGTTTGTTCATTATTCTAAAGTGATAAACTGGAACTATAATAAAACTGCCTAATTGTAGTAATTTCGAGGTTTCGAGGTGTATTTCATCTTAATACTCACGACCGTTACATATTTCTTAGCCAAATTTCGTAAACGAAGAAAATGTCTAGCAAACTTTAGTATGATTCAGTGCATCTACACCATGCATGGGTGCTGAATGTACACATGTAAGCATAGTTTATTAAAACCGCATTTCACATATCGAATGCTTTTGAAACTCGTGCTTGGTTTTATTGCTAGATGGCAATAATAAAGAATGTGTAAGCTTAAAGTTGTTCGATCATGAACGAAGTACATTGAATAGAAAAAAGCGAACACAAATGCTACAGTATACAAAATGGTAAATTGCAATGGCGTTAACCGAATGTAAATTTACCACGGCGTCAACCAATTTTCTTATACCACGGCGTCAACCCTATATAAATATACCACGGCGTCAAATCGATGTAAATATACCACGGCGTCAACCCAATGTAAATAAACCACGGCGTCAACCCAATGTAAATAGACCAATGGCGTCAACCCAATGCAAATATACAACGGTGACAACCCGATGTAAATATACCACGGCGTCAACCCAATGGAAATATACCACGGCGTCAACCCAATGGAAATATACCACGTCGTCAACCCGATGTAAATAAACCACGGCGTCAACCCAATGTAAATATACCACGGCGTCAACCCAATGCAAATATACCACGGCTTCAACCCAATGGAAATATACCACGACGTCAACCCAATGGAAATATACCACGTCGTCAACCCAATGCTTATATACCGCTCCGTCAACCGAATGTAAATATACCTAGGTGTTATCCAAATGTAAATATATCACGGCGTCAACACAATGTTAATATACCACAGCATTATACTAAAGTGTCACCAAACAATGATCAAACCAGCGATCATAATTCGATACAAAAAGCAACAGCTAGATACATCAAAACGAAGCAAAGTAATGCTCAAACATAAACAATAGAGGCGAAACCTTGACAGAATAATATTTTAACCAGAAATTATAAGTCAACACATACTCGTCCAACAACATTTGGTGACGACGGTTTTGTCTCCTTTTCACTGCATACATGAATATAACAACACATATCTGCCTTATTACATCTCTAACCAGGCGGCTACGCCATATTTAGGATACATCTATACAAAAGGTCTGACAACTTTGACAATTACCTTTATCTAAACAATTTATAATCGCGTTTCTTTTCATGTTATATCTGACTATTATAACTAAATTTAGAATACGCTCGCTATCCGCGTTTCGGAGTAATACAGTGCTGTAAGGTGTTATTATATATGTAAAGGAATACTGTGCAGGAAACACACTCCTACCCGTTGCACACATGGATGAATAAGAATTCTGTACCTTTCATTTTAAATGTTATCTTTAGTTCAAACAGCATATTTTTAACTCGGTAAGGGGTGTGTACATTGCTGCCAAGTAAGGAAGACTCTCCGAGAAAGGATAATGATAATATCTACACATGGTTAATTAAATACGTAATGATAATTTAACTCACCTACCGCTCTATAAATACACCTATGGGAACAATCCAAAACAGCAAGTCAAGCGGAAAATAAGCAGACCATAACGTTCAAATGCATGGACAAAGTACGAAAATACTAAAAGTCAACAAAGGGAAGAGAGGGGACATCACAACAACAGAATCAGTGGCAACAAGTATTGAATTTTATAAGGACACGTTCCATTTCCTTGTATGATATTTAGGCCATTTTTTATTATGACCAATAGTGTTGTGTTACCCAGTTCACACTTTCAGGACGTACCATTATTGCCATTTGATTCCGATTTAATGACCTATTCCATTTGGCACGTTGGTATCATCTTACTTTAAACCCCACCCCCTCCGAAACGGGAATAAGAGCAGTAAACGCCACAAACCTAGCAAAACCAAGAAAGAATCTATAAATACGCAAACAATAGTTTTTAAGAATACAAAATGAAGCCATATTCAACAAATATTGAATAGAAGTTATATTCTTTACCAATATTACTTGCGTTTCATAAGTGTGCAGCAAGTTAATGATAATACAGAATAACTGATGCATAATATTACGAAGAAAGCAACCGATGTAAATTCGTAATGAGAAAAAATAAGGTCGGATCGAAAGCATGTGCCATGCTACCACATTGTATCAAATATTTCATAGAAAACAGTCTGTAGTGCTATGCTATACACAGCAATGTCTATCAGTCCTTTATTACACGTGACGACAATTTCTCAACAAACAAAGTGAATCCCATCATATGAAATAAATTTCCCAATTTTGATACGGGAAATCCCGGTAAAGAATGTATCTAGTTATAAAAATGAAAGTAGTTGTATTACAAATTGTATTTGATGACACATGCCACATTTGACAGAGAGAGTATGATGACTCTGTTTCTCCAGAGACAAAAAAGACAACAGGGACTGCAACCCGGCTGTCATTCATTACAGCAATGCATGTGAATTCAAAGTCAAAACTCTGTTGGAGCTCAAAGGACAGCGGATATAGCCAGTGAGCATGGTGAGTTGTCATTTATACTGTAACAGGGCACCCGCTGTACAAATAATCTCTAAAGGATGAGTGAGGATTATGGAATTAGACAGGATTTCCCAATGATATTGGTACGATCGTTTTAAATGACACGTGTTAGAGGCGATTGTTACATAAATGGTAAGCCCTCCTCGTCTTACAGTCCCGAGAGTAAACGCTCAAGACATTTCCGAAGGTTCCACAAAGATTTGTAATTTAATCTACGCTGTTACGACAGAATTATCAGTATAGCTTAACTTGTTCTACACTTTATAAATATCATATATGTTACGTAACGTAGAACTGTGGATTTATTCCTGAATGATGATTAAATAATTTGCAGCGGATCATAATACAAACACACATATACTCATTGAATGATATGTGTAAAAGCTATAAAAAGCTATAAAAACTGAAAATGAAAACAAATTGATGAACATAATCGTGCATATATGTTATTCTTATCTTTATTTGTTTATATACTTGGAAGATGTATTTATCTAATTCAAAACATATTCCGCATTGCTACAGCACCACAGACTACCAAACTGCCATCAAGTACAGCCATTCCTACTCGGATGGTTCAATCTAGCATAGACAGTGCCATAGGACATCTTTTGTTCAATAAAAAAACAACGGTTGTGATTTTTAATCAATTTGTCGACAGAGGAAGTTGCCTCTTGGTGTGGTGGAAGACAGTATTAAATGGAGATATAAATGTTATATTAGCTGGAAGTATTGTTCTCGTCCCGACCAGCTGCAATATCCTGTCTAGTTTGAATCAGAGAAGCAAACGTAATGATATATCAATTCAAAAAGATACATTTGATATATAATTAAAGAGATCTAGAACAATAGATTGCCGTTATATCGAACATCATCAATGTGAATGGTTCTGAACTAATGCAGTGTTTCCTGACCCCCTGGACGTCCATTTTGACATTCAGCCATGTCCTAACTCATGTGCACGGTCCACTTACCAAAAACCAAGAACGGAATAAAACATTAGGTTCCAATATGACTATTAGACAAGCGTTCTATGGAAATATTATATAAGATATAGCTTCTGGAAGCTATTGTTGCTTTTCGGAACTCTTCATCGGCACACATATATATGGACTCCTCTTCAAAATTGATATGAAGATAAATGTTATGGTTAAAAAAAAAAGTTTTTTACAGAATATAACGTTAAACTGCAAATCCGAATTTGGATTAATTATCGCTCCATCATATCAGTTTCGTCCTTGAAATTTCTAAGAAATGAGCTGCTTATGTTAAAAGGGCTATATTTCATATAATATGACCACAAACAGCAGATCCTAATTTAGGTATTTTACCGTTCCACTGTGCCCGTGGTCCGTTATTCAGGTCACCTGTTCATGCAGAATCCTATATTGATCAGGGAAGTGAAGGGATTAAACTCAATAGTTACTAATGCAAGTTTGGTGTTTGTGCATGTTTCTATTGCCATATCTTCAGCAAAGTATGGACAAATTGCTAATTTTGTCAGTTTTTAATCATATCACGTCCTTACCGTGTAAAACACATTAAGATATTAATGATATTTTCTGCTTTCAATTTCCGGGAACGGTCTCTACAATCATTAAAAGGAAATAATTTTAACTAATGTCCTATTTCCTATACGCTTTCGACACATCCTTTGGAACACAAGGACTCTTACAGAAAGTAATTCCTAAAATTAAGAAAGAAATATTGTATATGGATTCATGTCAATGTATTTACACCTAAGCGACATTTTAGTGATCTAACGGTATCCCCCTCAGAGTGCAATACATGCTTGTGCAGACCGATAAGAGGACATTTGAACTAGCACTTTTTAAAGGTACAATGAAGGACTTTTTTTACATTAATGAAGTGATTTTCAGAACATTTCAGTCACCAGACGCTGTTTTATCTCCGGATGTAAAGTACAGAGAGGTATATAAAACAAAGTCATGGAGACATTTTGCACCAGAGACATCCGTTAAATGTCAAACCAATTCAGTTACTCGCATGTGGCACACAAACAGCGACCGAAACCATTTCAATTATTGCCGTGTGAGTGGACAAAATAGAACCCCTTTATCTTCTGTCCATAATGAGCAATACGATTTTCTGATAGCAATATAATATACTATTTTAAAATAAACTATGAACCTAAAACAATTATGTTATTCAACGTTATTTAGTCAGTGGTCAGGTTATGCATATACACAATTCTGTCTCGATTTGACAGGCCTGAAAAGCTAATGATTTTTTTTTCAGCTACAACAAATATCATCCTACATTCTTCCTACATGTAACATGCACACTCAGATTTGGTTCAATTCAAATACCGCAAAATGGGCGTGTCCTGCTGAATCACAGTATGGCTTTAGGATACGTCGTTAACTTGAAAAACGCTGCATGCAGTATCGCTAGTCTAACGTGACAGGAAGAGAAAACAGCCAGCTAACTAAAGATCGCGCGCCGGCGTAGAAATCTGTGTGTTGGACAGCTCATGGGGCATCGGTTCATTACAATGTTAACACGCCAGAAGAATATAATCTCGTCTTCAATACAAAAAATAAAGGAAAAGGGACCGGGACGCCGTCCCGTAGGACCTGCATTGCTTCCGAATCTAATAGGTTAATCAGCGTGAGGAACTGTGTCACTGGGAAGAAGAGAAAGCCCCCATGAGTACATGGATGTGATGACGTCGCTAGGCCATTCAGCTTGATATCAAAATGTCGAGAAGATTAAACTTGCTATCAATTCTTTTAAAAAAAGTGCAGTGATACTGTCGACCACGTAGCTGCTTCACAGTTACTCTATAGCGTTATTTTTTGCGATTTTAAAACTTTATTCAACTCTGTTCATGTTTAAGTATTTATAAAAATTGTGAAAGAAGATAATTAATTCGCTGTATTTGCAGGTAGCCTATTTAGCCTCGAAAAATGAAAATATATGAAAATGTATACACGAAGACCTACAGCATTTTCAGCTTGCCACGTATCAGTAGAAAGTTATAATATTATACAAAGAAATGGGAATAAGCTAATTACCAAACTTCTTTACTTATATGAATATTCCTATTTTCGAAATAAGATTTATCGTAATGGCTGTAATCTACCAAACGATAATTTAATTAAAGTAACATATGTATGAATTTATATCAATTATTTTTCATTTAACTTAAAACAGTAAATTAATTCTATGAAACTGAGCGCTTAGAGCATGAGAGGAACAGAACAAAAAATAAATATTATGTTTTAAAACGTTTTTAGATATAAGGCGTTAGCTTATACATTTACCTTGATCTGGTTATCAACGGTGTGACGTCATTATCTACTATGACCATATGCCTGTTCACGAGGTCCTAATAGAACATGTATCGTTCCACCTGGACTGGCCACCGTCTCTAGACTATTGAATAATAAAGAAAACAACTTTAACTCTACACATTTTGATCACTTGGATACGTTCTAAACTAGGGAGAGATAAGCTATAGTAGTAAAATGCAGCCGATAAATTCTTCATTAAAACTTAGGGCCTAGTAGCCAGTCTACTTTCCACCAGATGACTTTGGAAACAAACGTTTACCCATCCGGATCCCCTCCTGCCTTTTGTGGTGGTAGTGGAGGTGGAAGGGTTAACATGCTCATTCTTTTTGTGGTTTAGTACTGTATGTCCTCAGTATCTGTTAATGTTTTGTCTGTCGACTAATGTGGTAATAATTTTGTACAATTTCTCTTTATTTCCTTTTACTACGACTTTTAAATTATAACTGAAAGTTTGTCGTATTTTGTAACACGCACGCACTCGGTCAAATTACTGTTGATCTTTTATATTAAATTTAATGTATTTTTTCCTCATTATTTTATTTTTATTTTTAATGTGAGTTTTAGCAGTGGTGTTAAGTCCTTGCAAACGCTAAGACCATATCGAGACGGAAAACATCATTAAAAAGGAAGAGAATGAAGGATAGGAAATGACAGACGCTATTTCCATGATGGCGTTAAGCTGTCAGTTTCGTGAAGCCTACGTAAGAATGTAACATTGACACAACGTTAATTTGTAAATCAGCAAAGCGTTGTTCAAACACGTAGGTAGAATTGTGACCCGACGTTAGTTTGTTTTTTGCTTAATGTTGAATGAAAGTTGACGTAACGTTCGTAAAACGTTTGGCAAACGTTGCACTTTCATTACATGTAGCTTATACCGTTTACCAATCGTTCATATTATTTAATATTTTCTAATTAACGTTCTACTTGAAACAATCAATAGATAGCAAGTACGTATACAGAATTTAATAGCTTAATTAGTATTTACAGTAACAGTGAAAATCGTGGTTCTTCCGGCGATCGAATCAGCAACCCTCAGCGTCCCGGTTCACTGATCTATGGGTTAAGCTGAAGGGAGGTACACTGTACCTTCCAGCGCAAAGCTAAAAGGCGGACACAATCCTATTTGTATTTTACATTTAAAACCAGTCATTCTACTACCCACTTTTAAAATACATTCCACATCGAACAACAATCTAACCTAGGTTTTAACTCCAGATTACCACAGTGAGGGTCAACGACACAATTTGCAACAGGGCGAAAGCTGAGGAAAACCAAGTTCCTATATACACAATTTAAATCTGCAATAAGTACATCTAGGTCCTGTTATTATATTTGTTAAAGCTATACAAACTGAGACTATGTCCTCATTCAGGTTTGAAACAAATTGTTTCTAAGTGATCAATAAATAACATAAAAAAAAGAATGATGTATAAAGTTTGATATTCCTTGTCATTGATACAACATAAACTCATCCCTTTCCACCTGCCCCTGATAATATGACAAATCCTTTTAACTTTTCCGCGGATATTCGACGATTTCGTTAGAGGGCACAGAAACAACATGTACGTACGCCCTACCACGCATGTAAAGGTCAATCCTATTTTACCATAATTTCGTGAATTTTTATTTTCGCATTTTTCACGAGAATACGATCGTTAATTCAAATAATATGTGAATACATGGTTAACACTTAGTCAACAAACGAATGCATAACAGCTGTTGCTAATTGTGCGAATGAATATCCTTGTGAAATCGATAACAAAAACATCGCAAAAAATATATACTCAAAAATGAGAGACTTACAGTATACATGTATTTATCTAACATTATATGCATTTATACAAGTGTAAGAACAACTGAGTATGATTTTAAATACGTCACAAAATTGTTTCTGGTATATTCTAACAATAGGAAATGTTTCAATAGTGTATTTATGAAAGTATTTAGCAGTAAAGTTGCAAAAAATGCAAATGTAAAGAAAGATCATACTTACTATATCTAAATTGCTACCGAATTTTACAAGTACTTAGGTTGAATTACTTTCGAGGACAACTTGCGTCATCGTGGTTCTCTTATATTTTATATGGTGAGTAACCTTTACTGGTGTCAATAAACTTCCTTTGATGATCCATGACGACATGCGTTACCATAACATTGTTGAGCTGTAATGATTGATTTACGATCTCGGTTCTTGAACTTTACACAGACGTATGTACTGTGATAAAATATCTGGTAATACCTAATATAAAACCAGCAACATCCGAAAATAAAAGGCAGAAACATCCATAAATAGTTTCATGACTCAATTGTGAATGACATAACTTCCGTGATGTAGCATAAACGTATAATAACGCAACACAATTCACCTCAATTCAACTGTCTATAACACACATAAAAAGATTTATCGTATTGTTATTGTTGTCTGATAATACATGTAATACATTATATCAATAAACATATTACAGACAAATTTGATATTTCAGCATCACCATTAGTAATCCCATCTCTCGTAAAACCCACATAATAATGTGTGCATCTGCACATGCACATATATACAATATATCCTGTTATATCCTTTTATAGACTGATTTGATCATGTATGTTCCGCTAATGGATCGAAGCGTTATTTCACTGAGTGGGGTTATTTATATGGCCTTTCGGTGTTATCCAACCACTTGATGGGTAGCTGGCCATTACCAGTCGTCAGATAAACTGTAATACTGGAGGATTAAGTATTTCTCAGACAACATACGTATATATAAATATATATATACATTTCGATATGTGAAAAGTATTTTTTCTGCAATAAGTCTCAGCATACAACGCAGCTATATGCAATGTTCAGAAAACTTTATGATAATGGAATTCTTTGAAATAGTTTTAGTGACGCTTTAGTATAGGTTTGTCTGGCGATACCTTTGATTCTGGGCAGACATGCCATTTTGTTTCCCAAAACAGAACAACATTGGATAACGCACGGTCCAATGAATAGTGTCTCTGCCAAGTGCATGTAGTGTACAGATTCTGTATTACATGTATTGTACAGATTATTTATCACATGTATTGTACAGATTATTTATTACATGTATTGTACAGATTCTTTATTACATGTAGTGTACAGATTCTTTATTACATGTATTGTACAGATTATTTATTACATGTATTGTACAGATTGTTTATTACATGTATTGTACAGATTCTTTATTACATGTAGTGTACAGATTCTTTATTACATGTAGTGTACAGATTATTTATTACATGTATTGTACAGATTCTTTATTACATGTAGTGTACAGATTCTTTATTACATGTATTGTACATATTCTTTATTACATGTAGTGTACAGATTATTTATTACCTGTATTGTACAGATTCTTTATTACATGTATTGTACAGATTCTTTATTACATGTATTGTACAGATTCTTTATTACATGTAGTGTACAGATTCTTTATTACATGTATTGTACAGTTTCTTTATTACATGTATTGTACAGATTGTTTATTACATGTAGTGTACAGATTCTTTATTACATGTATTGTACAGATTATTTATTACATGTAGTGTACAGATTCTTTATCACATGTAGTGTACAGATTCTTTTTTACATATATTGTACAGATTCTTTATTACATGTAGTGTACATATTCTTTATTACATGTATTGTACATATTCTTTATTACATGTGTTGTACAGATTCTTTATCACATGTATTGTACAGATTGTTTATTACATGTATTGTACATATTCTTTATTACATGTATTGTACAGATTCTTTATTACATGTATTGTACAGATTCTTTATTACATGTATTGTACAGATT
>NW_018404479.1:95290-196012 GCF_002113885.1 Mizuhopecten yessoensis
CCCCCTGGCCTATTTGTCGAGCTGTTTTGATTGTGTACATACATATTTGAAAACCTCACAGGGGTATCACCATGCAGAAATGTGTTTCTTACATGAATGTACACTAGCAGTTTACACAAATATTGATTGTCTGACTTAGTTTAATCATATTTCGTATTTCCAAAACCTTTTAAATATTCAACTTTGGATTAAGCACAAGTTTGGCAAACTTATAACATATGTGCGCCCTCCTCAACATATAACATTTTGTTAAACAGATATATCTGTATAAGAGTATATACATATTTCGCCATGGCAGTAGTTCAGATGACATTAAATACTAATTTCGTACATGAACTAACCCAATTATCTTACATGATGTCAAAAAGAGTAGTAAGCCTCTGACGATAATATATATACGACAGCAAGTCTTTAGATTTAATTCAGAGATGTTGATGCAATGCCCAAGACGTTTGATTTCACGAGAAAGACATAAAGTGCGTCTTTTCACCAAAGCATACTAATATGTATATTCTCCATCAGACGTTTATGATAAATCAGCACTTATCTTAACCCTTAATCCAGCCACCGAATCTTATTTGTATCATCTTGTGCAAGTTCTGCTCTGTGTCTTGCCCGCATTGTGATGTCAGTGTTCGGACAAGTCGTTCGGAACATATTCGCTATATATACAGATTGCACGCTAATAATTTTGATATGCAGGCAAAGAAAAATGACGGATTGCAGTTTCTAACGGACAGCATCTCCAAGTATGCATATTTCATGTTCCCCGCGCTCAGTAGTTAAATATCAGCTTTGGTAGACAAGATACATGCTACCGGGGAGTTATGTCCATTTCAGGACTGTCTTAAGATCAATAGAGAACGGTAAGGTCCATTAAGAACAAAATATGGTCTATCGAATTTCCATAAGATGTTGCTAATACCATACAGATACAGTAAGCTATATCTGAAGTTTAAACCCATGTATAAGCACTATCTCACATATCTGTAGATTATCTTGCATAAAGAATATGTTCTACTCCAGCTCCTTACATTTCCATCTTATACTGCTAACTCAACATGACGGAATGACTATATAGTTCTGCAGATGGTTTCTTTGATTGGCTTTGTGGGTCAAATTACTGCATAGTTAAATGGGTGATTTAACTGTGTGATTCAGTACTGGTTTTTTTAATTTCATTTGAATCTTTACGTTAGTGCAAATGAAATTTAGTTCTTACTCGGAAACTCCTAATTTCTATGTTCATGAATTTCTACAATAAATAGCAAAACATAGATATAGATAAAAATGGTTCGCTTTGTTATGAAATGTTCATCATCGAAACAGCTGAGGGCAAATTACGTCGGTTCAAAAGATGGTGGTTTCCATCGTTACGCATACATGTATTTGTATCTAAATTGAAGAGAATTTTCTAACACAAGAAAACAATCAGTTCAGATCAACTTGTCCTGTTGAACATATTTCAACAACAAGAAATGTCTTTGCTTTCATACATAAGCGTGACAAGAAAATAAACATGTCAAACTGTACATGCATGTACATGTATGTAGGTACATGTACATACTACTTAGTACCTTGTTATACAATGTTTACTACATTGTACCTGTACAATGATACAATGTATCTATGCCAGGATCTGGCAGCCCACATCTTCAATGGCGTAGGATCTTATCATATCCTTAACATTTTTCTTATCACATAATTATTCAATTTAAGATAAAACCAGATTTATATCGAAAGATAATTAGATAAATATTATCTATTGTATACAAAATACTGAAAGTAATTAGTGTTATTGTTAGGGGCCATTGATTGCCTGGACTTGTTATTATGAAATGTGCCTGTTGGTGCCTAACTGGCAATCCGAGAGATAATAGTCCTAAGGCCCGCAAATCCTAACCACCCAAATGTACAACGGCACTACATTCTGAGAGTTCGATAGTCTTCCTGCGTGAAATTCCGAAGGTACTCTTAAAGCTACATTTTAAAAAGTGAGACTACATCTAAATAATGTTAATGTGTCATATTAATCAAAATAATTCAGGCTACTAGGCATTCGGCTAATTTATTCTTCGGAACATTCATCATTCGGCACTTCGTAGTACTTAGTCTTCGGACGCAACATATACTGTATCACTATCCTTTCCACCATATGAGTTGTGTAGAAATACAAAAATAAATGTTAAAGATAATGTGTGGTCAAATCTATACCAATCACAGGAGAAATCAGTCTACAGATAATAAACTATCAATAAAATAACAAGAGGATACTTTTTTTTTCAACAAACCATAATTCTAACTCACTTGGATAGACCTTCAAAAAGTATAAGGAGAATGAGACCAGGGATCTCGGAATGATAAGCGTCATCGTCTTCATCGACTACATTTGCTATGTAAATTGAGGTCAAATTCAAGTAATACCATTTCTTTACATCGAGAACGCGGGTAGAGACAAAAAAACACAAGGGACTTAAATGTGCATACTCAAAAACACCGACCTTCATACAAAGAAACATTATTTGTTAAATAAATAAATTTTAGATTAGGGAATACATGTGTAAGTACTTGAATTGTATATGTACATCTTAGCACAGCACATGTGAAATTATGTTACATAATGAACATATTTCTGATAGGTATTAAATAGGCAATACGAATGCAAGAATGTAATACCTGACTTGATAATCACAAAACTAAGGTTATTGCGCGTTTTTATGATTGCATTTGTAATAATAACGTGAATCTGCAAGGCAAACACATTTATAAATCATTTTGTTTCATTAGTAATGGTTTGTTTGATGGAACTCATTTATCCAGTATTCTTCTTCCTAGATAACGAAATAGTATAGCAATGTATCTCGCTCTGACCAAAATGTATGCCGTCATCAAGGCGCCGTATTACGAAACTTTATTCGATTCCAGTCATGACCATTGCCATAATGTTGGAGGAAATTTATATTTTAATATTATCTAAAAGAATCACCTTCGTGAAAAGAACCTTAAAAACAATTTAATGGCGTCTACACACGTCTAAATTATTTCATTGCCACCCAATTCTAAAGAAACATTTTGCCCGCAATTGCAATTTGGCGAGATTCCGCTCAACGTATTACACATTACATACAAATTTTTTCCGGGTAATTTGATTGCAGGCTAACGGCACGTAACCTTCAGAACAGCCGCGGCTGTTCCATGAGATACACATTGTAAATATCGGTGTCGGTAATTCGCGCGCGGCAAGCACGCGCCTCAAACGAAGTGGAACGACTCTAACAGATTGATGACCACATCACAGCGTCTGGTAGACACTTATAGAGCGCGGAATTCCGGCTATGACTTTTATTACCTAAAGGTGAGTTGTAGATTTACACGGCAGACAATAAAAACAACCCTGTTTTTGTAAGATTTGAACGAGAAGACGAGCAACGGAACATAAAAATATCAGGAATCGTGATTTGCATCATTTGAAACTCCTGAAATGAAATTATTACCATTCCCAAACAACCAATGATACGCAAAAATAGTATGCACAGGTGCGTTAGTCATAAACGATGTTAGCTACATTTTATCTTACTTTTCTGATTATGAATGACGTTTAAAAAATGGTTGTGTATACTTTAAAACATCTGCGAGGTAAAAGTACGTTTAGTCAGCGTCCGATATATGAGCAATGTATACATGGTGTAACCCTCATTCATGTCTTCCCCAGCTCTCTAACATATACTCCACAAATACCACTTCTTGTTTTACCGTTTCAAAATATACACCACTGATGCCACTTCAGATCTTACCGTATCCGACGCGTAACACCACTTAACCTCCCCCCTTCTTCAATATTTCGTATGCCAACACCACATCGTCTCTTTCTCATTTCATAATATCCGATACTGTTCTCACTGAACAAAGGGACAGTACAGGGGAAGTACCTCCACAATGTTTTTTGTATGTTTTGTGATGTCAATTTCGAAGTTGTGCCTTGAAAATAGCATCTTCTCAACCGCACTCAGATATTAAAAAAGTATTTTTGTTATTGTAGAATTGTTTTAACGGTGTCAGCATATTTGTTTATCGATTTGAACATCTACTTGTATGTCACTTCTTTTCCTGCTTAAAATGCACGCCCAAGTAATAGTTTAGCTATTTGCATTGTATGCTTGTTATAGTGTGTTAATACGTATGCAAAAATTATTATAGGATATTGTTATTTTTAATAATTTTGCATTGATTTGCTATGAAAATTCATCCTTAGAAAGAAGTTCGCATGAAACCGGCAATAATACAGTAGTAAAATAAAAGCATGCGAGGGAAATACATGCCACATCGTCTATACAAAACGACAAAGCAAATACCCAAGTGACAAATAACAATGGCAAATTTTAGATGTGATACAGGGAACGTGTACCCTTCTGATTTGTTTCTGTTTTAACGATTAGTTGGGTAACGATGTCTTCAATTGTTTTATTGTTATTTAGCTATTAATTTATTCATTTTGGAAAGATCTTTGGTTTCTGTGTTGTAAATGGTTTTCCTATCAAATTTAAGCTTCGATGTTGTCAACATTTGTTGTCATTGTGGTATACCCAACTTCTAACTGTACCTCGAACGGACCACTTTAGGCGCAGGATATAATACACGGCATCGGAATAATAGTACATGTATGCTAATTTCATTTAACATGTAGATCTAGTATCTTAATCGGCAAAAGTCTCATTAGGGATTACAAATTAGAAGTTAAAGAAAATAATTGACACAACCGTATTCCTTCGAATGTAGGGTACAATTTAACTAGAGTGGAAAACAAACATTATCGATATAATGGGTAAGTCTAGTATTGAATAGGATTTGCAATAACGGAATGTAAAATGCATTGACGAGAACAAAATAAAATATCGTGAAATAAGATGACGCAAACAGCTGCCTTATGATTGGCACAAAAATATCGAATAACACAATATCAACAAAAACCGTAATTCGACTGAGTCAACGAAATAGTGTAAAACATGAACGCATGGAAGATTTAGATGAACATTTATGGCAATATGTATGAATACATTGCGTGTTCTCTAGGGAAAGCGTCGTCTCCTTTATTGACGACATCCACCAATACTTAATCTAACTAGAATTAAGGTCAAAGCTTAGAAATGTAACGTTCTCAAAGATGGGACCGATAAAGTGAAAAAGAAACCACAGGACGCACGAACGAGTCAAACGAAGCTTGTCTAACCGACAAATGCCTGTATTCATATGTTGGTTTCTGTTGCTCAAGATTTGGATATTTGTTTTATTAATACTCCATAATCTTTGTTGATGAAAATGTGAAAGTAACTCAAATTCAAGAAAACGTATTTCTGTACTCCCGACAGGTAACACATAAACTACGATGTATGTTGGGATAAAGCGGTTAAATAATTCAGAAAAGCAAACAAACTGCCAGTATATACTCTCCCTGTTAGATATGTATCTGTATCGTCATTTTAATTTGTGCAAATCACACAATATTTGTAAAGCTGATCACTACAGTTAAAAGAACTTCACCAACACATGTGAAGAAATCTACAAGGAAGGTAAGTTTCTTTAATCTGATTTCACAGAAGTTCTGTTGCCCATATCTGATGCTACATTAATTGGAGAAGGCAATTTCAAAGGGAAGGGGCGTTACATTTTCCTTCATAAGACTTATTCATTACAGGCGAAAGGTAACTATTTTTGGGAGCCAAAATATAATAATACAGATAGAACTGGTTAGATATTTTATAAACTCGACACCTCAAAGAAGCACACTATTTAGTGTTATAGATCATGTAAGCGGTGATAATTACCCACTCGAGAAATCAGATTGAAACGCAAAGATGAACAGATGTATTTTTGTATTCATCTTAATACATATTTCAAAGAATACGAGCGTCACCGCTTTCAATAATAATCCTTCCTAGTAGGGTAAACTCGATCTATCTCAGCAGAGCATATCACTACGTTTGCATAGAATAACAGTGATGAACCGCTACTTACAAAGCTGCTCTGTGGGTTTTAGCTCAGATATATTTAATTCATCTTTGCAAACTTTGTGCAGCCACGGATAGCCTAAATCACATCGGTGGTATTTTAATAAGGAATTATTTCATAGTTTTATATTCCGGTCAAAACTGATGATGCCGGATCCGACATGATAAATTTTGCAATATATTTGGTAGATTGCATTAATATAATCTTACTGGTAGAGATGAGAGTGCGTTATCAAGACGATAATTGATCACGAAAAAATACAGTACTTACAGTGATACACGCGTTAAATCTAACGTTTCTTAAGTAAGGCAGGTATTAACCAAGAAATGAAAAAAAAAGATGTATTAAGTGCTGCATATTGCAATACAAGCTGTTCAGAGCCTGCGGACCCTAACCTGCTTTTTTTCTTAAGTGGTCGATCATCCCAACAACCTATTAACACATCTAGCCTGTTTACGAAACGTCTTTGGTTTGCGATTATATATATTATCAGAACCATAACAGCAAGCAAGTACCGGCAGAAGCAGTATGAAAGACGGCAGAGCCTGGCCTAGACTACCTTCATAACAGACGGAACAAAACATATAATAAGAACAGTGGCTACACATCGTTCTAGCCTGAGCGATCACATGTCGCAGAAACGTATGATGTTTAGTCCATGTACAGATTTTATTATAACCCTAAAAACATGTAATGTGTTTTATATAATATGATAAGCTGCTCCCAAATACACGCAGTACGCATTTACAAGCAGTATTGTGTACACTGTAAGCTGATACCGGGAAAACTTGCAGAGCATAAGGGACACATTTACAGATGCACTCCCGAGATAACAGTTGCTGCATGTCGAACACATTAGACAATTTAGCTTAAGTGTATTCAAAACATGTTTCCAAACCTACCTATATAACCTGTAAATTAAACTCCGACAAATATATCTTATCTATTTATATCTAGTATCCTATTTATAGTCAAGGACGTCGTGATTGTTATGTATAATTTTACTTTAAATGCTTTAATTTCATAAGTCTAATAAAGTTGTTTCATGTTTTTGATGAGTAAAGTAGCAAAGAAATAACTAGAGTGAAATTAGGTAAGAGCAGCATCAGAATTGAATTAAACACAGAATGATACTTAAATGATCCAAGGATACGCCAAAACCTAAAGAAAGACACCACGAACACATGTAGGCAGGATAGGTGTTTCCTGCACCAAACGTGGTGCCGCTAGGTGATAAAGTATGCTTTTACAGATAGTTTTCATTCACGAGTAATTCATGTATACAGTTAACATGTCTTTATTCCTTGCAAACAAATCTTAAAGAAGCATTTGTTCAAATTATTGTTTTTTGAAGCAGAAAGCAAAGTAAAGTTAAATTTACACTGAATGATGATCAACCAAATATAACAGAAGGAAATCGGATCATAATGACAACCGTTTAAGTTCAACATCGTAGATTCAAGCGCACCGTGTAGAAAACCAAGGCATTACCATCATTTAGACCCGGCCAAATCAGAATACTTTTTAGCGGTGATTCTGTTTACATGTATTCGTAAAATGACATTCACAGAAAATCATTAAACATTTTTGCCGTTTCAGATAACTATGACAGCCAACTTGCTATACACTGAGTAGGTATAAAACCACCAATGATTTATGTTACGGATGAGAAAATAATCACAGTGTGAAATTGAAAATAGTATTTTTGCTAGCTGTTGTGAGTCATTTTTTTCAAGAAGTTTGTTGTTTGTAAAGTTTTAATAAGACAATTTAACTAATGGTATGAGTTTTGGTTCAAATATATCGCATGCTATGGCCTAATGTTCTGAAAATAATTTATTGTTTTTCGTAAAGCATTTTTGAAATAAATTAATTTAGATTACTCCCAAAGTATCTCTGTGAAAAGGCAAAAGATACATCACTTAAAGTGAACTACAATGTTATATAAAAACTCTTGCATCATCAGGTATGAGGGAAAACCAATACAATTAACTTAATAGATGAAAAACCAAATCTACAAATGGTAACATACGCATTTAACATTGGACACGTCTAGACGATATTGCTATACACATACTATTTTGGTATTGAAATTTGAAACATTAGCGTTGCGCTGATAGAAAACATAGTTGGTTAATTGTAAAATCAATCCTACACTATACATCTATGAGCTTGATTTATTGATTCGTCATTCGTACCAAACACATATGAAAGTATCCATATATTTAAATGAACACATGTACAAATTCAGCAGAGGTTAAGATTTGCTGGCTGTTTTTGTAAAACTCGGTTTTCACAAGGAGATTAAATAAAATGATATGAAAATACAGTGAAACCCCACTTACTCGAACTCGCTTAACTCGGATACCCAATATTCCTTGAATAGTTTGCTTGGTCCCGACCGTGTTCTTATATGTTCTTGGTAAATTAACCTCGAATACCCGAACAACCATTGCTCTAATACCCCGTATTACTCGATGTCGGATTTATCCCCGACCTCTCAAAACCTTAGTACAATGTATTTTACCCATCCATTCGTCGAACAGGTAGACACACCTGCGTATATAGCCGCGTGTCATCGACATGCCCTGAGGCACGCGACTATACACCCGCATTGTGCTTATACAGTTGTCGGCCGGACGTCATTTAGTTAGAGGATCAACGGCAGTATCATTAAGTAACTGTACCATTACCCTGTTGTAGCTGCATATGCTCAAACGTCAACTTCGAAGACGATAACAAAACTTTCTGATGTCATACTCCGCAGCCAATTAATATATTTAATTTATTTATCATAGCGAAATGATGTCGAGGGAATCGTTCAAAACGTGGTTAGCAAAAATACACCACGATTTCTTATGATCACACATTGCTTTTTTGTTTCATCATGATATATATGAAACGAATGTCTCGTAATGATCATTTAATTAAGTTTCATTTTTTTTTTAATTCACCTTTTTGCTCCTATCATCATCGGTGAGTCCTAGAAGGACGAAACAGCTGTATAGTGGGGGTGTAGTATCAATTCAAGGAAATGGAACAGAAGCATGACGTAAAAAAAGTAATACATTTAATATGACGTCGCCATGACTTTATATAAATGTCACTAAAATGTGTCTGTACAAAGATTTGGGCGACATAATGTGTTTAGCCAACAACTTGCCTTTCAACCAAGTGAAATGCAAAAAAAACTTGTCCAGGAAAATGTTGACCTGGTGATATTTTTTTTAATTCTACCCCAGTTTTGCTTCATATTACATTTCTGGAATACCGATTTATTCACGGGAAATGAATACAAATAAAATATCAAACACTAAAACCTTTATCATAACCTTCATTTGCTATTCATAGGGGTCAAGATGACCAATGATGCTGATTACGATAACAACTGAACATGCTAATATAGGTTTTATGTGGGACGAGGAAGTGTTACATTTCTAGGTCACTAACGTAAAGACTGCCTTGGGGCGTCTCCAGCCTATTATTAAATTATCGATCTAGATCCCTGTTCATACTAAGGGTAAGCCCTAGTCATTCTGCCGATGACACTTCCGTTATACCACCAGTCTGTCTTCAGCTAATTTTAGTATCACGTACTCTCCCCTATCCCCTCACTGATACCTCGGGCATAGCAACTCGTATGATAACTCGTGTATAAAACAATGCTTAAAACGGAAGCATGAAGGACTAAGTATATCATCTTGATAGATGCCTTTTTTTTTCTATCACTTTTTGTCATTCAAAAAATAATAAATAACATCTGCTCTGATGACAATTAAGTATCTTATGGCAGCAACAAAGTTCATGAATCAACATGAAAAATGCAATCAAAGCAATTATTTTTAATGGTGTATAACTTAGTTTGTATATATTTTTGCATCGTTGATTAAACTGTATGTTACTTATCATACACAAAAATACTCGGAGGCGAGGAAAAACATTATTTATACAAATATCGTAAAAACAATTCAAGTCAAGCAGGTACCATGTCATCAAATAACTGAATCGAAGGCAATCGATCGACTTACCTAAATATTGGTTCACTTATGATGACGAAATACTAGTAGATGATACAACAATGAAAATACAAGCAAAGGTCATGAACAATCAAGAGTTACTCACCTGCAATCGGATAGAAATACTCTGTTGTGGCAATTACACTGAACCGAGTTATGTCAGTCTGGAAACTTTATAAGCAATCAATACACTCATATACGTTGGTGACACAACAGGCGAGAATTCCGCGGCCACCTTTGTCGGTGTATACTTTGCACTACGATAGACATACACTGCTGTGTAATTTATACTCCCGCTCACGGTCTCTTACGATCCGGACTCGACAACCAGTTACACAAATCGTTTTAGGAAAACCCTCCCGCTTTCCAATGTCTGTAATTTTCCGAAAATACATCCAACTTTCCAAATTAGTAAATAGTTCATTAAAACTGCGGGTAGTCTACTTATGCTGTTGATTCTGTAATACTAAGATCATAAAGTTCGTGTCTTCTTATTAGAGTTTACAACCTAGGTCGCCATAAACACAAAGTGGTTAAATCAGGCCCATCCTCTTTGTTAGTACCCTAGAGATGGACTCGTGGCTCTGTAACCAGTAAAACACTATGTTACGACAGGAAGCCTCTTACAATGTTAGTCCCACAGACAGGGTTCCCACTTTTATCATCGTTAGTTTTAACTTGATGGCTTCTATTCATCTCTGTGTAATTACATTGTCAGTTAAAATAAAATTGTAAAGCATATGTTAGTCATACGAATACAAAAAACGAATCTCACGCTTCAAAACATTATAAAGATACGCAGAATTGTTATGCTTCAAGTAATCCCGATTGGGCGTATTAGTAGGTCGTGCTTTGTTGTTATGGATTTGACAGGTTTGTAACTTTTATGAATAGCTTAAAAAATAACCCTAAAAATGCCATAAGCAGAAAGTGATATGATGAATTGATAATTGTATGGGAATATACTAGATTTTGGATACTAACAAACTACAGACCACCCACTGCACGTCAGTGTCAGCTACAGCTTTGCAGGCGTATGATGTTAATAACTATGTCAGGACGAACAGTCCCTTCGCGGGGCAAAGCCTAGGGAACAAAAATCCCTCATAATTCTATATCCAACTTTCGTTTGATAATATAAATTGAAACATTTCCATAAATTCACTTTCACCTCATTTACGCTTTTAAAAAATGTTTTGTCGCAGATAATTGGATTTTGTTTTGGAGTGTCTTACAAAAAGTTTTGTTTAAAATAGCGTTTTAATTATCTCTCTATACATAATTCACAGAAACAAAAGTAATTGAATCTTTAATACCATTCTCCTGCGTAGAGGACGCGTTAACATTGAATCAACATCTACTTTTTATACTTTATTTTGTTAGTCATCCAGGCAAAATATTCTCTTAAAAGAGTTACTTACCCGAAGGTTTCTTAAACTGTACAATCTGAATCTGGCCGAGTGTTTGATGTCTCAGGAATCTTACCCAGAGAGACCAGGTTTATTCATCACGCCCCGAGGAATGGTGATATATTTTCTGTTACCCCTAGAATGTTGAATAACGTGGTTCATCGATCCCATCGATGGCTTTTTTCTTTAACATTGGGTGTATTGTACGCTAGGCATGTAACTATTTATTACAAATAACGGAATGTGACTCGGTCGATCGTCGGCGACAAGGTAGTTCATTAGTAAGAGTGTCCAACTAGAATTCGAGAGTCCCAGGTTCGAACCCTTGTCTGGCCATTGCATTTCTCTTGCTATTTTACAAAATTTGCAAGCCTGCAAACTCTTTATTCAAGGCGAATTAGTAGCTAGGGTATGAAGAAGGAGGGAGATGAATGAAGCGGAACTGGACTGGGTCGATCGTCGTCATCCAGGTACATGAAGTTCAGTTGGTAAAGGGTCCACCTAGAGTTCGGAGGGTTCCGGGTTCGAACCCCGGTCTTGCCTTTGTATTTCTCTATCTTCTGTTGCATACATGTTACGTCATATGATTATAAAGGGGACCATCATTCAAAAATTGACCAGGGTAAGGGACCTTTTTTTCTCCCATGACGTTCAAACCGTATGAAGAAAACTATATGATTCTCGTTTTTTTATATTGGGGAAACTATGTCCATGAATAAATACGTAACAATGAAAAAGGACGCTGGAGAGTAACCAAAATTCACTACTAGTATTAGCATGTTTATCCAATGAGGCGAGAGGAAACATATACCTTGTAGTTGCTCTGGGTAAAATGTCTTAGCATGACTGTGTAAGGTAAGGCGCATTGCTATTGATGATTAATAGAGAAAATACATAACGAGACCAAACATTTGGACATTGATAATGTCAAACGAGAGAGATACGAATTAAAGAGGTGTAGAGATGATGTAGCGAAATCCATCTGTGTAATCTATGTGACAAGTAGTTGTGGCATAAACCAGCTAGCCAGAAACCTTTGATGTAGTAGTAATAGGATGCAGTTAATTTAATTGTCAATCACAAGAACTATAAACTCGACCTCAATAGTGGCCGCGCAACATCCTTATTATTCATCAATTACATGTACAATTTCTCTTGGCATTCAGTTTTCAAAGGTTCAGTTTCGCATTGATGCATAGTAGCATATGATAATGCACTTGTTATTCATATCAACATTGACACAGTTGTGCTGATTTATTACACAAAACACATTAATCATAATTACATAAACTCATAAACTTTCTGGTGAATTAGAATTGAAATTAATCACCAAGTCAACAGAGAAAGAACCGGATCTCGAATTTGAAAAAAAAATAAACTTAAAAGGAATCAATGAATATAAAAGTGTACTGAAGACACAATGGTCCCCTCACACTATTAACAGATTTGTTATTACTTCAAGTATTTAGTAAATGTCTAGTTATTTTTCAATTAACCTATTATTATCATGTTTTGATATTAACACCCATTTCATACTCAGGTTCGAGTTCATAAACAAGTGAATTCGCTCTACATTTGTATATAGTTTCCCTGAATCACACGATATCAATATTGTGACACCCATCGTGCCCAATGCATCCAAGCTGTATACGGGTATCAAGTGAAGACAGATATATCCCGGGCAAATTCTATGGACCGTTGAAACAACTTTCTAAATATAGTAACCATCGCGGAGAAAAAAAATACATGAGGTGATAAAATCGAAATAAGATATTAAAATTATTTGCCTCATTTTACCTCACTATTTGTATGGCGCGCTAAGCTTAGATTTTTATCTGATCGTCGGTAGATTGAACGAAACACGAGGGATTTAAAATACGAAGACTGATAAATGATATTGAAATAAATATGTTTGGGAGTTTATAACGTATACATGTGGCACTGGCATAACAAGGTATTTTATTATATATCGTCGCTTGATTCCGTTCATGTACATATTTGAAATATACAAGAGTAAATAGGGTTCAACATACAGTTTATATGACAGACAATCATCAATATCTACATGAATGGCACATCAACAGCTGTTGAATAAAAGTAAGAGTACTCACAGATTGACTGCTAACATCTACAAAGGCTGTTATTTGTTGCGTTTAAATAACATTGATTTATACTCATTTTAACATACAGCCTATTTGAATGTACCAATTTTATGTTAGTCAATATACAAGTGTTTAAATCAAGGTGTTCAGTGCTTTCATTTCGCTTCCGCTTAGTGCAATGTTAAGTTTTGGGTTTTTTATAGAAAAAGCTAAATCGAACGGCAATTGTAAATTTGTAGTGTTCATTAATTGGGACTTTAATGACTATTTTGTGGCTCATCATACCATTTCTGCCTGTCACGAAAATAGCCTTATGTAGAGTAATCTCAATACAATTATATAACATTAGCACATTTTACATGTAACCCTCTATACAGTTATAACGATGGAATTACATATATATATTATAACTATCATAAATATCCCTGAATGTAGAAATCACTATAACACAAATATTATTAATAACCCTGTTTACTGAAATCATTTAACAATACAAAAATCATTCATAACTCGTTAAAGAGGTGTCAGTATACTTAAGGATTAACTTGAATATATTTTTCATGTTATGGAGCTATAACATTCAAAAAACGGAGTGTACTCTAAATAAACCGCGAGCGGTTTATGATAAGAGTACATTCCGGTTGTTTGTGTTATAGCTCCATAACATGCAAAATATATTCAAGCTAATCCTTATAATTTAATCTACTATACACAATCCCTGTGAAGATCCACTTTTATTGATGGACTCTTTTCTCTTAGAAATTATTGCGCTGCAGTATCAGCCAATCAAAAGCGACGTTGCAAACGGCGACGTCTTTTTTTTACGTTATGGACTGATAACATACATTTTTAAGCCAATGAAAATGCTTGTTACAAGAAAGATTAAATTGTAATAAGATATATTTAATAAAACATTAAAAATATAGCAAGTGCAAGCTAGGGTTCAGTAACTGGCTATCTATTTCAGATATACTATTGCCATGTTTGTCTGCAGTGTTTTGCACACTAAACACACTTTACAGTGTAATTTATAAAATAATAGTTCGAGATTCAAGGTTTTGCTATCAAAACTGATGATAAACGAAAAGTAAACACCTTAGCAATGTTGCCTGTGATCATGTTAATACAACGTATCAAAATGATTGGTCTTATATTGTCATTTACTAACAAAAACAATTATCCACAGGAAAAATAAATCCTTTAAGTCTATATGCAAGGAAGAATATTCCAAATTGAAAATCACTATTATATCCTCGAACCAAACAATTTTAAAGATAAAGTGTCTGTTTCATATGTAAAGTAAATTACTACTCTTTATATCCAGTCATTACCTTAGAAATAAAATTGCCTAAAGTCCATTATAATACATACTGGCAGTTTCCGATAACAGAGCAGCACACTAGCTATAACGATTGATGCAGTAAAATATAGATAATAATCCACCTCATAAATTGATATTTTCAACTGCAGTGAAGATTTCAGAAGATTTATCCTCGCTTTTTCAGTTAAAATAAACTGCGCGTCTTTTAAGTACTACAGAAATGTTCCCCTTATTTATTGCAAAATTAATTAGGTGTTCAATTTTTCACACCCCTATAACTATGTTGAGAACAATACATAATGTTTAAAAAGACCCTCGAAGTACGGTGTCATGGTATCTATAATAGATGAAATGATCTCTTGTAAATAAATGGTGGAATAATATGCAAGATATAACAGTCCCTCAAGTACACGTGATTTAGCACTGGTATGAGTTTCTATCTGGGAATGACATGGTGAAAATGTACCTGTGTTATTCCTCACACTTACACCATACACGTTCGAAAAAAGGTACGGGATACCGTTTATGTTACCGTCTGACACATTTCTTTCCCCTACATGGTACATGTATATCAGTCGTATGTGGGTAATATTTTGTCACAGTAACTCTTATAGATATTTGTGATACATCAATCTTAGAGATGATATCAGTCAAACTCATCCCCATTGTCTTACATGATATATCAATCATAGACATCCATGCCCATAGATGATATATCATTTGTAGGGGCCACTTAATTATATTTCACTTCGATAGACGTTGGTGATACATCAATTATAGGGTATACTATACTAAGTTTTATTTCAATTCTATATACTTTTGTGATTCATCAATTATAGGGTATGTTATACCAAGTTCTACTTTCACTTCTATATGCTTTGGTGATTCATCAATTATAGGGTATGTTATGCTTAGTTCTACTGTCACTTCTATATGCTTTGGTGATTCATCAATTATAGGGTATGTTATACCAAGTTCTACTTTCACTTCTATATGCTTTGGTGATTCATCAATTATAGGGTATGTTATGCTTAGTTCTTCTGTCACTTCTATATACTTTGGTGATTCATCAATTATAGGGTATGTTATACCAAGTTCTACTTTCACTTCTATATGCTTTGGTGATTCATCAATTATAGGGTATGTTATGCTTAGTTCTTCTGTCACTTCTATATACTTTGGTGATTCATCAATTATAGGGTATGTTATACCAAGTTCTACTTTCACTTCTATATACTTTGGTGATTCATCAATTATAGGGTATGTTATACTAAGTTCTACTTTCACTTCTATATACTTTGGTGATTCATCAATTATAGGGTATGTTATACTAAGTTCTACTTTCACTTCTATATACTTTGGTGATTCATCAATTATAGGGTATGTTATACTAAGTTCTACTTTCACTTCTATATACTTTGATGATTCATCAATTATAGGGTATGTTATACTAAGTTCTACTTTCACTTCTATATACTTTGATGATTCATCAATTATAGGGTATGTTATACTAAGTTCTACTTTCACTTCTATATACTTTGATGATTCATCAATTATAGGGTATGTTATACTAAGTTCTACTTTCACTTCTTTATACTTTGATGATTCATCAATTATAGGGTATGTTATGCTTAGTTCTTCTGTCACTTCTATATACTTTGGTGATTCATCAATTATAGGGTATGTTATACCAAGTTCTACTTTCACTTCTATATACTTTGATGATTCATCAATTATAGGGTATGTTATACTAAGTTCTACTTTCACTTCTATATACTTTGGTGATTCATCAATTATAGGGTATGTTATACTAAGTTCTACTTTCACTTCTATATACTTTGGTGATTCATCAATTATAGGGTATGTTATACCAAGTTCTACTTTCACTTCTATATACTTTGATGATTCATCAATTATAGGGTATGTTATACTAAGTTCTACTTTCACTTCTATATACTTTGATGATTCATCAATTATAGGGTATGTTATACTAAGTTCTACTTTCACTTCTATATACTTTGATGATTCATCAATTATAGGGTATGTTATACTAAGTTCTACTTTCACTTCTATATACTTTGATGATTCATCAATTATAGGGTATGTTATACTAAGTTCTACTTTCACTTCTATATACTTTGATGATTCATCAATTATAGGGTATGTTATGCTTAGTTCTTCTGTCACTTCTATATACTTTGGTGATTCATCAATTATAGGGTATGTTATACCAAGTTCTACTTTCACTTCTATATACTTTGATGATTCATCAATTATAGGGTATGTTATACTAAGTTCTACTTTCACTTCTATATACTTTGGTGATTCATCAATTATAGGGTATGTTATACCAAGTTCTACTTTCACTTCTATATACTTTGATGATTCATCAATTATAGGGTATGTTATACTAAGTTCTACTTTCACTTCTATATACTTTGATGATTCATCAATTATAGGGTATGTTATACTAAGTTCTACTTTCACTTCTATATACTTTGATGATTCATCAATTATAGGGTATGTTATACTAAGTTCTACTTTCACTTCTATATACTTTGATGATTCATCAATTATAGGGTATGTTATACTAAGTTCTACTTTCACTTCTATATACTTTGATGATTCATCAATTATAGGGTATGTTATGCTTAGTTCTTCTGTCACTTCTATATACTTTGGTGATTCATCAATTATAGGGTATGTTATACCAAGTTCTACTTTCACTTCTATATACTTTGATGATTCATCAATTATAGGGTATGTTATACTAAGTTCTACTTTCACTTCTATATACTTTGATGATTCATCAATTATAGGGTATGTTATACTAAGTTCTACTTTCACTTCTATATACTTTGATGATTCATCAATTATAGGGTATGTTATACTAAGTTCTACTTTCACTTCTATATACTTTGATGATTCATCAATTATAGGGTATGTTATACTAAGTTCTACTTTCACTTCTATATACTTTGGTGATTCATCAATTATAGGGTATGTTATACCAAGTTTTTTTTCACTTCTATATACTTTGATGATTCATCAATTATAGGGTATGTTATACTAAGTTCTACTTTCACTTCCAAATACTTTGATGATTCATCAATTATAGGATCTGTTATACCAAGTTTTATTTCACTTCTATATACTTTGGTGATTCATCAATTATAGGATATGTTATACTAAGTTCTACTTTCACTTCTATATACTTTGATGATTCATCAAGTATAGGGTATGTTATACCAAGTTCTACTTTCCCTTTTATATAATTTGGTGATTCATCAATTATAGGGTATGTTATATATAAGTTCTACTTTCACTTCTATATACTTTGATGATTCATCAATTATAGGATCTGTTATACCAAGTTTTATTTCACTTCTATATACTTTGGTGATTCATCAATTATAGGGTATGTTATACTAAGTTCTACTTTCACTTCCAAATACTTTGATGATTCATCAAGTATAGGGTATGTTATACCAAGTTCTACTTTCCCTTTTATATAATTTGGTGATTCATCAATTATAGGGGATGTTATATATAAGTTCTACTTTCACTTCTATATACTTTGGTGATTCATCAATTATCGGGTATGCTATACTTAGTTCTACTTTAACTTATATATGATCTTGTGATACATCAATTTTAGGATATGCTATCTAATACATTCGCTTCCATAGACTTCGGTAATACGTCAACGGTAGGGTATGCTATCTGGAAATAGCATTGCAGATATATCGCATACACTCTCATAAACTTTGCTGATATATCAATAACAGGAGAAGTTATCTGACATATTCACTTCCGTATACAAAGTAGATATGCCGATGTGTGTAGACGCTTTTTGGGAATGGCACTGACGAAATACTACCAAAACCTCTTACATGTTCGTTCTTGTGTATACCGTGTTGCTATGCACAAATACAGCCTTAAGCATGACTATGTCAATCTCTTCACTCTACCCTCAAAATAAATGTTATATACTGATAGTCCATTTCTGGCGGGTTCTGGAAGTTAATAAATGTCTTATCACACAAAAACATAAAATTTAAGTAAATATATACGTATGATGAATATTAAGATACCAGTTTTTTGTTCCAATAATAAAGAACTGGAGACATCCTAGTTCATCGGTTTAGCTTATGGGTGTTTTATCAGTATAGTTCTAAAAGCATTTACCAACTTAATAGCAAACCAACCTATCGGCTTATCCAAAGGTGACGACTTTACGCATCGGTTCGTACAGCACTGGTTTTCTCATTCGTCTGGGGAAAACGCTGATGACGATAGCACGCTCTGGTTGTACTCTCAGCTTGTTGTAAAGGCATATCACAACAGTTTATTATAGAGATTTCCTTCGGAGCCTATGTTTATTTTGATATATATGCTCAAACAATCTCAAAATATATCCAACGCTAGTTAATAGGATAAATGAGTAGCGAGATTCAGTGCTTAGGGATTCCTCGATGTTATAGTAACAAATATTTTCCAAATTTTTTTATCATTAGTATATCCCATTGATTCGTCAACCTAACGTACATGTAAAACAACAGTATTCTATAATTGACAAATCGTATTCAAAAGTTTTGTTAGGTTTCGTTTGTTGTTTAACGTCCACGCAACGCATTGGTCATATAAGAATGGGGACGGAGACACCACCGGAGAGGGTTAGTTAGGAAGAAAGAAGGTACACAGGAAAGTATTACACATTACATCACATCAATTTAGGTCTCTTCCCTGTCCTCTTCATAGATAAATCCCCGATTCTACAGGGAACCCCACATTCATCGTCTGTCATGATAACCATGTAGAGGGGTTAAGCAGGTCTATTTTTAGTTTCTGTTATGTCCATCAAACAGCAAACAAGGAAAAAAACATACCCGACTCTGCAGGCCCCGCATTAGTCGCCTCTTACTGCCACGCAGCGGGATACAGCACACCTATTCTATACTCGAACAAATATCAATTTAACGGTAATTATTTTATGTTCATGTTGGTATGAACGCAATACGCTAACATGCATATTCAAATGAACGTCATGGTACATATGTATGCATCAAACTAACATGCGTTCATACATGAACCGTCACAATCACGAGAAAAACAAGTCGTCCAATATGTGTGTATTTTTATGTTCTAGCTATGAGTGATCTAAATGTAAGTACACACTAAAACTGCTGTATTTTCACGTGTGTTTCGTAACGGCAACGATATTCATTTAACTTCATCGAAATGCTTCTTACTATGGAATTACATGTACGTCATGGCGGATGGGAGGCGAACCGGCTTAGTGGCTGTGACACAATTCGTGCATTGCTCTTATGGTAAAATAGAAAGCACACCTTCTGATAATGTTTATATTGTGAAATGCAGTGATTACATTAATATGAAAATGAGATTTTAAATAGTAAAATGCCAAAACCAATGGTATCTGTTTAGGTATTATCGGGTATATTGGTTTATACATTTATTTGCTCATATGGAACTATTCACTGATTTAAAAAAAAAGGACAAACTCCTTATTATTTTTCTTTTGAATTTGATGTTCGAGTGCAAAATGTATTAACCACACGTAGTAAATCTGTTGTTCTCTAATAGCATTTGAAGGACATTTATATTGCCAATATGGTGCAGTAACATTGTGTCGGATCAGAATATGTCATGACCAGTATATACCTTACGAGGATTGAGCTAAAAGTGACACTGTCTGTATTCGAAACACGACACGATTGTCTATATCTGCAGTCATTGGTTCGCGTCGATTTCCTGTTATCCAAGGCTTAAAGCAATACACACGGATACAAGCAAGCCTAAAGCCATGACACTTTGTCAATGTGTCGGAAATGTCTTCAGACCAAGCCAAATTCCAAACCCATACAGGAAATTGTGAAAAATTACATCATAAAATTACGCTTGAAATGCGCATTCTCTTTGAAACTTAGGCCATTTCAAGTCTTTGACTTGTCTATCGACCTAGCGCTAGTGTGAGCAGATAAACAGCACGAAGCAAGTAGCTTTACCCGGAAGTACACATGTATACGTGAATTAGCAATGTATAAGTCAATCCAGGCGGAAAACAGATAGCATTCATTACTAGATTAGGTCAGCAGCTTTGATAAATGTTATGAACTTCGATAGATCTAGAACGTTATTATTAATTAGCATTATCATTTAACGAGTTGGGTATGAGTTATTACCCTTTTGACATTGATCTATCGGCACTGACTGCTACTGGTCGCTTTAAGTCTTATAGTTTCCGTGCACTTGAGGCATCTGTCTTGGTCACAGGATATATCTCATACGAGTGACCGAAAAACAAAATCCACCTGTTCGTTATCACTCACGATAACAGGAATGGATTGCATACTACTCTAACGAATGAACCGTTAAGTGAAACAAGTAGATGTGTATACATTTACTGTACTGCTATAGACAAAAATATTGAAAACAATACGGTAGTGCCAGACAATGCACTGCATCCTGACATTGTACGGGGTCGGTCTATATCGCATTGCATATTGTGACGGCATTATTAATGTATTTGACGACTGTTGATATTGTGTCAAAATTATTAAACATGATGAAAGTTCGAGCAATCGATAGATTGTGAAATGAGGTTTTCCCGGTACCGTATTTGGCACTTTACAAACTATTTACTGAAGTCGGTCCCTAATAGTATAAAACTCAAACACAATCAATATCTTCTGTCCCATCAACAGTCTGTGGAGACTATAAATGGCACTGATTGCTTTCTAGCAAGCCGATATACATATCTGAATCTATTCGCGATCGTGGTTTATGATCACCATTAAAAAATTCGATATTTTTTTTATTTCTTTAAACATCAAAGATTTCTTATTCCCTTAGCAATTGCATTAAGTTAATTACTTGGTTTACACACATAAATGTACCAATGGTCTGTTACGACTTACTTCCGTGGGGATTTCTTCCGTATGAAAATTCCCCACGGAAGTAAGTCGTAACAGACCATTGGTACATTTATGTGTGTAAACCAAGTAATTAACTTAATGCAATTGCTAAGGGAATAAGAAATCTTTGATGTTTAAAGAAATAAAAAAAATATCGAAATTTTTAATGGTGATCATAAACCACGATCACGTTATGTTGCATAAAGATTGTTGCTGACTTAAAGTGGAAACTTGACGCGTCGGATTGTTTTATAAAGCGTTTATTTCTTTCGAAGAATATGGGCAAAAATACGAATGCCCGCTGGATAGATGTTTGTCTTGTGACAAGAAAATAACCATCCAACCTAATTGTCTAGCGTAAAAAAACTATTCATTCACAGATAAGCAAACGATCACCCCTTTTCCAGTTCATTATAAACTAATACCAGGCGATTACTTCATGCAATATTTGGCCCTAATTTCTTCATATCGTAGGTATCGTCTTTTTTTCAAAATTGATTATTATTTGAATACACATGTGTCATATATGAGACTTTATTTCTAAGAATGAATATCCTTAAAGGCATAGAGAAGAAAAAAACGTACATGTATTTCCCTTGACATATGTAAAGCATTTCGATGTTATACATGCATAAGAACCAGTCATACTGTACGGTTCTCGCGGGTCACAAACGTTGTGCTGTAACATCAGCAACCACACTCGTAGTCCTAGTCAGCATTCATTTATTTACGTTCTTTTATCAATTTTAAAGAAATTCATCTTGTCACCATTATAATTCGTTACTGCAAAGTAAATGTAATATTGTAATTCAGAAGTGCAGATTGTGAAACAAAATTTCGTTAAACTATATCGATTATTCAACATTCGTTCTATAATCGTTTCTACACGTTGGGACAATTCATTCAAATTTCCGGAACAATTTTATTTCGAAATTTCTACAAAATTTATTGACACGTTCACAATTTTAGAGAATATACATTGATCAAACATACTTCAGTATTCCTACCAATTCCGATCAATAGTTGTAAAGATGAAATATAACCACAATAATATCAATCATGTCTCAAAATAATTTCGGTATTGAGGACATTACCAACGAGACTTCTTTTATAAAGCGCCAATAACGCACACTACATTTTCTACTGGATATAAGGGTGTTTACCAATGACAGCTGACCTTAATTCGACAATGCTCTCCACTATCGCCAGGAACAGAGTGGTAACTCGTCCCGTCAGGCCGCCATCATACAAATACCGATCATTGCCAAGGATCTTTACAAACAACATTTTCAAACGTAGGTAAGACAGCTCTCGGGTCGATAGGTAATAAAATGGATTTCATGCCGACCAATTTTTTTCCTTGCCACGCCATTACTGGTGCTAATTTTGCAATAGAAATCCGACTTTTCCGAGTAGTTACCAAAGATTGAACGTTTTTATCCTTCATCGCCATTCAAAGAAACAATCTTCTCAAGGAAATTAAAACTTGTATATCACATCAGTAGACGACTTGAGTATTTGGTGAGCTATAATAGACGATTTACATATAATAACTAGATATGTGGATAAATTCGTCACCGGGAACAATGACAAATCGATAGTGTTTCTTTGGTCAGAAACAAACATGATTAATTCCCCTCCTTTTTGTAATCCGTGGCCACGGGTATAGAACGTTTGATAAATAGCCAATTGACCGGACAAAGTTCATGAATTGGAGCCGGTGCTTCGCTTCCGCTTCCTAGGAGATGGAGCAATATTCATTGTAACATAAAGTAATGACATTTTCCTTCTCAATGAATTTGCATTTGAGAAGTACTCTGTCAATATTATTTTATGGAGATTAATTACCATAACGCACGTGTGTTATATCAAAACCTCGTGTGTAAATCATCCTGTGCAGGGTCAGAGGAACATAAACCTGCTGTATCCAACTGCATGATGTACGAGGCGACTAATAGAGAATCTTGGGGATTTATGTGGTGTCTTCTACACCTTAAAGAGACCAAAATTGAAACGTTTTTCTTCTACCTTTCCGATTTGGTTTTTTGTCTCTGTGAACCTGTCATCATACATTGTGTGTATGACCTTGGCTATTACAAGGACGTTACCCTCAAAGAAATAATCAAACAAACAATTTACGCAATCTACGGGTGTGTTATGATGAAACAATGTGAGTATAGGGACTCGCACAAATTATAATTTCGATGCGCAACTTCAATGCAATTAGATTTTTTTTAACTGCATGATGGGATGTCTGTCAAGATTTGATTTGGGCTGGTTTAATTTTATGCTCAAAGGGTCGACAACTGGAAGTTTTCAAGAACTTCTCTGTATTCCGGAACGGTAAAACTTCCACCAATTGTTTTTAAAACAAAAAGTTTGAAAACAAGTTGTTCGGCCAAAACTCTAAAATTGTGGCACAACTCTTTCTTTATAGTTATTAACATGCGTATCTCAATGATCTAAGATATATCTCACAGTACTGAACTATGCAAATTGTACCTCGAGACAAATGTAGTTTTGTCAAAATCTCAAAAACAGTATTTTAGATTAATAATTCTTTATTGCATATGAAAGAACAAATGACTTTACTTACCCTTCAGGAAGGGAGTAAGAAATGACTATTCTGAGAGTTACAATGTAATCAACGAAAACCGACGCATATTGAAGTTGTCATATCCACGTGATAGTTTGTGCGTTCGGATCATAGCAAGAAGACCAAAAACTATGCGTTTTTCTAGGCTACACTTTATGATCAGCAGCTGTTGACCGTAATATCTACACGGTGCGTAAACCAAACATCAAGGAATTTGACAGACTTGTCAGTTTTATTAAAGATGTGGAATTAATTTGGGATAGTAATTATAGTACCTCTGCCCAAAGATGTCAATTCCTGTTGAGTTTTCTTCCCAGTCTGTCATCTTTGTGGAATATAGATATGACAGTCAAAACTTAATATGAAAGGGAGTTTCCTTCATTATCTTGAATATCGACTCATTAACAACTTACATGTATACTTCAATCGAGCTTTGTTAATCTAGCCACAAATTATTCGGTGTTTCTACTGTAATTTCCTCGAGAGAACACCTAAGTGTCAACAAACCCATAAATCAAACTCACAATCGAATAAACTAGGATAACATATGAACAAAGGAAGAGTTTAAATATGGACTCTTTAAAAAGAACAAGGAGATAATAAACATATGTTCCGGAAGGGTAAGCATCTTCTGCTTTATCGACGACACGTCATGCAAATCCTATTTATGCAACGTCCTTGCATTGACAACTTTAGTAGAGATAATAAAACAAATAACAATTCACTCTATTGAGCATAATAAAAAAACATCGACCTTCATATCAAACAAAGAATTAATATGTTCTCCTGCAATTCCCTGATTGCGACCATACAACTTGTCGATATTCTTCATCAAATACTGTACAATGAATCTACCATTGCACATGCCTTATTGTTTGTTTCTGACTTATTCAGTAAAGCCAACCTGATGTGGCATAAAGTTCCTGTAACTAGTAAATGGAATCGAGAGTAATAAATGAGAGTAATGCACGTAGCCATACTGTAACTTAAACAATTTATGTAGATATTTCTGTTTTACGAAATACACTCCTGTGACTATTCATTATTTTAAAGTAATCAAATAAAGTAATGAATTAATTATATAGATTATTTGTTACTGGTTTATGTTACTGTATTTACCTCCGATTGTTTGGCAGGCAGATTAGGTTTATTTTTGGCAGGGTAACTTGTTTTCCCGTCTGTTGCTTTTAGTCCTCATCTAATTGGAACGCTAGATAACAGTAATTATATACTCCGTGATAACAATGCTAAAATAATTCAAAATTTAAGAACAAAGCCTCTTTGGTTTGAGTTCATAACCAATCATATATACGAATTGCAAAAATAAGATATTCTACCACAAAACCTAAACATTCCACTATCTTATAACTACAATGGCGGCGGTATATTGAAGATAAGACATAAAAAATATTAATTTTATAGTCACATTTGATGTGTTGGTGAATGAGTAGCGATATTACCATGTATAAATGGGTCCTGGCCAGATCGGCCACACAGCGTGTTTTAACGTAGATATTACATTAATCAAGTACCAAAGTATACAAACATGTTCAGGGGAATTCGTTTGAAGGCAGCTATGCTGTCGCGAACGTCCGCGGACATTAAATATAAAGAGATTTATTGAATTGTTTTCTAAAAGCTATCTCCTATCATGAAAAGGTAGTAAGACTTGGCCTTGGAGTAGTTCTGTTAACAATGGACTCTCATTGTTCTGTGGCTTCCCGTCACGATACAGTCTACTACAATCGCCGTTATGTGCTGCTTGCCATTATACGTACAGGCATGCCGCTGAGATTCATGTTTTCAGTAATGCTCGACATACTAAAAGTCTAGAACAACTAATTGAAGGGTGTTGCCAGGGAAACTAATTGTATATAATTGAATATAGTATCACTTTTTTTTATTTCACTTTAACAAAACACCCTTTTCTTTTAAATTTCATATCCTCTTCATGTTCATTGTGGCCCGATAGTTCAAGACACGTTTCAAGGCAATAGTAAAGTTTCTATTTTAAATTGAAAATAGCAAGTTCTCTAATAACTGTTTTATGAGCAAAGTAGATTAGTTTGAAATTTGTTTTTGTCTTCCTGTCTACAGGATAAACAAATATATTTTGAAGCCGTAATATATCAAGGAAAACAAAGTAGATAGGAAATCCCTGAATGGTGATAAACTGCGATAGTTAAGCTGTATTAATGGTAAGACGCATGATGTATATTACATGTAGGGGGGTTCCACAGGAATGCGAAGTACAGTAGAGGGCTGAGGTTTATGTTTCGGTTTGTCTCTAAAACGAATAACTCGTGCCATGAGTTCGTCTTCGATTTCACTAACATTGATATTTATAATGTCCCTGGAATGTTTTCAACGTGTGAGTGCACCCGTGTTTGTACGTGTGTGGTAGCGCTAAAGACAACCCCTATAACTTCTCCATTGCGTGTCAAAACTACAACGAATATGTATGCTTGTAGAGTAACGTGTCGTACCAATCAAGTGTTACCGGACATCTGTGAGAGAATACTACTTGAAAAGTGTTTAAAGATATAAGAATTTTGCAGTGGTAGCGAACCAAAGTTCGAACATTGAATTATTTGGAATTGTCACCTGTTCCAATTTTAGTGTTCAGTAGTTAAGTTTGTTTTAATATTCATCCGTAAGTGAGCAATTTGAACGGGAGCTAATATGCATATGTAACGTGTATTGCATTATTCATCCATTTAATCAATAATATATATATATTATCATACGTAATAACAATATTTAGGTATCTCTCGCACCTGTTCGTGGAAATTTACTTTCATCAAAAGATTTGCCTGCTACAGCTTTTAGTCTCCATCAGCTTTCGCTTTGAAAATAGCGTAGCCTGGTGGAGAGATATGGTACTAAGGTAATCGAGTGTACGTAAGGTTCTCCCATTCTAGTTCAGTGGTGTACACTTTCGATTGGTTCACTAATATTTGTGAAAGGTACAAAGCACTTTCCACTTTCTCACCTTGCAAAAATCAAGTCAAATTCCACATCGTCCTTAATGAGGTGTTTTTTTCTACATAAATAATACAGTTTCTCGATTACAGTAACAGAATCATTCACAGGGTCAGTTAAGTCGAATGTAACCATCTTGGAACATTTCTTCGAACTTAATTACAAAATAAGATTAACACAGTACTTGTGTCACAACGGATTGCATTATATTTCATTATCCAAGTTTATTGCCGCTTTCTATAATAAAAAAAATGTCAAAACTCGCGCAAAAATATTTCTAAAATAAGCTTTGGTGATAAATACGTCTAGATTGAAGTCACATTAAAAAGTCTACATCAAATATCTATATATTAGAATATGTTATTAGATAAGTTAAAAATTTTGGACTTAATTAACCGTCAGAATTGGGGATATAGTGTACAGTAAAAATTGATTATCGAAACAATCGCGTTTAAATACTCAGTAGAGAATCCCGCTGCAGTTTTTCATGCACAAAGGGATGCATCCCTTTACTTTCACTGTTGCGTAGGCCAGTGGAGTACCGTTGACCTAATAATCCATTTGGTTAAATAGACCATATTCTAATCTGAGGTACAGGGTTTGGGTCCGGGTCTGATCCAATGCATTTTCACTTTCCGAACAATTTTGTTTCAATTTGTTTTGTTTTGTGAATTTCATCTTTATTGATTTTCACTAAATTCACAAAATGTATAGGTTTCCTTTCAGACAGTATTTATTAAAAGCCATCGTCATGCCGGTAAAGCAATTCATAATTACCGATTTAGACAGAGGTATATGTATGTGGATCCTTGCTATACCAACTATTTTGAAAGTATAGTAATCTCACATGTTGACGTATGATATATTTACAGTTTTTTTCTACGATTGACTATACTACTGCATGAACTTGGCAACACATTTTAGACAAGTTCATAAAAAATAAGAGAAAAATCGTTTGTCATCGTGAATGCCTGATATCATCTTACTGCTGATTGTGACATCACAATAAATGTAGCCAATCATCGTACAGAACAGTATGAGTAGAAGACAAAAACGAAGATGTCTGCAACGATATTATTATACTGAATATTGGCCTGATTCTCTGAAACCAGTAAATATCTTTTTATTGGTGTAAAGCTAGTTTTTTTCAATATTCAAAATGTTTTAATAATTTGTACGAATATAACGCTGCAGCATTACAGTTTATACATATCCGGATATCTCGTTATACTCTCAATAAATCCGTTTGGCAACAAACACATGTTAGAGTGTGAAACTTGTAAGTTAAACATGCCGAACAATTGCTCCTCCGAATTAGACTAACATTAAATTGTGTATCAGGTGAATCAACATCAACCCATTACGTTTGATGACGTATCAATTAACGAACCATGTATGACAGTAACGGCCCGGCTGGCATTTAGTTTCGTATTTAAATTGGAATCATCTGTTTTGTGTGCTACTTTATTTCTCTTTGGTTAATCAAAATTGGTAAAATAAATCAGACTTAATTACCACAAACAAACACAAGTGGTGCTGTAAACAAACATTTTTGCGACGTTAGCCCAGACTTCAGACAATAACTATGAGATCGCTGTACACAAAGCCATAAAATGCACGGCTCAATTAAACACATGCAAAATCTTACCTGCTTTAACGTTGCAAAAACTTGTATGCAAACTACGTGTATCCCGTTCATGTTGTAATTATATCAAGGAATCAGCCCTTTTTGAATTTCAGTCATCAACATATATCTGCCATATACTTGTGCCTTAGTGGAGAATGATATCCCCGATAATTACCCAGGTTTAAATCAAGGATACATCGTAAGGCAACGATTAAAACAAAACCATTAAAAACTGAAAGCAACCTTACGCCGGATTCAATACCGCAGAGCAAAGAATTAACTTACTTTGTTGGATTCGCAATAACATTTAGGTGTTATTGATTAGTATAAAAGTTGCACGCAAGACTTCAGTATTAGACATCACACAACTGGCGGCAAGTAATCGCGATGTATGGCTTCATGTATAACTATAGCTTTAACATCAACTGACAACGCATTTGCTTAAAGATGACCTCAAGACACATACATGTGATTTCACCTTTACAGTTTTGTAAAAGGTACAGTATATATATGCTATACTTCTTTTTCGTTTTGGGTCCGGATTTTTTAAAAAACAATCTCAGTAACCAATACCTTCTCTGACAACTAGCGATGCTGTAATACATTGTACATGTACAATGCTAGATATCCAGCTGTTGTTCCGGATACTAAACTAGAAACTGTATATCTAGCATGGATCTAATAGATAGATACAAATGTATTTGGATGGTCTCTTAAACCATTATAAATAATTGAGCTGTGATACAATATTACTCTCATTGATAACCAGTAGGACTCCGATGCACTGCTAAGTACCTAACGGGGTTCTGATACTACCTTACATATACGGATTAATCTGCTACCGTCCTAGATACCTAACAAGGCTTATATAAAAAAAACAAAAAAAACACTTATATAGCCTGAAACAAAATAAGCAATTTTTGCAATTCTTTATGAGAGAGTTTTGTTTATTTCAATATGAATGTCAGGAAGTCATTACTTGTGTATTGACGCATGCGATATTTCACGATATCAGGCCACCAGGACCGTGAGTGAGTTACACAAGGAATGTAATTGTGTGTGTGTGGCAGGGTGGGTCAGAATTTCTAGTATTGATACAAACAACATTACGAAACATGATCTGTAAAGGGAAAGAAATATTCGGTTTGATAGAAACAGGATCAGTTTGTACCAACTAATCCAAATGAGGTACATGTATACCGGTGTTGATAAAAAACACATATCTATTTACAAATCTCTCGGAGGGCGCGATCAAATTCACTGTATCAACTTCCTAGGCCTTATTTGTCAAATATTCACAAAATCGTCTAGATATTTACTATACAAAATATTAATGGATGTGAATCATATTGTAATATATTGATAGAACAAATGTACATACTTGTACACAGGTACAATAGCAGCTCTCAAAGTCTTCACAGAAAGGCAGTGTAACGGAACTAAGCGGACACTGAAGAAACTGAGAAGACTCGAAAGGAACTAAGGGGACACTGAAGAAACTGAGAAGACTCGAAGGAACTAAGCAGACTCAAATGAACATGTGAAGACTTGAAAGGAACAAAGCAGACCCAAATGAAACTTAAAAACTTGAGAGGAACTTAGCAGACTTGGAAGCAACTAAGGAAACTCGAAAAACCCTGGGGTGAATCGAAAGGCAAATGAAAGATTTAAACGAAATGAGGAGAAGCGAAGGGAAATAATGAGACTCGAAAAGGAACTGAGGAGATTCAAAACGAAAAAAACAAAGACATCATAAAGCTTCATAAAATAATCAGAGTTGAAACCAGTTAATATATGTAAGTGTATCCTGTACTTCAAGTGGTACAGTGTACCAGTGCAAAAAGTATGTTAATTACAAAATATTCAAGACACATTGACCTTTATTTTAAATTAACGGTATAAACTGATATCTCATACTTTGAGATTAGGTCAAGACACGCTCCAGCCTGAGAAATCAGAACGCATCTATTCAGAAAAAACCCTGATATTTTTACAGACTCTGGTGTCGAGAATCAAATGCAATATATAAACTCAATGAGTGTGAGGCTGATGTGTTACTTAGGATACAAGAGGACGTTAACGATTGTAAAATATAAACATGATATATAGTTAGATAGTTATATGGCATTGTTGTCATAATGACGTCAAATATATCGATTAGAAGTGGAAGACAAGGATTCTACAGGGACATGGTTGGTTTTAAGGTTCAATAAAATGCAAGAAGTTATCTCGAAAATTTCGTAACTATGGCCAAAAATTAAAACCAAACAGCAATGTGAGTGTGAACAATCGGGCAAGTTTTTTATAACAATTCTTTAGCAGCTATTGCACAAATCACCATTATAAAACAATGCATATTAGCTAGAGATGATGCATAATAATTCCCGATTGAAATACCGATAGCCTGTTGGAAGATGTCCCCGCCAAACACATTAAACACACAAGAAGTGTGACACAGTATCAACGAAGTAGGCTTTCTCTTTGAACAGTTCTATGCCAATCGAACTGCGTTGTTTTCTATTGATAACAAAATACTTTATCAGCATTCTGTGTGTTATTGGATTTATTCTTAAAACTAATGAGGTCGACATTTGGGGTTTGAGTTACGGCACAACATGCAGAATGTGTTGTGACACTGATTAGTTTAAATATAAAACGTCAATATGACGATCTTACACGAGAGGTACAGACGAGATGTACATATTTCCTATGTTTTGTTTTAATTATAAGTATTCAAACGGCCGTTCGTGTAGCATTTCGGTATATTTTGAAATCTTACCGGTTCCTGGTGTTGTAATTTCCAATGGACTTTGAATTGGGGTTTTCAGTGTTAACACTGAGGTTTGTTTTCGATATACTATAATGTACGCATCATACACAAATGTACCATAGAATGTGCATGTTTAACTTTACAGTAATCTTCTACTGAAACTTACCTTATGATATTCGAGTTGATAATAATTATTATGTTCGGTTTTCCAAAGCATGCGTAATGAAATTTTCTTAAACAAAAGGAAACATCGATAACGTTTTGTGATAAAAATAACATAAAATCGGGTAAGTATTTATAAGGGAAATGTGTTTTGATAATAAAAATCTGACACTCGACTTGACTTCTCAATACAGCGCAATTTTTTTCCTATCAGAAATTGTCATAAAATCATAAAATAAAATAATGTGCTTGACATTTATTAACTGTTCAAATAGTCTTTTTGATAACAAACATTTTAAAAAAGAAAAGAAAACAAATATTTGAATAGAACGATTGGGGAGTATCAAAAAAAAATTACTTCCCAATTCTTATAATCCCTTGATTGTTCAGGGATATCACAACCATAGTTCGTGTATTTTCAATCGGAACTTAAAAATCGTCATAAACAAGCGATTGTGATCATGCGGAGATTTAAATGACCCTAGTCTGTTGTTTGTTTCTATCGTTTAAAGGGCGTCTGTGTTAATTGATATTTTTAGTTTTGTCATAAAATACAAAGCTGATTCGATAGCACTGTTGCAATGCGGTTCTACTACCAAGTGATAGTGAGCAGGAAGTGGCCGTAATTGTCTTATCTGGATTTAACATTATTTAAAAGAAACAAGCACATTATGTAATCGTGTTTTGTATACCTAATATATAATGTCGTGTATGGTTAAAATCCAAAATTTATGTTTAAACTAGTTAGAAACAAATATAAACAATTGAGATTTTTCAATAAAACCAATTTTGAACTGTTCGTGTTTTGATTAATGTTTTTAACAATGAAGATTATTGTATAATAACGAATGTACGAAATTGGAATCGATTATATACTTTGATTAATATTTGAAAGTGACATGTAATGTTCTTAGCTTATTCTAACATATGGAATGTACATATTATTGTTAAGGTAGCTGTGCAACAATAACGACAATATGTATATTAAAATTAAACAAACCGTTATGCGCATTTTGAGTCCATCAACTCTGTAAATGTTTACATCTTTTTTGATTGACAGAATATAATTGATACATTGTAAGTGGTGACCTTAATTTGCGGATATAACAAAACGGAGATAAATTATAAGTATTATCAATAATTAGATATAAAGGCTACTTACCTAAGTCGTCCGTCGGCAGTGGGAGATACCAGGTCACTACCTTAAGTCATATATAGAGGTATATGTACCTGCCTTCTCTTCACAGTACATACTAGCGGACGGAACACGAGCCGATTGTTTCTTCGGCGTGCAGGGTCAATACAAGAAAACAACAATTGTGTTTGTCGTTCTATTTATATACACCATTTGCAGTCAATCAGAAAATCATATTTACTGCTCGATTAAACACAAAGGTGAATTATGACTTTTAGCTTCGTTAAAAGTGAAAGTGGTTTTTACGATATCAAAAGCAGAAATGGAAAATGATATATATGGCATGAAATATGGCGCTCCTGTGACGGCTTACTCGCTTCCGATGTTATCCGGAGTACACGCCATTGATTAACGGTTAAGTATCATCGTGATCGGTTGCTGTTTGGAAATAGCGCGACTGATAACAACAACATACACAAAGAAATACTCATATCAATAATTGGACCGTTTTTTCACTTAAAATAACATTTTTTGTTATTTTTTCTCGGGTTTTCTTTTGATTTACGAACTCAAAAACACTCTTAAGGGAGAAATAAGGTCGCCGTTGTTACAGCCGGCTTTATGCGTTCTGGTATAATGGGACTGGAAACATGATGAATCACCATTCACTAGCATACAAAATCATTGAATTCTATAGCAGTACATTCTCAAATGTTTCATAACCAAAAACATTAAAAATGAATCAAATATCAAACGAATTAACAATGTATTTTTTTGAAATTTGACACTGTTTACGAACAGTTTATGTTTAATTTAAAGAGTATTTACTATTGGGTGCATTCAACTCGTTTTCAAAATAAACCTCTCGAGACCAAAATACGTCGGTGTAAGTTGATATGTCTGTCTAAAAGGATGGTCAACAGCTGTTAGTGCAACATTTTAGCAGCTTGCACCAGCTATTGTTAAAAGTCAATAAACAGATAAGTTGTTTCACAGTAAATTATCGAATATTGTTTCGTTTTTGTATTTGATACATATGTATATCCACATAAATATATATGATATATATCGGCAACCGGAAAGCAAAGCGGTTGAAGGAAATAGAGAACAGAGAAGAAAAAAAATACATCTGTATATTGGCAAAACTAGTCAGGAAATTGTTTAGCGATAAAAACGGTTGGGGGATACATCATGGGAGATAAATAAAGAAATTATAAAAATAAAAAATAAAAAAAGAATGGGGGATAAATAAAGAAATTATAAAAATAAAAAATATAAAAAAAGAATGGGGGACTGTTTATGATCAAGGGTACACTTTAATACATGTTATAAGTTTTACGGTATAGTGATAAATAAGGGGCTTTATATCGAAGTTTTACTGTATAATAAATCAAGGGACATTATATCGAGGTTTTACTATAAAGTGATAAACATGGGGCTTTTTATGAGGTTAACCTCAAATGTACATACACGGGGGACATTATATCAAGGTTTTACTGGTTACGTAAGTTTACGGAGGACATTGTATCGAGGCCTAACTTTAAATGTATTATAAACGGGGGACATTGTATCGAGGCCTCACTTTAAATGTTTTATAAACGGGGGACATTGTATCGAGGCCTCACTTTAAATGTATTATAAACGGGGGACATTGTATCGAGGCCTAACTTTAAATGTTTTATAAACGGGGGACACTGTATCGAGATTTAACCGTATATTTCTGATAAACGGGGGATATCTGTTCGAGGTTTAACTGTACTTGTATGATAAACGGCGATATCATATCGAGGTTTTACAATAGGGTATGATAAACGAGGGGCAGTTTATCGAGGTTTTTCTGCAAATATATGATTAACGGGGAACATTGTATCGAGGTTTAACTGTAAATCTATGGTAAACAGGGGACATTTTATCGAGGTTTTACTGTAATTGTATGATAACGGGGGATATCATATGGAATTTTAACAGTAAGTGTATGATAAACGGGTGTTATTTGATCGAGGTTTACTGTAAATTTATGATAAACGGGGGACATTATATCGAGGTTTTGTGCAGTGAAACAGGAATGTTACAGAGGAAAACCATTGCTACTCCCACAAGTACTTGTCGGAGTCGTACTGGCTGTCGAGGCATCGTACTGTAAATATACATGCATTTTTTATACGTAGGTCTGGAAATGGTACAGACATAACAAATGCACATAATTATACGGATTACGTGGAGGCGGACCATATTGTTTGTACACTAATTATCTAGTTATATATATACAATCCCATTCCTTGTCATGTTGAGAGCTAACTTTAGTTCGTTGCAATTTCATCATGCTTTCGGGTGTTACACAGACGCATTTTATAATTGTGTATTCAAAATCAAAGATTCAATCAAAGAAAACACGTTGTTCAAAGTTTTAAAACCTACTTGCAAAAAAACGTTAACAATATCATCATCAACAGCATAGACATGTAGTAGGCGTAAGGTTTTTGTTTATATTTCAGTGCAGATATCCGCTTTCCAGCATCACCGTGTACAGATGGGTCTTATTATACTTGATAACCAGAGAGAACAGATAGGTAATCGGATAATCAGCTTCACAAACCTTTCAAGTTAAAAATAAACACTAGCAGTTTTTTTTTATTGGTGTCGAGCATCAAATCCGACAACTAGACCTGATAGATAATGAGGAGAAGAAAAAACTGAGAAATCCACAATAGCTTGAACAAATAAACTATCGTTAGTATCCAAATGAATGGTGGACGTTAGTTTCAACGGTTTTGGGTTAAACAATCTTAACCAATCCCTAAATTCCGACACTAGTTCATCTCCGTTTTATTTGCAGTAAGTTATAATCGATTTGATGCAGTAGGGTCTGTATGCTGTATGCTAAATGTGCATGTCTTCAAGCCGATCGACTTAAGTTTGATTTATGCACGCGATTTAAAAAAAAACGATAGCCTCTGCCTGTTGATTTACATGGTGTAATTACACGAGAGTTTTGATATCAGGATGCATCTAGTTTATCCTCCAGAGATTGAGATAATAGATATTACAAACACGTCCTCGTTTATTCTTCATATCTTAATTTTTACATGTTATGTCATTAATGTTTACCTCAATACCAAAATATACTTTCACGTCCGTTGACCCCTTATTCCTCGGTAAGAATATTATAAAGATTGCTTTATTCGCAAGTTTCGGGATTTTCGCTCTAACAGCTTTTCCGCAAAAGAACACACCCTTGAAATCAATATGAATTTATCATACAGTAATCGTATTGTATTGTGAGCAAAGGACACTAGATCCCAACTCCGCTAAAATAGATATTTATCGAAATCAACAATTATACATGTAGCTAATCCGCGTACAAAGCTTGCTCTGCATACCTGACTTTCTGTTTTGCGCGTAAATTGATCGCCTATCCAAAGCCTAATATATGTATCAGAATGTTGCCCTTCAATATGTTCTACATGGTATATCTTGTTCTTGTGTGTTGTCATGTTTGCATTTTCCCTTTGTGTGTTGCTTTGATGTCGCCATGGTATATGCTGCCTTTGTGTGTTGTGGACGTTGTATATTTCCCCCTGGTGTGTAGCTGTGTTGTCGCCGTGGTACATTTTATTTTGTGTGTTGTTGTCGTTGTATTTCCCCCCTTGTGTGTTGCTCTGTAATTGCCATGGTAGATTTGACCCTATGTGTTGTCGAAGTTGTTCTTTTTGCCATTGGGTGGTTTTGCTGTGTTGTATATCTTGTCTTTCTTGGTGTTGACTATGTTGCATTTGTTTTTTACTTGTTGGTTACGCCGTTTTGTCCTTGTGTGTTGATTATATGGTTTATTTTGTGTTATTTGTTGATGCCGTAATATACTTTGCTCATGGATGCTATGAAATGGTGTATTTGTCCTTGTTTGTTGACGCTATGGGATATAATTGCTCTTGTTTGTTGACGCTGTCGTTCATGTATTTTGGTTCCCTATTTAAGCTAAATATATGCATGAAAAAAATATATATCCGAATGCATTACTTACGGGTATGTATTAAGCCGAAGAAATATTTCAGTTTCGACAAAGTTCCGTTTTCGTTTTGTAATGTAGAGCATTAAGAATGTCCCTGAGCTTACCTATTTCGTCTTTTCTTCACATAACAATAAATATACACGCATGCACAACACGAGCCAGTCTTGGAGACCAAAGATAAAAACAGAAAATGCTTCTTCAATGAATTTACGTATAATGCCATCATCATTTGCCAATGCTTTCAAAACACAGTTAAAGGTTATCTCTGCAGCGTTTCTCTTGGGAAATATTGGAACCTTCAAATCCAATTAAGGTGTTGTTTTCTTTTTGTTTCTTCAAAAATCAGTGTGTAGCCATGGATGCCAGCGTGGCTAATTTTTCATGGAACGACAATTGCTTGGTTAGTTTCAAGATCAGGTGTGAAGGCTGGCATATGGTGGTGTTTTTAATGATAACACGGCATTTTTACAAGGTTACACTGTTAGTTCCTAAGTCACCAACACACAAATGATAAAACGACACCCATTCACAAACATAAAAATCAAACAATAAAACCAAAATGTTATTCGAAGATAAGCGTTGTAGTTATCGAACGTGCCTCATGTCGATGGGAATGGGAGTCGCTGTGTTTATCACGATGAACGGTACGGATTCATCTTGTTCGTATAATATGGGTGATTTTATGTAGAAGTTACATGCATGCAATACAAAAATGCACAAATGACAGGACGTCGGGAAAAAAATGAAAAAAAAATCTGCAAAACACGATCTATGCCACTTTGCAGATTACCAATAAAATTGTTAATGTTACCTTAAAAAACATTTCCATATTTGACATTACAACATCAGCGGATTCGATAAGGTATTAGTGTCTTCAATGACAATATATTTTATCTCAGATTCTATTGAAATTTTGACAGGTTAATTAATACTGTTTGATCGTCTGATATTATGTCAGGCACACTACAACACAGAACCTGGCACGACGGCTGACGAAAACGAGGCTTCACCGGATGTGCCGTAAATCCAAAAAAAATCAGACTAATTGACGTATCTATTCAGATGCGACGAAGGTTTGAACGGATGCCACACAATTGGCAATTTTAGTAATCTCTTCCCAAGTAACGTCAGTAAATGATGACTTGGTATTGGTAACCAACAGAGCAATCCGGAGAAATAGTCCGCGTCTTTTCATTGCGTCCTACCGACTAGTTTGGAAACTAAACTTCCGGTGTCTGTTCTGGTTGACCAGGATCTTTACAAGGATTCTATTAAAATGACGGAAAATGGGAGTTGTAATGGGAAAAAAGATTTATATTTTCCAATCAGACTAGATCCAACTTCCGTATAGACAAATAATGTGACGTGACGTGAGGTAGGACTAAATATAATCAGAAGCGACTCTACCCGTACTTCACCGAGCTGGCACTGCTAACATGTTGCACTGACATTAACTCATCGAAATTACTGCATCAAGAATTGATATATTTTTCGGTAACATTTCCTAAGAAATGAGCCAAATATTTATAAGAGTCGTCTTTTTGTCCATCGTTTTGCAAAACAAAAAAGAATATATTTTTCGTCATGATACATGCATATTGAGCATGTCCAATGCCGGATGAGGAATTATATCGCAGATTTTAGAGTCAAGAGCAACACGTATCTTAGATATAGTACACGTATACACTTTTCTTAGCAAAAAGGCCAAAATCATGGTTAATTTGGAGGGAAATAACAGGTCAAGTGGAAGTTGGACGATTTCATTATGGTGTATTATACAGTAGGTCTAGAAAAGGGAAGACTAGAAACAAGCAAACTACAAATGTACATGAACAATTTAACAGAAACAGGAAAGAAAACTAAACCAAGTATTGCAATGGCTTATGTAGATTGATGTTGGGTTCTCAATGCAAAGGATAGATAAGAAAACACAACATTCTGCCGGGATTCCAATGTTGATTGTCTAAACGCCTGATCAATTTAAGCAGTGACAACATATTTTCCATTGGGACTCCAGGGGATAAATGGCTAACACCGTTACATAAAATGATTAAACTATCTATGCAAAGAATCTACAAATAACAAAAAGTGCCAGTAAGGAAATAGGACAGGTTCTTTAGCTGCAAACGTGTCATAAGTCATACTTGTATAAAACACTCAATATGTTCCAAATATGTTTCATTTCCTGCAAGAGTGATGATTTTAGTTCCTACTGATGTTGTATTTTCTCCTTTATACCTACTCTTTGTTTTCGCACACCTGATTAGTTCGTGGTATATGCACTGTATATTTGGAAATAATTGCGGGGGACTAAATTTCGCTATATTTGCACAAAAGATTGCGCGAATAAAAAAAACAGCGATTAGTATTACCATGAACTATAGTTTCCGTTCTGTTTACCTGTTTAATACAAAAAAATGAAGATAAAACAACAATTCAATATCGCTTTTTATTTACTTTTACAAAACATTTGTAAAATAGATCCAACCAACCAAATACAAAGATACCCCCGTGAGCTTGAAATTTACACCTGGCCATGTTGCACAAATTTGATCCGTGCAAACTAGTACACCTGTACTGATCGTGACGACCGCGAAATAAACGCCCCGCGAAAATAAACAAGAAATAGTAATAAAATAATAAAATAGTATTTATTCGAGGTTTTTATATACCGCTTTATTACAACATAGTTCGTATGTCGTCTCAAAACGGTTCACAAATTATTATCCGCGGTTATAGGGCCTTTGCAACCTGCCAATATATTTCTCAACTAACTGGGGAGCATACATCCGGTGCTGCCATTAAATATGTAACACAGTGCCGTGCCGTGACTCGAACCCGCAAACCGTCGGTCACGAGCCCGGCGCCCCCATATTTTAAGTATGCATATGAAGAGTGCCTTGTCCAGAGTATGACATTTTAGTGAGATCACACTGAAGTGATCATGATTTACCCTTAATCTGTGGAAACCATGTTTATTTGTTGTAAGATGTTACAAGGGTGTACACCTGCAACAATCAAGCAAATAGACAAACAAATAAACAAATTCTATGAACGTAATAAGATCACGAGATTAAATATCTTCTAGCGTTGTCGTATTACGTTCTCCCCCAGACCATCTTTAGTCATGACTACACATTACTGTCACAGAAATAATTTTTCACATTTCCTGGAAATCGTTAACGATTATATCCATACATATCTGTATTCACTGTCTCAGCAGAAACTAAAGCAATTCCTACATGTACTTGTATGATACAAAATTTACCAAACAATTTTATTTTCATCAATGAATCACACTTTCCACGCCATCTTCAACACGTCAAGCGTGATCGAAGAGCATACATCTCGTCCAAGGCCAGCAGACAGGAAAATTATAAACCTCGCAACACTCAAAAACAGACAAAGTAATTCAAATATCATCAAAATGGTCCGAAAAATCCTTATGTACAACATTATTTCTTAGAAAGAAATTGACATTGCGTCGTTCTGTTTTGTAAGAAATATTACATTGATTTTAAAGCTTATTTATTTATATGATATGGGGCATGAATTAACGTTAAGTGTCTATTCAATTTGTCTGTCTCAGGTTTTGCTTCACGGTAGCAGCGCCCACCTTTAAAAGAGTGAAATAAAAACATAACATATAAAAAACTAAATAGTTAAATCAATATTTTTTACCAGAGTAAGAAAAATATTGCTTTCATCTTAAAGCCTCACCGTAGTATTTCGAGCTAATCTACAGACATGTAATGTTTATAAGCACATTTGAGAACTGTGCATGGTGCCTCTGACATTGCAAAAAAATATTACAGTGAGGTAACACTCTGAAGTCGGCATCAGATCTGTATTATCTCAAGGAGGTAAATACACCAACTGACCGCCTCCAGCACTCACGCATCGTATGGTGGTAAATACACCAACTGACCGCCAGCAGCACTCACGCATCGTATGGAGGTAAATACACCAACTGACCGCCTCCAGCACTCGCGCATCGTATGGAGGTAAATACACCAACTGACCGCCTCCAACACTCACGCATCGTATGGAGGTAAATACACCAACTGACCGCCTCCAGCACTCACGCATCGTATGGAGGTAAATACACCAACTGACCGCCTCCAGCACTCACGCATCGTATGGAGGTAAATACACCAACTGACCGCCTCCAGCACTCACGCATCGTATGGAGGTAAATACACCAACTGACCGCCTCCAGCACTCACGCATCGTATGGAGGTAAATACACCAACTGACCGCCTCCAGCACTCACGCATCGTATGGAGGTAAATACACCAACTGACCGCCTCCAGCACTCACGCATCGTATGGAGGTAAATACACCAACTGACCGCCTCCAGCACTCACGCATCGTATGGAGGTAAATACACCAACTGACCGCCTCCAGCACTCACGCATCGTATGGAGGTAAATACACCAACTGACCGCCTCCAGCACTCACGCATCGTATGGAGGTAAATACACCAACTGACCGCCTCCAGCACTCACGCATCGTATGGAGGTAAATACACCAACTGACCGCCTCCAGCACTCACGCATCGTATGGAGGTAAATACACCAACTGACCGCCTCCAGCACTCACGCATCGTATGGAGGTAAATACACCAACTGACCGCCTCCAGCACTCACGCATCGTATGGAGGTAAATACACCAACTGACCGCCTCCAGCACTCACGCATCGTATGGAGGTAAATACACCAACTGACCGCCTCCAGCACTCACGCATCGTATGGAGGTAAATACACCAACTGACCGCCTCCAGCACTCACGCATCGTATGGAGGTAAATACACCAACTGACCGCCTCCAGCACTCACGCATCGTATGGAGGTAAATACACCAACTGACCGCCTCCAGCACTCACGCATCGTATGGAGGTAAATACACCAACTGACCGCCTCCAGCACTCACGCATCGTATTGAGGTAAATACACCAACTGACCGCCTCCAGCACTCACGCATCGTATTGAGGTAAATACACCAACTGACCGCCTCCAGCACTCACGCATCGTATGGAGGTAAATACACCAACTGACCGTCTCCAACACACACGCATCGTATTGAGGTAAATACACCAACTGACCGTCTCCAACACACACGCATGCTTTGGTTACGTGGAGGTATGTCTTTAAGTGACCTTGCCTGTCAATAACACCCTAAACCCTATAAACCATAACTATCTTTCTGTGTATTGTAATACACTGTATATACGACCAACGACGTATAATATCCGGCCAGGTTTCACGAACATTCCGTAACTTAAGGATTTTTTTGTAGATTTCTCTTCATCGGAAACCATTTCTAGAATACAGGAATATTCTTAGGCGAAAGAAGTATTCCCTTAACTTCTACAATGCATTCAGTGGAATAATAATTAAGATAGAACCATCCTTAAATAAGGAATGGACGTAAAATAGGTTCAGCACATTTTGCAAGGATGTCAGTTGGAAATGGCATGTACGTGTCCTGAAGTGTCTACCGTTATAGTCAGCGGCACTTTGTACTGGTGGCTTTCTGTAGTAATACATGGTTAGCATTGCCTTGTATACCTATTCAACCCAACATTTTCCTACAATGAAGACTGGCTGGTTATATCAGTTTGCTAATTATCTGATGTCGTGTCAGTGAGAAATGTATACATATCGATACAATAACTCTATCTCCAAATTATTGTGGATAATGCGTTTTGTCGCTGCATTCAACCCAAAATAAGTATACACATTTCATCAAATTAGCAAGGATTTTCCGAACGAATGTTCTTGTAAATACAGACAATCCCTGTACGGTTCGCAAGGCACGGAGTTCATATTGACTTTGCCAGTGCACCACATATTCAATCTCATCATTTTCACGTCGCCATCTTGTCTTGGCAGTAAAAAAAATCCGTGTGGCGCCATCTGACGGGGAAGCTGCACCTTGATTGAAACCCGATTCATTAGACGTCGTTGCCAGGAGCGTTACAACATCAGGTACAATTTTTTATTATCTAATAAGAAAAAGGAGAAAATAGTCGCCTATCACAGGAAAATGGTCGTAAAAATGTAATTGTTTCGTGCATTAAAGTGTAACACAGTACGGATATTAAATCAGAGAGTTATTGCTTGCTGCATGTAGGATATAGAATTTAGGCATACAGAATCTAATTCTGTAACATTTAGTCGTAAAAAGTGCAACCTTATTGAACGGGTCATTGTGTATAATGTGAAATTATCTAGCAATATATATCTATGGTTCTTGGAGTGCAAATATATAAATCTAGAAATACTAGGGCCGGAAACACGTTCTAAACCATAATACAGGTTTGTCGAACGTACGTTTAAGACGATATGATTTTTTACAATTTTTTCTTGGCGATATTAATTTAAGATTGAAATGCTTCTTGTTAACAATAATGATGGTTTTCAAAACACTTTTGTTAAGACATTTTCCATCATGCCCAGTGGTGTAACTGTTCTGTTTATGAAGAATTAAAAAGAAAAAGAAAACAAATAAAAATATAATTTTGTAAACAGTCGTTATTCGTTGAAAATGCTGTGTAACTTTATTTACTGTGTAGATAATTAGGAGTACTTGAGAGTTTAAATTGTTTATTTGGAAAACATGAAACATACAAGTTTCTTTTAATTGACCACTTTAGGTATTACGTATGCCATTTTCGTGCTGTTCTACGGAAGTTAACATAATGGTCAGCGAAACCCCACCGATATCTTTCTCTGACGTCACCAATGGACCCACTCAGAAACAAGGTCAATGCTACAATAAACATATGTTTATAGTGTGTTGTTTTGTAATTCTATAACATAATAATTTACCACAATGACGTAGATTTATCATGATCGGTAATTTTCTATCTAAATGTAGGTTATTACATCTGCGCACGAACTGTAAACAAGCTTGTGAGAGACCGGGACTGACACAGCACTGACACGTGCTCCACTTATATCTGAATACGAACGATACAAACTTGTGATTGACCTAGACTGACACATTCATTTCGGTCCATTTGATGGATACGTATGTCCCGTAAACCATTTTCAATTGTAGCACGTATCACATTACATTTCCGACAGACACTATCTCGAAAAATGATGACCTTGTCAACAAAGGATGTCATCGTACTTATTCAATGTATATTTCTATATCCGTATATAAACAGATGAGTTGTTGTTGTTTGTGAATCCGTGTTTCGTGTTTCTTCTCCATCTAGAGGATGGTGATGGGTAGGGATTGGATATAAACAACATTCTAGTACATGTATATATAACACAGCGGTCTCCTAAAATAGTGCAATAACAGACAATTACTGCACCCTTTGTATCTTAGTTCGTGACTTGTGTTCAATGTTTTGGGTACATTTAGTTTAGATACAGTGCTACTATTCTGACGGCAGGCAATACATAATACGATTTCCCATCTAACAGCTCACTAGAAATCTCAATAATGCAGAGTCTGATCTAAGATACAGATTGTGCATTTATAAAAACATTGATTTAATCACGTGATGTGGCGATGCGGAATAACTCCGTCTAGACCATTGAACTGGCTAGGGCCAACATATCCAAGTCTAGCCGGGTTGGTGTCAGTCAATGACACTAGCTATTTGCTTGACTGAAGGGATTACGTTTAATCAGAATGGTCACCAGTTGGACCCTGTGCTACTATTTGACTTTGACCCTTGAACCCGACACCACAACGCAAACCATAAAAGGTAGTTTTGATATAGCCATTATCCGAACGATTCACAAGATGAAAAGTATCGGGGTTTCATAAAGATACAGAATATAATATTTTCAGCCGCAAATGGTCCTTTTGTTTTTTAACTCACGCACCTGTAAGTATTTTAATATGCTACATAATTTATCTTCGAGAGTATAAAACACAAAAGGAGGGCAAGGAGGCATCGAAAGACATTGAAACTAACATGTACCAACACCATTTTGCAGCATTCATAAGCAAACTTAGAGGATGCTCATACCTTTCCGTCGCTACATTGGCAATTATAGGAATGCACATAAAGCATTTAAATACTATTCAAAACACTTATCCCACTTGTAGTAACTTGAGATACATGTATATGATCAAATAATGTCAATGTCTTTTTTTCAATAATATTTAAACGAATCAAATCGAAGTAGCTACATCATACACATGTAACCTTTTTAAACTCGCTCTAGGAGTATGAAAGGTAACAGCGCCTAAGTGCATCCTTCCAACGATTCTGCCTCTAATGGAAAATTGATGGATCTGCCATTTCGAAATATCTTTTGCACTTATATAGGGAAATACACGGTAGTTTCCTGATTCACAATGTTATTTTTGTCATTGATTGAAACGCAGTTGTAATCTTCCATACGCCTGCACATCTATGTACAATTTAGCTCTTCTAAATAAAACCGCTTTAATGATGTAGAGGAAACGATATTTCCGTATCATTGCAATAGTTTGAATGTCAATACTTTTAGATATTATGCACAACTGTATAGGGGAGAGGACTTTGGCGAGACGAAGTGTGGCATTTATCATTTGCCAGATATATTCATATGACAAAACATATCGACAGCCAAATATGTAGTGGGCAATGTGTCGATTAAGGAGGAGAGTGTTGTAGTATGTCCTTGTTAATTGCTGAGTTCGACACAGATCATGTGTTGACCAAATTGCAATAAAATCATGAACCCATAGCAAACACATTTAACGCATTTTCCGGACACTACCGGAAGTTAGATGTCCCCCGTGTCCGGTAATCACCGCCACGATTGATCCTAATGTGTTTTGTAAATGTGAAATCGGAATAACCTAGTGCCTTACGGAGTCAACAAGCTAATCCTATGGTCTGCTGAGGGTTCGCTAGAGTTTCGTTTGATTCGGCTGATATGCCTTAGATATTTCATAATTAATTATTTACTTTAGTTGCGGTCAGATTGACCCTAGCTGGCTACCTTAATACATCTAATATTAGCATTAAACATGGTTTAGATATTAGATCTTAATTCTTGATGCTGACGAGGCAAAAAGGCGTCATGGGGAATATTTTTCTAATGAATTAAATAATAAATGTACTAAATGGTTACACGTAAAAATTCAAATAATTTTAAAGAAACACATGAATTGATTTACATACAGAATTACATGAACGTCCTACGTGCTCTGGACATATGTATCTATGACCTAACGTTTGGAAGTAGATTCGAATAAATAAGGAGCACACATTTTGGACCAACTATCACAAAAGGGGACATGATAAAAGAAGCGACTGTTGTGAGACCAAACGAACGGAAGAGGCAAACGATGACATGAAGAGATTATTTTAGGCGTTCATGCAATGATGCATTGTAGACTAAGGAACTGTTCTGGAACCAATCATCGCACGTCTGCTGAGGCGACTGTTGTGGAGCCAAAATCGACGACTTTTTTGGGGGTTTTTTTGCGTGAGATTTTTTTTTTATTTTTTATTTTTTTTTTTTTTTTTTTTTTTTTTTTGGGGGGGGGGGGGGGATTTTATGGGAGGACTGCTTTAGTGTCTATAACGACGAAAACAATACTGTCTGTTTTTTTCAAAAGCGTAAACAGTTACATTTATGCATGTGACATTAGGCTTACTACACATGTTCAAAAATATTGGTAAATTGTCAACATTTCCTTAAAGGCTGCCAAATAATTTGACACCATTAAGTGTGGCAGTTGTCTTTACAGTTGCCATTCCTCAAACTAAGACAGTCGTACAGAGTACTTTACCCGTATTAATGTTTAAGGTTTTTTTATTAGAAAACATATTGTCCAATTGACCTTTTTTTTGTTTTGACAAGCGCAATTCTCGTATGAAATTGAACGCGGATCATGCTAAGTAATGGTATGGTGTGTTCCCAGTGGGCTCATTTAAGAATATTTGTGGGGCGTTACGGTGATAATATGGGCCGATAGAACTGGTTGACCTACATTTTACTCTGCTCTTAGACTATTAGGCTGGTTAATGTTAAATAGGAAAGGTCAAATATTACGCAGTACTGCAATATAAATGAACACGTTAAATCTACATGAAAACTGAAAAAATGTAAGTTTGAAATAATATTTTGGGTCGTACGGTACAAAATATAGGCAAAATAATATGTTAGATACGTTGAGAAAAACAGTGTTGGACAAAGTAACTTACTACATTTTCAAATGAAGGTAAAGGATTTCATCAAGTTTATGAAATTGATATTTGATTGCCAATGTGGTATCTGTCACAATTTGAAGGTATCACTTTAGAAATAGACTAATCAGAATGTTACATTATATACAATGTATACAAAGCCGGCATGTTCCTGTTCAAATGCAGATGAAGCAACGGTCGAATAAAAGTGCTTTTATACATCTGGCGACATGCGTGAAAGCATTTATATAGCAAAAAAAAAACGAAATATTATAAATGCCGCTCAACCTTGTTGCCGTGTGTTACATCAGTCAGTTGTTATACCATACTGTTAGAATATGGCGTGAAATATAACGATGTCAGTTCCCTCAGTTTTGACGCATGAATATTTTCTTTTGATGTAGATTCCGTTGCATTCTATAAATAGTTCATGAGTAAGACAGAATACCGATATGTCCTCAAGAGTAAAATAGTGTGTGGGGTAAAACAATGTAAGATTAAACAACGCGGAGGAAAAATTATGTATGAAACTTATGTAAGGGGGTTTAGGGTAATATTTTCATGATAAAACAATATGCAAACAATGTAGGCTTAATCAAAGTGTAGTAATAAAAAATGACTTGTTTAACTTTAAAAAAACGAAATTTTACAATAACTGTGAAACAAGTTACATGCATTTGTATTATTCACTCGTGTTGCCCGGATGATAGCGCACGAAGGAATCTTAATGTGGAAGAAAACCGGAGTATGTGGAGGAAACCCACGTGGTCGGGTACATTTGAAACTGACCCGATACAATATAATTCACAACGTCCGGTCGGTGAATTGAACCCATGGTTAAAAGGCGAGTATGCTATAGCTATCCACTGTACTACCCGACAACCAAAGCCGAACGCTTACATGTATATGTGCTGAATGTGTGTTTTTTTTTCACTTAATTCACCACTGACATTCTTACTAATGTACAGTGTACTAGTTTAATCCCTTACTTGTCCGTATACCTGTCTAAAGACTACCACGCTCACACTTGTTCTTTAAGATGCTAAGTTCTGGTCTCGATTGTTTAGCATTGTCCTCTCTACTCAATTTCGCGCTAATCATTGCAATTTGAAAACGTCAGGGCTCACAGAACAATGGTTACTATCTACACAATTTGTCGTTATTGAACAGTACGGCAGTCGAGCTTCTCAATTAGGCTCCAATTTAGAATAAATGTTGCGTGAGTGATGTTTTCTAAACATGTTGTTAGGCCATGCATAATGTATACGACATCACAAATACTTGCGTTCATGGTACATACAACTTTTTGTCATAATATGTCGGAGCTCTCTAAAATAATACATCTCCGCTGAGAGAAAACAGGATATACAGAAATGTACATGTACAGTGAATTGTTTTTGTCTTCGTCACAAGGATATGTACATTTCAGTTCAATAACTGTGCATGGAAGATTTGCTTATACAGAAAGTACACATTTCTCTACAGGTGAATCTTAAGCAAGACTTGACTAACATAGAGATATTCAATTAAGGTGGAAATTTTGAAAATACGAATATACTCCTGCATTGCTTAGCGCACGCAAAACACTGAAACCCGCATGATTTTTTATGTAATATTACTAATCCTAATTACTTTATTTTAAATTCATTTTAGGATTGTATTTTTTTTTTTATTAACATTTGATGGTATGCTGCACACTTTTCAACCCTTATATTTACGTTGAAAATAACATAGACAATTCTATTTCATCTTTCTACGTGATTTTCTTTTGATTCACATGAAATCATTTGTTTTCAAAAATGCTGGAACAGGCAGTTTTAACGGGAACATGTCGCGTTGTATCTGGTTACAATTTTAACAATTCCGTTCGGCGACAAACTTTAATCGGAAGCCTTTCTGGAATTTCCGCCAATATTTGAATTTGACGTTATGACACGATTAGTCCTCGATATCTCCATATATACAAAATGTAATTTTAATATATAACTCTTTGTGTTATTCTTTCATACATGTCACAATCCTTTGAGTTGGTAGAACTATTTAGAGGCTGTACAAAACATTCACCCTTATTGTTCGAATGGTGAAAACTAAAATAGAAAAATTGCTGTGAAAATGGCATAAAGAAAAATTTCGAGCCAGGTGTTTTGTTTAATAGAGTACAATATGCACGTGCCCAGGTTAATGTCAGAGGGTTTACCCTACCATTTCCTCCGAGAAGTGAAAAAATGAGAAGACCAACCGTTGGGAAGTACAGATACAGGGTCAATCGAACTCAGTGCCTACTTAAATGCTGTCTGAAAAAAGTAATTTGAACACTTCTCAAATAAATACTGCCGAACCATAAATGAACAGTATACGTCATATGCACCTGTTCGTTGTTTCCGGCTCGAGAGACTTTCCTAGCACTGTCGAGCTGCCCACTTGTGATAAACGCACTCTAAGTGAGAAACAATGTGCGTCTTTCATTATATACAGTGTCCTTCAAATGAACATTGTTCTCAATTGGAATCATCGCAATTCGTGCAGACAGCCGGCCAACAGGGGAGATAACCCTCGTATAACAAGTATAAAGTCGGACTACGCTAGGAAATTTCCCGTTTTCTTGAGCATTTTACGGAAAAAGACGAAGTGAACCGATTGAACATTTACTATGGGTTAGTGATTAAATAATATTAGCGTGTTCTTTTCATATAAGGATACTGCAAACATATGAATGAACTCAAACAAGAGTAAATAAGTTGTACAATAATGCATATCCATGTCCATGAATGAATAACATTCTTTACACCCCTTAACCCCCTTCTGTGTTTCATATTTTACCTGGGCCTGTGTAGACCTACGTTTGTTGCTACAAACACAACAAAACTAACTGACATATTTCGGTAGAATCATGCATGTGTTGATGATCCAGATTTGCATTGTATATTTTGAACTTGCAGATTGTCACAATGTTATGCCATTGTTTCATTACCTTCAGAAAGAGTTCAATATAGTGGCTGATTTTGTACCATATCAAACTGTAACCTAGCTGACATACATTACTTTGTTTTGGATATATTGTGTTGTATGTCCAATATATACGTACCTGTATATTTACACTGTCCATTATGGCCTGTACAATCTTAACCTTTAGCCCAACATATTTCTAATAAAAAATATGGTCGATTGGGAAACGCGTTTGGCGCCAACGTGACCCAGACGATGTTTGAAACAGGTATCACTGATACAACACCTTAGTGATAGGATGGGTTTGAATCATGCGAACGAGCAGTTCATCTGTGAACGTCTGTGCGACACGAGGTAATTCATTGGCCCTAACGATGCATTTTTATATAAAGCACTGGCCATACACTAATGGTTATGCAATGCGTCATCATTTTTTACTGAAGGAAGTGGACTAGTCTTTTGCATGGAAGATTAGTGAGCAGATTAAATAGGAAGACTTCAAGGAGAGCTAATCTGAAAGAGACGGATCACACATAGGGAAATCCGAAGGGAAAGCAGTACAAATGTTTCCGTGTCGTGTATAGCCGTATCTGGCCAGCGCGGACAGACAATATAAATGTCATTGGTCTCAGTACATGTTCACCTAATTCTAAGTTATAGTCAGACATAAACAGTGACTGAACTCGACACAGCCTCTTTAGTTGGATTGTATGTTCGATGCTTGTGACTGGCTTGGTTCAGAATACGTTGCCGTATGACGTTTGTGATTGGCACAGCAGGTCTGCTCCGTATGTACGCCGATGATGTTTGTGATCATGCCACAAATATATCTTTATATTAGCGTCTCTGATTGGATTAAATTGATCACATGATATGGAAATAATACACGTCGTGGTCATATTTTCATTTCGACTTCTCCTAGAAAGTTACCAAGAACCACCAAACCTGAATGAAGCAGACGGCAACAACAGCTAGTCAACCGGAAAAGCCTTACTGTTGTATCATTTTATTACTTTGGTATGTAGAGAAACGCGCTTAATTGTTTCCCCTCGTATAATCATGTTTATCTCGGGCTTCATATTACTTCATTTTCTCTGCCTATGACGAATTGAATAAAACTGTTCCGTTCCGGCATTTCTGAAAAAGGGAGATTTTCAAGAATAACTTAAAAAGCTTTAACAGCTTTTAATTTTCACAAGGGGAAGAGTACCCATCTAGTGACAAAATCGCTAAATTAATTTCCGTTTTCCTTTTGCATTTATACCAGGAACGCTTCTCAATTCGAATGTAATAGTCACCAGTTTATTTTTTTCAATTTGTCTAATAGTTTTTAAGGAATAACTATTTCAATATCAAAACAGCCAAATTAATTAAGGCCACGGTAATTTTCCCAAGGCAAGGTCACAGCCTTCATTTTCAATGACAAAGACTGATCTTTTTGTTAAGTGGTTATTACATGTACATTGTAATAGTAATTTAGGTTGAATTCTAGAAAGCCATTCTCAAGAAGAAGTCGTTAAGAGATTAAATTATATCCTAATTTCTTTTTTCTGTCTATTGCAGGATTGCATTTCTCATCATACAAACTATAAAATTTCTAGCAAACACTTTAGAAGGAGTAGACTTGAAAGACATCAACTACATCTGACATTTTGTGGCGACCTGCTCACCAAAAGTACATGTTAGCCACACCTAATCTCACCTACAGTACATGTTAGCCACACCTAATCTCACCTAAAGTACATGTTAGTCACATATAATCTCACCTACAGTACATGTTAGCAACACTTTCCCCCAACTTAAGTACATGTTAGCCACACCTAATGTCACCTAAAGTACATGTTAGCCACACTTAATCTCACCTATAATACATGTAAGCCACACCTTATCTCACCTAAAGTATATGTTAGCCACACTTAATTTCACCTATAGTACATGTAAGCCACAAATAATCTCACCTAAAATACATGTTAGACACACTTAATCGCACCTAAAGTACATGTAATCCACACCTAATCTCGTCTATATTACATAATAGCCACACCTAATTTCACCTACAGTACATGTTAGCCACACATACTCTCACCTATAGTACATGTTAACCACACCTTCCCCACCTAAAGTACATGTAAGCCACACCTAATCTCACCTAAAGTACATGTTAGCCACACCTAATCTCACCTACAGTACATGTTAGCCACACCTTCCCCCAACTAAAGTATATGTTAGACACACCTTCCCCCACTTAATGTACATGTTAGCCACACCTTCCCCCAACTAAAGTACATGTTAGACACACCTTCCCCCACTTAATGTACATGTAAGCCACACCTTTCCCCACCTTAAGTACATGTTAGACACACCTTCCCCCACTTAATGTACACGTTAGCCACACCTTATATCACCTAAAGTACATGTAATCCACACCTAATCTCACCTACAGCACATGTTAGCCACACCTTCCCCCACCTTAATTACATGTTAGACACACCTTTCCCCACTTAATGTACATGTAAGCCACACCTTCCCCCACCTTAATTACATGTTAGACACACCTTTCCCCACTTAATGTACATGTTGGACACACCTTCCCCCACTTAAAGTACATGTTGGCCACACTTAATCTCACCTAAAGTAATTGTAAGCCACACTTAATATCACCTAAAGTACATGTAAGCCACACCTAATCTCACCTAAAGTACACGTTAGCCACACCTTATATCACCTAAAGTACATGTTAGCCACACCTAATTTCACCTGTAGTACATGTTAACCACACCTTTCCGACCTACAGTACATGTAAGCCCTACCTTCCCCCACCTAAAGTACATGTTAGCCACACTTAATCTCACCAAAAGAACATGTTAGCCACACCTTATCTCAACTTAATTACATGTTAGCCACACTTAATTTCACCTATAGTACATGTTAGCCACCCTTAATCTCACCTAAAGTACATGTAATCCACACCTAATCTCACCTATATTACATTATAGACACACCTAATCTCACCTACAGCACATGTTAGCCACACCTTCACCAACCTAAAGTACATGTTAGCCACACATACTCTCACCTATAGTACATGTTAGCTACACCTTCCCCACCTAAAGTACATGTTAGCCACACTTAATCTCACCTAAAGTACATGTAAGCCACATATAATCTCACCTAAAGTACATGTTAGCTACAACTAATCTCACCTATATTACATGTTAGCCACACATACTCTCACCTATAGTACATGTTAGCTACACCTTCCCCAACCTAAAGTTGTTAGCCATACTTAATCTCACCTAAAATACATGTAAGCCACAAATAATCTCACCTAAAGTACATGTTAGACACACTTAATCTCACCTAAAGTACATGTAATCCACATCTAATCTCACCTATATTACATAATAGCCACACCTAATCTCACCTACAGTACATGTTAGCCACACATACTCTCACCTATAGTACATGTAAGCCACACCTTCCCCCACCTTAAGTACATGTTAGACACACCTTCCCCCACTTAATGTACATGTTAGCCACACCTTCCCCCACCTAATGTACATGTTAGCCACACTTAATCTTACCTTAAATACATTTAAGCCACAACTAATCTCACCTATAGTACATGTTAGCCACACGTAATCTCACCTAAAGTACATGTTAGCCAAACCTAATATCACCTAAAATACATGTAAGTCACACCTTATCTCACCTAAAGTACATGGTAGCCACACCTTCCCCCACTTAAAGTACATGTTGGCCACACTTAATCTCACCTAAAGTACATGTTAGCCACACTAAATCTCACCTAAAGTACATGTTAGCCACACCTAATCTCACCTAAAGTACATGTTAGCCACACCTAATCTCACCTACAGTATACCTTAGCCAAACCTAATCTCACTTTAATTACATATTAACCAAACCTAATCTTACCAATGGAACATGTTAGCCACATCTATTCTCATCTATAGGTTATTTTAGCCAACCTAGTCTCACCTACAGTACAGGTTAGCCATATCTAATCCTACCTGCAACATATGTTACCCACACCTAGTCACACCTACAACACATGTTACCCACACCTTATCAAACCTACAGTACGTGAACTGCCTTACAGAAGGATTTACTGCCATCGTTATTTTTTATGTCCTCATAAAAGTGTCGCGATTAGTTTTAACAATGTGTCTTCATCCAAGAATGACCTAACGTTAGTATGTCAATTTCAGCCTCACAGGTCTTCACGACTCCGGTCTGAAGCGCGTGCTGGTGCAGAGTCGGACTTGCCGCTACACAATAGCACTTGTAAGGCACTCAAATGCTGTAAGACACATGCTTGGGGACTTAATATTGAAAAAGAAAAGCTGTCTAGGAAATGTTTGCTACGTTTATAGCTTACCAGAACAGAAAAACAGTCATACATCTTGTAAAGTATGTACATATACATATATATTGATTTCAACGTGAATATATATAGTATATAATAAAATGCATGCATCAAGTATAAGGTATTGGTGCTGATTTAAAAAATAAACAACGTCTGTGTGTGTATTATGAGTGAATATAAAAAGAGGATGAGAAAAATGTTTGAAAAAGTCATCCTCTTTGGTTGCGTTTAATTAGTTTCCCCAACATTTTCGAATCCCAAATTATATCTATAACCTTAAATTTTCATACGGATGTTGTATTTATCTGTTCTACTACATGAAAATGCAAATGTACTCGACTCTCGAGTCTACTTATTGTCTATAAGGAACGTGACTACATCATCCAATTATTTAGATTATGCTGTTCTTTTACGCGTGCAAGAATATGTCACGCAATGCTTCGGTTTCAATGAACCAACAAGCGATGTCATCATTTTTGAAGTTGACTTTGGTGCTGACTTATTGACCTCTAATGCGGCACTTACCCTCTATTGAAAAGTAAAAAGGGTTATCATATGACAATATGACAGCAATTATGAATTCTATTTTCAAATGTCTGTGCTAGTGCTATTTTTTTCTATTGATGTAGTCATTCATAGAAGGAATAATTAATGTCCAACACTATGTCACATTTACATGAATATGAATTACTTTCCTAATAACGAGATATTTAGAAGAACTATTAACTGTGCAATGCATGCCAATGCATCGTAAATCTCGCTAGACTGGATCTTCTATATTCCAATATGCTTTCAAATTGGAACCTCGATGACGCAGATGTATATCATTCCTTTTTCGACAATATATCTATGAGCTTCCGTACATAGAAACCCAAGTTGACTGTAGTGTGTTTAATCCCTGTTTCGACCATACCCCATTGAACTGCCGTACAAGTCGAACCCTGTGGGCCTCGGAGTTTGATCTCTGTCTCGACCGTATCCCTATAAGATACCATACAAGAAACTCCATGTGATTCCTGTTTCGACCACTTCCCTTTGAGCTGCCGTACACGAAAAATCCTGTGGACCGTACTTTTTTATTAGTATTTCGACCTTAACCACTTGAGCTGCCACCTAAGGAAAACCCTGTAGATCGTTTTGTTAGATCCCTGCTTCGACCGTATCACTTTGAGCTGCCGTTCAAGGAAAATAAATCATAAGGACCGTACTGATTGATCCGTATTTCGACCGTTTCCCTTTTTGCTGCCATGTAAGGAAAACCGTGTATACCGTAGTGTTTGCTCCATACCCCGACATTATCCATTTGCTCTGCCCTATATGAAAACACCTGTGAACCGTAGCGTATTTGGTCCCCGCTTCGACCGTACCCATTTGAGGTGCCGTACCAGGCGAACCCTGTTGAGCGTACTTTTTGATCCGTATTTCAACCTTAACCGTATGAGCTGCCATCCAAGGAAAACCCTGTTGGACGTACTGTTTGATCCCTGTTCCAATCGTATCTCCTTGGGCTGCCATACAAGGACCTCCATTGGACCGTACTGTTAGATCCCTGTTTCAACCGTTTCCCTTTGAGCCTCCGGATCGAACCGTACAAAGAATCCCCTGTAGACAGTAGTTTTTGGTTCCTGTTTCAACTCCTTAACTTTGCGCCAGAACTGTGTGTGAATGACTGTTCAGGGAAAAACTCGCCGAGCGAAGAATTTGATTAGTTATTTGCTAGTTATATTGTGTACCATACTTGGAAACCAAAGGTCCCATATAGTTCGTGACTCGAGATAGTAGAGTGTTGACAGTGTCTATAAGCGATACCGTACATTTGTACATGTACATAAACTCCCAGTTCCCTCTTTGGAGACGACAGTGTGGAATCTATGTGTCCGCATTTAGTCGGAATATCATATATTCAACCCTCTGGCATGTAAAACAGTACCTGGGCTGGATGTCTCCTTACGAACTGCCGTACTTAAAATGTCCAGGCGTACCTGGAGTTGGTTTTGTACCTACGGACCACCATACTTTGAAACCTGTTTTTATGTTATGGTTGTAATGTTCATTAACAGCATATTACTCTGAAGCAAGCTGTCGGTGTCATCCGTAAAAATATACATACTTATAATTCAACATGTGTTGACATGGCGACGCAAACGTAAATCCATCTACATGAAAGCGAAATAGATATCGTTTCGAACGTTTTCAATACTGTTTTCGTGTCACCAAATTAATCCATGACTAAATTTTATCTTCTGGCATGTAATTGCTCCAGACAGAGATCACACGTTAGGTCCATTTTGTCATAAGCTCTACTTTATAAAATAGATATTTAAAAAAAAATATGCCTGCTTCAAAGATGCTAATGACATTTAAAACAATTAGACGCCGTACTTTTCCCTGCTGTTGTGCACATACACTACGGCACCGGAAGTGTTTTCTGAGTGAAAGAGACGCTTTACCTTGATTTCTAAGCATTTGAGTGATCTGGAGGCAGACAGGGGATATCCGCCAGACCATGGCATAAAAAGCTATAGTCGCGGGAATAGGCAGAGGGAAGTATTCATTTGCTATGAAAGTGGTGACATTATGCTTCAGATAGGAAGGAAATTGAACGGGTAAAAGACCACATCACTAAGAAAGGAAGATGTTTAAAGCAAGGAAAATGGTATGAAAATAAGTTAATTAGCTACCCTTAGAGGTTTATCAACTCAGAAAGGGGGAAAAAATCTTGTAAGAACAGCTATCAACATAATGTTACGTGAACATAACAGTATAATTACATGTTAGAACAACGCACCACAAATATGAATGTTTGCAAGATTTAATCGCCCAGTATTTCATCGTTTTAAAATGATCTACACATCGTTCACATATGCGTTCCCTTAACTGCAATATAAAACTATTGAAACATACCTGTAATTGAAACTACGTTTGTAATTGACCAGAATATATCACCAAATATTCTGTGGTAAAATCGAAAACGAATATCACAGCGCCAACACAAAAGGCCATTAGCATGAAGAACTAAACGTCGGCTGGAAAAAACCCCACAGGAACTCAGTTACCGAAACAGAAGAAAAAACAATTACAGGAACTCAGTTACCGAAACAGAAACAAAGACAATTACAGGAACTCAGTTACCGAAACAGAAGGAAAGACAATTACAGGAACAAAGATATATACAAAAAATGCAAAAGTACAAAAGACTTTCAACGACGATACTATAAATTTATCAAGATATACAATGTGATGAGTGTAAACACGACAAAGAGTAAAGGTCTTTTTGACAGCGACGAAAGTCTTCTTGACATACGATACATGTATAATATAGCAAGCAGTATGTTAACTACATGTATTGTTTTATCCACTCTTTCAAGGACTTTTTGTATTCAAGAATTGTAACACAGACATATTCGTTCCTGTATAAATGTCCCGAGAGTCCTAACAAACAGTTCTGACTGGCCGACACGCAGCCCTAGCCGTCCTATCACACCTCGGAGTGTCCTTACTGCTTTGATATTTGAGTTTGTACCAGATTGCATTTTCTGGTTATGACTCTCGAAATCAAAACAACAACAATAACACATATTGAAGTTATATTTAGATGCTCATAGCGTGCTATATTCTTTTCATGTCTAACATATTAAACAGACTTCATAGATGATTGTTAAAAGATACTAAGTTGTCCTTGTACAATCACAACCGGTGTGCTACAGGGCCCCATAGCTGGTCCTTTGATGTTTTAATTATATATAAATATCCTGCCTCTATCTGCCCTATTATTCGATCTTCTTTTACTTAAGCTTGTTATATATATTTGGTTCGCATTTTCATTTAGTCGATGATTATTATTGTCCGTCTTATTATTTGAACTCTATCTGGCTGGCAGGCTGTTGTTATGCTCCACGGCTGTGGCTGTTGTTATGCTCCACCTTTTGGTGAATTGTGAGTTATTAATCACTATTCACTTTTCTTGTTGTATATATGTAACATCATTTCAACTCCGTCATTTTAATAAAAAAAAATGACAAACAATCGGAAACAATGTTTTGGTTGCGTTGCGATCTGTCAAAAGTATTAGTTGGAGACCACATAAACACATGTTTCATGTAGAAGCCATTCATTATTTTTATCAAATGCATCCATTTAATACTTCCGGGTAAATTTGAAGAAAAAAAAATCACCGCTAGAGGTAATGTATTTTATTATATTTTCCAGAAAAACGTTTACGACCTTGAAAAAATTGTCTTTACAAATGCGCTGATCGGGTAAGTTGATAAAGACATTAGATAGTGCCTACAATAGCATTAAATATTTACGTGAGCGTAAAGAATTTTGACAAAGACGACAAAAGCGTGAGAAATTCTTGCCAACGGCCAGGAAAAGTATAAACACCGATTTTGTTGCCATCAACGGTATCAACAACGGTACAATACGTTTACATAGACGATGGGGAGAAGTTTACAATGACGAGAAGAAGTCTTTCCAATGAGGAAAGAATGAGAGAAAATGTTGAACCTAATTGAAAGATTTCTGCCAATGACAATCAATAGGACAAATAATCCGCATGAATGAGTCCCTCACACCTGTAAATCGGTCAATTTGTAGATTCAATTTGTCCCCGAGATTTTCTTATCAGGACACCAAGACATTATAGGTAATTATCAGATCGAGTCTGTTCCCGATTTAGTAGCACAATAATGTCACGCGCGCTCATCAGTGGATCATTAATTTAGAAGAGGGCATCAATTTGTCATCATAAATCTGGTCACCAGAGATTAATTCGTTATGAATACACCCTAATGTTGGTGTTTATATTCACAGCGAGAGATTTGTATTCATCAGATCACTGCTTAAGTCGCTTTCAATCTGGGGCACCATTTTCCGGAACACTAGAGAAAAAAAAGCGGAACGAAAAAACGACCATTAAGATAACCCTTGATACTGATCCATCTTATGAGCTGTTGTATGGGTTTAACGGGTCTTACGGGAGATAAAGACTGGACAGGGGGTGAATCTTATGGCTCGTCCGATTACCTCTACCGATATATTGTACATTATTGTTAAAATCTATATTTGTTTTTATTTATTTACGATTAAGTTGGACACATTCTTCACGGATGTGTAACACGATAGTGACATATTCAAAACACGGCTCCGATAACTTTGTTCTCGATATACAGTGAGTGTCGTAAATCTCTCCCTTCACTGATGTTTAATCTTGATTAAACGACATCAAATTCCGCTTTTTGGCAAAGTAATTATTTCGCGACTAGTCATACAATGCGTCTCAATGTCACTCCTTCCGCCCAAGACAAACAGTCATGCCAAAACACAAATACATGTATTAAAATTGAAAAAAAAGGAGTGCTTCTTATATCTTGCGGAAAATTTCATCAGAGGAAGTACGTATGCGTAATAGGAGTTTTAATGGAAAATGTCTACTTCATTATGCGAACCAACTGTAATTGCGTCAGCCGAAATTGGTTGTATATCATTGTTCAATTTTACTCTAGACTTCATTAAAAGTAGCGCTTAAAGGACCCTGTTTTCATCTCAGAATAACAAAAAAACAAGCAAATAATAACGCACTTTCGAAATGAATACAATAAGTTTCGTCTTGCGCATTCGGTCTTTTAAAGCCTTATGTGTTTAACAGCACTGCATGCTGACATAATAAAATGCTTCTAGATATTTTACTTTTCTAAAATGAACGTTCAAGCGAACTGACGTTTTTTTTTTAATCTAATGGTGATAGGGATCGCGGCGGAGAAGCATAGCACAGTCCATGGAAATTCTTATGGGGAAATCCTATTACATTTTTAAGCATATAAATCTTATATTTTAGATATGACCAAAACGTGGTCGCTGTAACCCATAATTCTTTGATGATTCCCTAAGATAACAAAACGTTTTGTTATAAAGGTATCAGTGTCTCTATGACCATAACAACATTAGGAAGCATTTATTAAATAAAATAGACTTTTTGAAATGTATTCAAGATATAAACAATTTCTGATAGATGCAGATTTTGTTTCAAGGTTAAAAAACACCCACTAAAATACGGCATGATCACCGCAAATTTCAATCCAATGATAAGTCATATTTATATTTAAAATTCCGCAGTTGACAATTGTGTAACATTTATTCAGTGTGTATATGAAAGGTTGCACAATTCATTTGGTGTACTGGTTAAGGGGAAGACAACGGTTTACGGAACCCAAGGTAGTCGATAGTCGTAAACCTCACATCTACTTTGACATAAAATGGGCCGAAGCCAGCCGTTAAAACAGCTCTCAAATAGGGAGGTAATGTGACCCAGGAGGGCGATACATCATAGTCGACACCGGTTGCCGTCAAGTCTCGAGCGTACTGTAAGACTATCGTAACACAAGGTCGAACAAAGTAGAATCCAAACTATCTGTCTGCTAAAAAAATCACTGTTATGGGTAGTGTGAATCTAACAGACATGTAGGCACGAACATTTCATGCGTGTTTATACATAGATAACTTGATTGGTTCAAGAATGATGAAGTACTCCAGGACAATTAAACGACATTCTTTCCTGCAAACAAATGAAACAAATTATGTTTTGTTCTAATAGGACTAGAGGTGTAAATATCGTTAGTAAGGTAATTACAGTAAAACATTTGATTGACGTTAACATTGGCTGTGCTCTTGACCTTTGAAACAGATAAACGATAATCGGATACAACCATAAAGTATTAACCGGAAGATATTTACAATGACACCCACCTTCGTATGGAATATTTACTTAGTATATAAGTATATATGAATTTCCAAAAGATGACAATACATAGCTAAATGCTGTTTCGAATCGAGGGAGAGTACAGAGGTTTTTAAGAAGCCTCTTCTTCATATACTATGTATTTCGCTAATAAACCTGTACTCTGTTACATTTAGCTCCTATGTCTGTACCTGCCGCTGACACAATGTATGATGGTCTGGTGATGGTAAGTTGTATCCATCAGATGACCTTTTTATACTTTGCGGCGATTTCTACTTGGGAACAGGAACAACAAATTGAAAGAAGAGGCAAAACGACGTCCATGATGTTACATTTTATTACATTTTGATGTATTCACGCGAATAAACGGAATCCGTATTTTTTGTGGTTGTTTGTTTTTCATAAATATGCAAAACGATGAACGAGTGAAGTCTTTTGATGTTATTTACAAAACGAAAAGACTTACAGTACGGTTATTTTGGTATCCAGTGATCCGTTTGGCAATTATTATTATTATTAATATTTTTTTCATAGACAAAAACAAATACATTTTATCGTAATACATAGTAGTACAGTTACATGTGTACATAAACACAAACATGTATGCATACTTATACATACATAAAATACATACATACATACATACATACATACATACATACATACATACATACATACATACATACATACATACATACATACATACATACATATATACATACATACATACATACATACATGTACATACTTACATACATACATAAATAACATACATATATAACATGCATGCACATACATACATACATATAAATAACAACCATATGCATACATACATGCACGCGTGCATAAATACATGTATGCTTGCATGCATACACGCATACCTACGCCCATAGGCATGTATGTCTGCACGTAGGCACATCAAACATACATATATACACATATATGCACGCACGCAAATATATATGCACCCGCACACATGCTCATGTATACCCACATACACATCTCCACATGCACGCACAAACGGATATACGCACATATATACATACATACCTACGCACATACACACATATGTGCATATGCACACACATACACACACACACACACACGCAGATACGCTATTATGACGTAAGCGCATTAGTCATTAAAGGTATACACTATACAATTTGACACTGAGGTATATCATTCTTATACAGTACATAATTTTGCTTTGTAAGATGTTATACTTGTTCAGTATATTATTTGGCATTGTGATATGTTATATGTATATAGTAAACAATTTAGCCTGGTGATATGTTATAGTTATAAATTATAAAATTTTGAATTGTGAGATGTTATACCTATACAGTATGCTATTTTGAATTGTGATACATTATACTTACAGTAAATTTGGCATTTTGATACATGATACTTGAACAGTACACAATTTGGCTTTGTGTTATATATGTTATAGTTATACAGTATACAATTTGGCATTGTAATACATTATAGGTATACAGTATACAATTGGTATTGTGATGATACATCATAGTTACAGTACATACTTTGGTCTTGTCATATGTTATACTTGTACAAGTTTACATTTTAACATATAAACAGGAAAACAATAAAAATCTTTTTACTTTGTAATAACTTGTTTGTATTTTATGCGGATATGCACACGTTTGTACACTGCTACACATACACATGTTATATAAATATACTCGCATACAGAGCTATACATGTTCATGCATAATATATATATTCACATATGCATAAAGACATTTACTTTACTCAACAAATCTATACATGTAACTACTTACAATCTAGGGAATTCAATGTTTTAGGAGTTGACACATTTCAAAAGTGTACATTTTTGGGTGTTTAAAACACATGTATATTAGCAAGTTATTAGCACATGTCTATATTAATGTGTATAAAGGGCTACATATACATATATAAAAGACAACACTATTTCATTAGTGTAATTCATAAGGGTATATATATGGGTGAGCAACTGTTTGAGGTTCATTCACTTGGCTTTGGTTTTCAAATTATTTCATTCCAAGTTTTGTTGAATTTTTGGATTTGCAATTTGTTTTTGTGACAAGGTCATTTCGTATGTAAATGTTTGCGTTAGGTATTCTTTCAATACTATTATTGAGAGATTTCGTGTTTTCTTTGAATTACAGAATGTGTAGTATTTAGTGTATGTAATGATGATGTTAGTTGGTTTTGTTTCATTAGTATCTCCTGTGACCCCAAATAAAATTGTACTTATATTAAGATCAATATTTTGATCAAGTTTATTATGAATCCATCTTCTAAGATTTTTCCCATAAGTGTTGGGTGTTGATGCATTCCAAAATAAGTGTTCTATTTTTTCAAGGTGTGCTCTACAGAGTGAACAAGTATCAAAGTCTTTAAAACCAATTGCTTTTAAGTATGAATTAGTGGTAATAATACGGTTCAGGATTTTATATTGGAACCATTGGATTTCTGTTTCTTTTGTGGTTTGGAAGGGTAATTGATATATCTGGTTAAAATTAATTGCACTTAATCTATAATCTGATTTCCATTTTTGTTCTGCTGTATTTTTACATGTATTTTGTTTATTTAATAGTGTGGTGTACATATCTTTACTTCCCTTGATGGATTTTGATATTATTTGTAGGTGAAATATAAATGAAGGGTCTAGGGTGGTTGTTCTCTGATTTTGTTAAGTCTATATTCATTGTCTGTGCAGCTTTTGTATTGATTCACAGATGCTTCTATACTGGAGAAAGTTGTTTGAGTGTATAGTGTATTTCTGTTTAAATTCTTCAAATTAGAGAAAAGTGTTATCATTTTGCAGAATATCATTTACAAATTTTACTCCTTTGACATGCATGTATTTATAGAAGAAAGAGGAATTATTTATCAAAATATTTGGGTTATACCATAGTGTTAATTCTTGAAAATCTGTTAGTGTTTTGGGAGGATTGTTTTCTGTGATGGTTACCCAAGCTTCAAGAACATCTTTCCATAATTTTGTGGCTGATTTGATAAGTTTAAAGTGGTCTACATTGAATTGTGATATATTGTGTGTGCAATTTGCTTTTGTTTTTGCTGTGAAAGCCGTCTAATCCAAGTGGATTTGAGGCTAGTAATAAATTTAACTAAGTCAATCATTTTTAATCCTTCGTCTTTTTAATCTTTCACTAGAATTTGTCTTTTCTTTTTTTCTTTGTTTGACTGCCATATGAATTTGAAAACTGAAGTGTTTAAATACTGAATTGTGTTTTTGCTCGGGTAAGGTATTGCAATGAACAGATGTGTTATTTTGGGGATTATGAGAGATTTAAGAACTACTATTCTTCCTACAGGAGTGATATTTCTTCTAGACCATTGTTTTAACATTGATTCTTTCTCATTTGTTTTGTTTTTATAGTTAAGGTCTGTAACTGTGTCTAGTTCAACAGAAAAGTGTATTCTCAATAGATTGAAAGTTGTGACATTCCATTTTAGTTTCCATCGATGGTTATAAACATCTGCACTAAATTTCTTTGAGCCTATCCGTATAACTTGTGTGTTGTCTGTGTTTACTTTCAGACCTGATATTAAAGCATACTTTTCTAAAGTTTCCAAAGCCTCAGTGAATGATTTCTCAAAACCATCTAGAATAAAACTTGTGTCATCGGCGAACTGTGAGATTTTTTGTTCTTTGTTATTTACATTTTTACCTTTTATGTTTTTATTATTTTCTACCAAAATAGCCAAGATTTCAGCCACAAGTAAGAAAAGATAAGATGTAACCGGGTCCCCTTGACGTCAGCCTCTTTTGATAGGGATAAAGGTTATTAGGAAGCCATTTTGTATAACTGCAGATGAGGTTTGATTATTAAAAGTTTAGATCCAATTTATAATGCTGTATCCAAAGTTAAAAAATCTGAGTACTTCATTGTGAAAGGCCATGAAACAGCGTCAAAAGCCTTCTCGAAATCAACAAGGATCAAAAGTCCAGGTATATTGCTAGAACGAAAATATTTGCAGTCTTGACGTCTTATATAACAAATAAACATACCGTTCGATCACGAGGCATAAGGTATTGAAGAATTGATTTGAATAAAATTTATCAGCAGATGACCTACCGAGACAAATCATTGTCTGACACTTAAAGGCTCTAATTACATTTATTAAACATACATTTAGCTGCTGTTTCAATGATTGAAGTTCTATTTATTATTTTTTCTCGTCTCAAAACTAATGAATTTTAGATGCGTCCAATGAATATCCTTGGTGTACATTTTTCTTATGTACAAATGTGTTTCAGATCAATAAAAAGTTCACATTAAACTTTAATCTTTTGCTTAACATTTTGTTGAAGAAATGTGAGTTTTGCTGATTTACATAGCATTTAAAACAAATTTGGGCCTGGACGTTATATTTCCCTGAGTGAATCTGTTTGAAGAATTTAACATGATTTGACCCCTGTGGCTTCAGATTAAGTTTATATAATTTTTGTTGGAATATATTATTGTACCTAGTCCGAAGAACATTTACCTATACTTGTCACGTATCATCTACATACGCCTTCTGAACTTGGGAAAATGTTTCGAAATAAGATATGCCGACTTTTGACTTTATTTCGTTCACTATGAACACATTCTATGAAAGCGAAAGCATTTTTGGTTTTTGAATTGATAAAAAAAGCACAAGGAGGGGTACCTACTTTAATGTTTCAATGGCGAAATAAAGTCTTAACCTTATAATGAAAAAAATATATTCCTGGATCAATCAATACCTGTTTAGAAAAAATAGGAAGTTAAGTTGAAAAAGGCCAAAGATTGGTATTATATTTCGATAATTTAAAAAAAAAAGATGTTCGATTTTTAAATTATACAACCGGTAGATATATCTATATGAACATTCTGTATTCTACTTGATAATGTGTATTTCAACATTTTAAATTGTATTGGTAAAGTTTTAAACGGCATTTTGAATTTGATGCAAAATAAAAAGACAGAAAATTGAGGACCTTGGTCTATGCATCTTACCTAACTAAATAAGAAAAATGGTTTAGTAGCCTTGCCTGACTGTTACGATTGGATTTTGAAAGAGTATATTTAACGGTATCAAGTTCAATACATATATTTGCTACAACCAGGTAAATATTTTGAAAATTTGAGCTCCAGGGTTTCTTCAATAATCGGAAAAAGTGCCACATTCTTCTACCATGGGACTTATTGGTCCAAAAAAAACCACCATTTCATAATAACATGTACCTAACTCTAAACTTAATTTGGCAAACAATCAAACTTTTCCGTTAAAGTCTATTGAAGCTTTCAAGTGGGCACTACTCCTTTGTACAGTGAATAGGCCTACTGTACATGTATCACATTGCATGATCGTAAGAGGCGACTAATGTGGAAACTACGAATATACTTGCTGTATCCCACTGCACGAGTGTCGGAAGAGGCGACTAATGTGGTAACCCAGCAGGAACTAGAGTTAACTTCTCTGCCTTCTATTACAATGTAAGAGAACATCAAAGAGTCAAGAATTGTCTCCATGGCAACATTTTCCATTTCCTACCTTTCCTAAAAATAAATTCTTTCTATTTTCTATTCCCGGTGGTGTCTCCCAAGTACAAAGTCTCTCATGCTATTTGTTATAAAAAGATCAGTTTTAAAAATATGCAATTTTCTTCCAGAAACCATCAAAGCTACATATACAGCTCACAAAGAAATCGTCAACAGATACATATTATCACGCGCCTTATTTCTTTTGTATTCCTATACTTCTTCACTACAGCAAAATACATATGTAAACCAACGTGCTTCTTAGCTGAAATAAACATGTTGTTTTATTACGTTGACATGTCAAAATAGGAGTAAATGTTGGTAAAAGCCAAACTTACATACACGTACTGTATATGCAATGTTGTTTGAGTGAGACGACGGTGCCGTCTAAGACATTAACATCTGATGTTTACTGAAACGTCTGTGTTGTTAAAGACTGTTTATAATTGTACCTCGGAAAAACAAGGAGTTATTTAAGGATTAACTTGAATATATTTTACATGTTATGAAGCTATAACACAAAAAAAACGGAGTGTACTCTCATCATAAACCGCTTCCCGGTTTATTTAGAGTACACACCGTTTTTTTGTGTTATAGCTTCATAACATGTAAAATAAATTCAAGTTAATCCTTAAATAACTTAAAAAACGGAGTGTCCTCTCATCATAAACCGCTTCCCGGTTTATTTAGAGTACACTCCGTTTTTTTGTGCTATAGCTTCATAACATGAAAGATATATTCAAGTTAATCCTTATAATTTAATCAACTTTACAAAATCCATGTGGAAATCCACTTTTGTTGATGGACTCTTTTCTCTTAGAAATTATTGCGCTGCAGTATCAGGCAATCAAAAGCGACGTTACAAACGGCGGCGTCATTTTTTTTCGGTTATGGGCTGATAACATAAATTTTAAAGCCAATGAAAATGCTTGTTACAAGCAAGATTAAATTATACATACTAAATATAAACCCGCTGTTCTTTTAATTAGTTTTTTTTAGTTATTTGATGTTTCTATATATTGCGTGGAAATCAAAACAGGGTGTGCTATTTACCTAACTAACACAGTGGATACTGGAATAATTATTTTTATGTAACATATTGGATACAAAAATAATATTCCTGGATTCGTTAATAGCCATGGTACATGTATATTACGATTACGAATAGTATGTTATGTTTATGAGAGCGGCACATGAATAAAATGTTTGAAAACAAATTCATCCTGTAAGTGAAATATATAACTTTTGCTCAATGAGATACTAAAAGAACACTGTTTACAACGTTTTCGTTAACGCCTTGTCTTTATTAGATAATTGCTTTCCGGAAAAGATAATCAACTACTGAGACAACTTATCACATACCAGGCTATTGTTCTGCAAATAAATGTTATAAAAAATTAAACAATTGTAGTTTTATCGCTATTTAATGAACAAAAACTCTATTACAAATACATGTAAAAGAGAATATCTTCATGGAAAATTCACTGATACACCAGGTAAATATTCGGTCTCAAAGTATAACACTTAGACAATACCCGAAAAGAAAGGTACTTGAAACAAAAGTAAAATAAATATAGTTTAACAAACTTGCATTTCGGTGTTAATGACCTCATACGTGACGTACAATAGATGATTTGTTTTCTATATTTTAAGGAGATAGTGTAAATCATACACCACACAACACAACTGCTAAAAGCAGGGTTTATGGAAATCCTTAGATTTTGAGGATGAGTGCACATTTGTACATGTAAATTGATACATGTATTACACTGTATAGTCCGATTACGACATAACCGATGACCAAAGCTACTAGCTACAGCCTTTGCATTCAATGTCAGTCAAACGATTTTATTGAAAGACTCATTACAATAACCGATTTCTTTTAACTAGCAAACGTTTAAAGCAGCGCAAGTTATTAAATTCCTGCACGAATCACGTCATGTTTAAAATCGTCTGTTTTAAATGGAAATTATTAAGGTGCTTTTCCTCGCACATACGGCGGCCGATTTGCATAAGCGTTGTGTTGCTGTAATACAAATCGGCTGATCAGCAACCAGCAGGGGACAGAGTACGCATACGTAACATGTGAACGGGCTTCTCTGGTTGTGACAAGGCAGGACCAATTTGCTCGCTTAACGTATTAAAATGTAGCGATGGACATTGAACGAAATTTCGTGTATTGTTTTAGAAGAAATTGCATTTTCAATGCTGACCTTGCTACATTTGAGGAATCGTCAACACAATATCAAGCCAGTGTAATGCTGTGGCGGAGCGCTCCCTCTTCCTGAATGATGTCACTTAAACCTTTGCCGAAGGATACGTGTCAGATCCAGAGCGGTGGCTGCGATATGTTGGCACCAATGTTTGGAATTCCTTGCAATGAACTCGTAACTGCGTTAGTTTGTAATCGAGAGCATGGAATCTGTTAAAGAAACATCGAGACAACGTTTATCAATACAAAAACTGTTATAGCCTTGAATTCGCTTCATAATTAACCTAATTCAAGGTTTTTGTCCTTTTAAATAACATTTATGTTCAATGCATGCCACAATGACGAATACACAATTAGATAGTTGGTCATCAAACATGTTCTCATTAGACTATAGAATTACCCTACGTATTGCAATTCAACTTCACACTTATAACAATTATAGCAAAAAAGGTTTATATCAATTACTCTTCGTATAAAATGAAGTAATTGTTGTAGACATGCTTCGAGTCCTTCTATTAGAGTACCAAATAACAATAAGATCATATATAATATATAAGGTAATAATCTTACTTTTTGTACATGAACTAGCTAATTTTATAAGAATAACTATGGGAGTACAGTACCTAGCCTTTTATCTACTTGATAAGGCTATAAAATGTACCCAACGTTGCTGTGATCGAGGAGGGGGGTCCATTTTGACGAACTTGACAGCCATGCTGCATAAGTGCAACACATGAGGTTGGTCAAGGGGGAGGGGTTACCCAAGAACAATTCACAAAACAATCTGTGGTTCAATCTCACTTTTGACTAAATTGAAAACGTTTGCTGATTTGAGTGAGGTGATAGGTTCAGTCCCTTTGCCTGGAGGTACCAAAGCAATTAAAAATGGCAATTGTCATTCCTTGCTTAACGTTCGGTATTAAGGGTAAGCGCAATGTAATGAGTGGTTTACAGGTTCTCAGTAAAATATGACCGGTAGAACAGTGTGCTGGATGCCGTTGACATGCTTTGTCAGTGAGGTGGCCTCTAAAGTTGGCATCATATCTGCATTGTCGCAAGGAGTAACATACACTAGCATACCACCTCCAGCACAAACTCATGCATTACAAAAATGGAGGCGCATCCAGGAGAGACATTAGCTAGTGATAGGACGCTTAACACTGTAAACCCAACCAAACACTTTAAGAAATCGTGCATTTATTATCGAACGACCTACATGTACATGTGACGCAGTTAATTATTTAACATAATATTATACGTAATGCAAAGTATGACCCCAACTAGAAAACACAACCATCTATAGCAAGGAGTTGGGGATCATTTGTGCGATCATTAAATGAAGAACCCAAGAGTCCAATAATAGACCTATAATGATGTGGTATGATTGGTGAGGAGGTCGGAAGTTTATCCGGGGCAATAGTATTACTGATGTAATGGTCGGTTCTGTCAATGATCGCAACTTGAACCTTTTCTTAATCCTTTGGTATTAGACTCTGATTTTTATGGCCATCGCTTTTGGTAACACCAATGTATTCCAACTGTATACATTTATGTTGTTTTGTTAAATAAGCAATGGGATCTGTCTGCGCAAAAAGAAAATGCCAATGGCCAACTTAGGATGTAGCGGGGATGTCATAGGTTAACCATCATAAACCTTTAAATCTCTTCAATAATTATATATGGTCTGAAGAGAAATCATGCTTATAGTATTACCATAGTGATATAGCATTTCGGGCAGCGATCAAAAGTTGAACGTCCACTGGGGATGAAGGATACACATGTGTTGCGTCAATAATGCGCAGATGTACAGCAGGACACAAAATACGGTATGAAACATTTATTTTGCATGTTTGTACAGACGAACAACATGTTTATTATATCAAGTTGTAATGAACACCATATATACAACCTGTCACCATCGACAGACGGATAGACAGTAATGATATGACGTTTGTGACTTTTGCATCACTTCTATCATCGTAAACGTAATTACATTCATGTAAACAACTCTTTGTTACTGTAAATGTTGAAGTTCTCGCGAGTGGAAATGTTGGCGGTATTACTCTTTAAATTGATTCCGATGAGGGAATTATCGTATTGGAAATGATTCTAAGGTCTACGTGCTCTATACAGCTGTAATATATAGATATATCTTAGAGTGTGAATATTTTCGCGCTAATGCACTCAACGAAAAAAAATAGCGCTTTTCCATACCGCTAACAATGTCCACTGGAACAGTATGCTACGCAAATGCTTGGTAATTCATCATATTTATACATGCATGCTGTTGTAAAGAATAGTACTATATTATGTTCATTTGACTCCATCTCTTCACATATCATCAAAATATCATTATGATGAATATCAAAAGTATTACATGTATGAAGCAGGTATGCATCAGAGGTATTTAACTATGTTTTCGCTGATTCCAATTCGTGTATTATGTCCTGAATTTGATCCGTGATATTCTCTCGATTTAAGGGCATAGCAATACCTTTGTATAAACGGATAAGATTTTGATACGTATCTGTCAACATTCAGTCCACAACCTTAGAACAGTACAAGGATAACAGCATTTGTTTTTAACAGCCTTCACTTAACCGAGAGATTAACACCAAGGCATTAATGTTGATCTCAGAGGACAAATATAATCTTACTACCATTGAGTGCAACCTATACTCTGTATGACGATAACAGTATCTAGGTATACTTCCTATCTCGCATTGTCACCGTTTTATGAAGAAAAGAAAAAAATCTACATGTATATTTTCTATATTGACTCTCTTAGCGACATTCGTACCAGCCTGTAACACGAGACAACTTGAAATCCAAGTAGTCTTTAGAAAACAGAATCTGAAGCTCTTAAAAGACAGATTTAATGTGTAGGTCGAGATGATCCGGCGACCTAATATCACAGCCATTAAATCGGCTTCTACGAACACGTCATCAGCTGGGTACTAACATAAGCCTGCAGCGATTTAATGTACATGTTTGTCGCAGTACCAAATCCATTACGAAAACGTTACATTACTTGGTCTCAAATAACGATTGGTGTTGGTTAAAGATTGAAATGTTAAAGTTAAAAATGCACTTTGATATTCAAACCAAACGTAACAGGATCGAGATAATGAAGAAAATTTGAAGAAACATTACTCACAAATATTGCCTCGAATTGTCTTTGGAATCCGGTTTTGTCAGGATATTATCCAATTTAGGTTCTCTGGAAGTGCTTACGCAATCAATAATAAAAGTGGATACAAACACACCTTTTCATGGTCAGGGTATAAAAACACTCCCTTATCACCACGCGAAATAGATGTAGACGCCGGTTTGTAAGGATCACAATTATATCTATGAAAATCAATGTCCTTTCTTACTAATATTATTTCCCGTATATCTGTATACAACCACACTCGTAGGCCCGATGAATTAAGCCCCAGGATTGACGGGATAGTTTCCAAGTGTTGGTTATCGGGGAAAAGAGCAGTCCTGTTAATTCATCTCCCACTCGGCGTGGACTTAGCTTGATTAGGAAGTCGTACATGTGAGGGCAGTAAATTAAAAGTCGAGATTGAGATTGTGTGGGATTATATTGTAAAACCTTTGAGTGGGTAGACATGACCCAATGCAATTTCCAGGAAATGTTGAATGACGGTTCCCTGTAGGAAACGTATTGGTATACAGTGATACATTTGAAAACGTGGCAAAATTGCTTTGGATAAAATAAAATTACGATTGTTAGATTTGTTAGATGAAGGCAACTTGAAATCCATGCTTTAATTGGTGAGGGAACGAGCGGTAACAGTACATGTAGTTTATTTTACATTAATTGATATTATACATTTAAGTTAATAAAGCAAACACTACGTTCCACAATCAACAACTAATAACGCTATTCATATTCCACAAGTGTCAGGCACAGTTGATGGAGAGTGAAGGCAGTTATATTTTGTGTGCCAAACCGAAAAGTTTCGAGAGTAACAACTAGTGGTGTGGGAGCCCACATCACAGGGAAGGAAAGTGGTATATCCATGGAACATGTGATTAGATTCACGAGTGTACGTCAGATTGCATTTAAAACATGTACGCCAGGGCGAACGTCCCGTTCAAGTCGAACGGTATCGGGTTAACCTGATTCTGATGACATTGTATCATCAATACTTACCCTAATATTGATTTAATTATCGTCGAATCTCCAAAGGCCGTACTAGATCCAGTCACAATTTGTTCTTAATTTTATTTTTGTCGTGCAGGACGCGAGGTACCGTGATATACTAGTTATATCTCGGAACACCCAAATAATTGTTCGATGTGTCTATATAATTTGATTTTAAATTGTAGAATTGCATTTTGCTGTGTTAAGATGTACTTATAGCTTGATATGTAGGAACAAAAAGTCACGTCACTTTGTAAGCGGTATTTCTTTATGATGACATTAAGTGGACAACCGAGAGGGGGGACGCCAATGGAGGAATTCGTGTGCGTGCTGACTTAATCACTCGGCTGAGGCAGCCAGAGAATGTCGGTCAGGAAGATCCACCCTATTAGACGGATAATATTGTGCTGTCGGCGGAAACGTTGGGGTCGTCATTGTCGGCGAAACTATATTGTTGTAGCTTGTTTCCCGCCCTAATCTCCCTCTAGTGGCTTCAAAGTGACTTCTTCAACAGCTTTGAGACAGTGCAACCGGAACAAGGGCTGGTATGCTGAAAAGCAAACTTGTTCAGCAGTTTATCGTGTGCATGTCTCACATTTACGAGAACGGGATCATGCGAATTGACGTCATACACGTGTATAGGCCTATTGTGTTTATTACGCCAGTGAATTGATTATATAAAGACTATTATTTGCATGATATTGCATTTATATTGTGAAGCAAACATTTGTAATGCAAAGCTATTCTATTGTTATGTTCCAATAGAAACTGTCGTTAATAGCTGTCGTTCGCCACCAAAAGACTCCGTTTTGTGATTAGTTTCAATCTCTAGTGTTTTTTGTTCACCCTCCTTTCTCCAAGTTTTTGATAAACATTTACCTAATCAACTCTGCTCTCTCATTTCCTGCACGCAGCTTTAATTATGTAGCAAATTCACAGCTTAAGTTAATTTGATATTTCAGACGTGACGGATACCTTGTGCATTAGATTCATTTCATACATTTTTTGACAGAATCATGGGTAAGTGAGACACTTTTAGTTTGTAATAGGCGTATTTTTAGTGTTACACAAAATATATAGGATGGAGTGATCAACCTTTTGGAGTCTTTGTGAGTTTGAACGAACAGGTTAAACATACGTCTGACATTTAATGTCATCATTACAAAAACTATCCACGGCTTAATAATTCCCCGACATTAAAATCCCTCGCTTGTCATTATAATGTCATACACCGGCAGTTTATAGCGCTAACAAAATAAACAGTCACATGAAATTTGGAACTAGCTATGGAAAGGCAGCAATTGAAAAGAAATCTGAATAAATTAAATTGTTCAATTGTACCTGCATTCTCTCTCCAATGCTGCATCACACCAAGGAATTCCACGGTTGCAGTGAGTTCACGCTTTGATTATTGAGCATCCTCTCCTGTATCAGAAGTTTAAAATCTAATTTACATTGGTTTTTTGGGGTTTAGTTGCATGGCGACAAAGCAAGGTAAACGTATTAACAATCGAAAGTAAACATAAGAGATGGATACATGTGAAGAAAAGACAGATTATTAAAATTAGAACCTTGCCCCCAACAAAACAGCAAAATGATTTCGAAGTGTCATCTCAACAGTAATTTGAAGCTAGATTTGAGAAAACTAAGCAAGAATGTGAATAATGGCAATATAATAATAAGGACCCTTGACAAAGTACAAATACAATAAAACCAGGTGTTCCGGAAAGGTATATTCCCAAACTTGGGACTTCATCATATTTTAATCACAAAGAAAGAGAGTAATTGCTTGTATTATGTTACTATGTTTCACGTAGAGACATTATTGACTGACATCTAATCCATTGCAGTTTTATACTGGTACAAATTTATGTATATCTTATATAGTCTAGTGTTTGCTTCATATAATTTTTCTCAACGAACAATCCGTAACGGGTGGCTATACGTTCCTGGCACACATGTGACACCATCATCACGTCTGCTGTTGCAAACAAAACCAGCCAACACGTTATAAGTCATGAAAGATATTCCGTTGCATAAACACATTTTCATGTCATTTCATAATCCCAAGATAACGTCATTTTTAAGTCAACAGGACGCATAAAACTTGAAAATTATGTAACACTTAAGTACTGAGAGGGGCACGTGCTTCAATCCATACTGACACAATTATAAATTCAAATTGTTTGAACACACACGCCTGAAACTATTTTAGTTTCAATCACATTTTATTTCAATCTTTTATTTCAGTATTCGATTATTTCAATATCTAATTTTCTTAACATTTAATTATTTCTGTTTTGCCACATCTAAACGTTTTGACATTTATTGGGACTTCACATTCTTGATCAAATTATCTTGTTTGATTTCTCTTCAATGCCAACAACGCCCAAAAAAATCTAATAGTATTCAATTACACTGCGCGAGGCCGTCTTCCTGACGTGGTACACAAAAGCGTTCTACCGGGAGGGAACAACAAAAAACTATGATTGATACGCCGGGGCGATGCTCGTAACCTCATGGTCCACCTAAGCTGTCCAAACATGACCGGACAATCAATGTGGCGATCAATAACTTGGTACAGCTAGGATAAGATTGTGACCAGCGCTAGACCGCGGCGGTAAGTTATAGCTATACTATTTATGTTCAAGGAATTAGGGAGTAGGATGTGATATATCATTAATTGTGGGGTATTCACTATCGATACTATCCATCATATATTTAAAAACTATATGTTTATATAATAATTATTATATTGTCGGCATTCGGTTCAGAAATGTGTTGGATAAGCTTTGTGTATGTGAATATGGATATTTCTCTGTTAATTGAATGTGTCAAGCGCCATGTTCTCTATGCGTTCGGGAATTCATTTGTATATAAAGCCGAAGAACCCCGCTGTGGAAATTAAACATCCTAAGTAGAAAATTATTTGTATTGACATCCCATACTTTATTCTGACTATATTGACACCAAGCATATTTTGTCGATTTGGAAACTCTGTTGGTTAGAAGAGCACGTTATATGCCTACGCTATCCCATTGCATAATTGACTGATTAACGACAGACTGCAATACATATTGTACATAGTATTTCTGTGTAGAAGTCAACATTCATCAGCTGCGTTCTCATTGAAACCGTTTCCCTTTATTTTCAGCGACAACAGAATACTTTTTACCCGAGAGCCTCTCTTGCACCAAACCTGCTATTTGACCCTACGGTAATAAGCTACTCTTGGCTCTGTATTATAGCATCATTGTGTCGACGGTCAGATGCATGCAGACTATAACACATTATACAGTTATGGCCGACGGATAAATGAATGCCGGTGTGGAAGATTTATATCACCCTACTACTATAGAACCCTAAACTGTTTATTACAGAGAATAAAACACAATCACAGAGAAACTCATTCTTAGTCATTGTCATATTTTAATAACAAATAATCAACGAAATGTAATAAAAATCAACAATAACAAAAATTCTCCTTTTGAAATAATGATGGACGGTCGTCTACGATTGTTGTTGAAATGTACTAAAAGGTGATAACGGAAACTCTCGGGAGACTTATGAGAGGTTTCAAGCTTAACCACGCCCTACCGGGAATACTAAAGTGTGATAACGATAACTCTAGTGAGAATTATGGGAGAGGTTCCCAATTAAAGCACACGCTACCGGAATTATAGCGTTTCGTGAAATTAAAAACACAATCTACCGGGGACAAACCACGTTGAATGGATGCAATCACATGTTTGTCATAAACAACAACAAAAACAACACAAGCATATCGCAGTTTCAACAAAAAACATAATTTGAACTCAAAATCGATAAAACTATGACAAAATATGAACTAAGGAAAACATTACATAGAGATCATTGCAAAAGTACTGAAAATACAGAAGTATACACACCTTTTTTTCAGTTATCTCCTCATTAGTTCTCATATATTGATACAGGGGGCGTTAAAATCGGCCGCCATTACGACCGTGATGGACAACAATAAACAAATTGGAGCCGCAAATTACTCAATTTTCTGCAGCGAATATGTGAGTCAAATTATATGAAACTATTAACGGATTTGGCATAACAACATCGTAGGAACTACAATGTCTCATTCTAAACATTGGAAATCTGTTGACATTCGTCCTGATTCTATCGAACCGGCGGAATGGAAGGATGATATGCGAGCATGGTCGACTGTTTTTTACGGTAACATTTACGATTACTTGGTACTAGATGGCGATGATATGGAAAACTTTAAATCTTTTGACAATTTCAACTATTTTCAATGTAGATGACGATTTAGTATTGCTAACATTGGAGGTGAGACCGTCTCAAAAGGCAAACCAAGATTATCCTTTACCTTGGGTGTTGTGTAACCGTAACGGAAGGATACAAACTGGAGAGTGGTCCTGGTAAAAGCAAAACGTGTAGTCATGTCGGGGCAACTAGGAACTAGGAAGCTACTTACTCGAGATCAAGTGTCCTTTGTTAAGCTTTGATTCCTTAGAAGCTTACTTTCATTCAGGAAAATATGATGTGGTAAGGATCAATGACACAAATCAGTTAAAACAAAGGGGCAGTAAAGGCTATTATATTTAAGTTCAACTAACTTATTCATGTTTGCAACTTGCAAAATTGCAAATTAGTAATATGGACACCTGCAAATATCAGGAGATTGAGATTAGTTAAAATTGTGAACTTATGTACTGTAGAAAGGAAATCCCGAGATTAAGGAAAAATTATACTTTCAGAAATTTCTGTCAAGAATTGTTGATGCTTTTGAATCTGCTAGGTTGCTATTAACTGCTGAATACAAAACTATTTGCAGTAAGAACTGATAACAAATGAGTCAGAGAAAATAAAATATCTTTATTGCATATTTACTTGTTATTCAATTTTTGTTGAAATCTGAAAAGTTGCATAGTTACAAGTAAATAATCTTGTAAAAAATTTTTTTTAATCTAGTACATTCTCATGTTCATTTTTGAGAAAAGCCAACCAAAAATCTGGCAGAAAGCAAAGATTGACTGACATTAACATACAGATATTTAGAGCCACAATAATTACATTGTAGCCTCTGTAACTTCTAGAACACAAAAAGTATCTGCCCACCAAATGGGTAGAATCTGCATTAACTTTACATAAGGGGTGTACAAGTTTATAGGCAACAAATGAGGATTGAAAAATTCTGTGATACAATATAGCCCATGGCCCTTAAAGGTCACCTGCATGAGTTGTAATACAATTGTTGCTAGTTGGTGCGATATTGATAATTGTCAGGGGGGAAAATGAAATAATATAGTCAATTTTACTCCTCCCCAGGGAGGAAAGGATGGCCCTAGGGTTGTGAAATTCACGTTTCGATTGAGCACTTTAGGGCTTTTTCATCCATAAAAAATCTGTAGTACATTCTGTTGAGTTAAAACTTCTGTTAAGTAAAAATCTGTTCTGAAAAACCTGTATTTCAAATAATTTGTAATATAATTTAACAATTGAAAACCTAAACGCACGTCAAGCTGGATATTTTGTGTTTATATCTCAACAGAGAGAACAGATTCAAGGAGTTGACCTTAAACTTTATTTCAAATGTTACTCATCAGCACTGTCATCTATTTCTTCTCGGACATCCTTTATTAATTCAGGCCCTAGATTTAGTAGTGCTGAGCACACAATCAGAATATCATCAAGCTTTTTTAAAGAAGTTGCAGGCACAATATTGCTAAAAAAAAATCAACACTTTCAGCCTTCTAATAGCTCATTCCACATGAATTCTTACAAGTGCAATATGCCTTGTTTCTGTGACTTCTGTCTCAGACAATTGTGATTTTCCTTTGGTAAATGCAGGCATATTCAGTTTAACTCTACGTGGAAATAATAAGTCATTAGTTGTAAAACCTCTGTCATCCATTACTTTAACTCCAGGTAACATGTATTGCAGAAAACCAGACTTTTCTACTATAAACTTGTCACTAGCTCTTCCATCAAAGCCTTCAGAAATGAACATAATTTATCCGTGGGGAGCCATTCCTATCAAGTACTTCACTGTATTGTGTAATTAATAATGGCTGTATGTTTCACCCCTTGTCTTCATTTGTTTTGGTCTCTGTATGAAAGTTTCTGCACAGTCTATGATAAATGTTGTTTTGGGATATTTCTCCTTGAAAGCTGATGAAATAGTTGCACGTATGGTTTCCCGGGGTAACCACACAATCAATTGTTGAAGCTTACAACTAATAACTGGCGACCAACAATTAAAGATTTTTGAAGCTTGACTTTGACTGAAGGCCTAAATATGCAAAAAGAAGATTAAGTCTCAGTCTCATCAAAATCAAAAGTAGCTGGTCTCCCACATTCATTGTGAATTTGATTGTAATTCAATATTTGGAAAACACGCACAAGAGTGACAAATGCTTGTAACATAGACCTGTATACAGTTGAGACTCTGAATCTGTATTCAGCTTTTCACAAGACATGTTTACATGAGTTGTTGTACAATTTACACCTTATGATACATGTGATTTTGATGGTGTCTTGAGTACTGGCATCACAATGGCTAACACAATTGCCTGGTACTTGTACATGGTATGCATAATCTTGTAGACTGTTGTCACACCATGGCCAATGCGTACTTGAACTGACAGTCTCCAAATCTGTTTGCACAGCAATGGCTTTCATTTGGTCGTAACCTGCTGTCACCAGTGGCTGACTGAAAATCAAAAATAGTTATGATAATTAGAGAAAAACCATGGACAAATGCTATCTAAGTCTGTGCTAAAACCATATCACTTCGACATTTAAATATGGTCACTGCCGGGTTTTGACACCTGAAATGGTCAGAAAAACATGTTTTCTCTTTATGTCAAGTTCCGGTTAATGTCATTGTTTTAGTTGACAAATGAGACGTGATATTAAGCGAAATCTATTGTGCTATCATTTATCAAAAGGAAGATGGGCCTTGATTACTCACTTTGTTTTACTTAACCATTATGATTTCTCCAAAGATAAGAAATAACATTAATTTCATAAAAAGAAAAAAATACACCTTTGGGGAACATTTAATCGAGAGATATCCACTTTTAAAATGGTGAATATCCTTATTGGAAAACAGATTTTTGTTACAGAGTACTTGTTTTATCACGGCTTCTATTAAAGTGAACTCCTGGCTATGTCTCAAATTATGACCCAAATGATCAACGTAATCATCAAGTATGCCAACATAGTAGATTTTTGTAACAGTAGCTCAGTACCGATTACTGCCCCTGTTGAACTTTGACCTCTGGCTGAGGCTCCACTTAAGGCTATATAATATTGTTTGTTATTTTGTGTTTATTCTTCATACATATATACATAATAAGGCCAGTACGACAGACTCTGACAGCATGCAAAGTTATTTGAAATCGGCGCATGCATCATAACCCGCCTGGTACACAGGGACCTGCTAATTTGTTATAGTTATTTGAACAAAAACTGAAGTGTTCATATTAATACAACACGTTTTAGAAGTTTAAATCAATTCTCAGTGAAATTACCACCCCCAGTGATGGTATAAACGATTGTTGGGAGAACACCTTATTTTTTTCTCTCAAAATATAAGCCTATCTGTAACAAATTCTCAGTAAAATTACCACCCCCAGTGATGGTATAACCGATTGTTGGGAAAACACCTTATTTTTTTCTCTCAAAATATAAGCCTATCTGTAACAAATTCTCGATCAGATCTCTGTGTACTCACGATAGATGTTGACAGTATGTTTGGTTTCGTTTTTGTCTTTTGTCCTGAAAACTTTGAATGCTTTACATGAGAAAAAAAAACACAATTAAAGTTACACACCCATTTCGATGCTTGGTATCGGGTTCTTCTCGGTTGGACGCCCATCTGGGAAATGATCCGAACAAACAAAAACTCGCTTTGGTAAATCGTTCCTGTTGATAGTTTTTACCCAACACAACAGGTTGGGCCCAACGGAGCATATGGGTAATAATCCTGCATTTGGGTAACATCTTTGTATGTTATGGTTGAATGCAACTCGAATCTACTTTCACTATCCTATATAAAAAATCAAAATTTTGAACTTCACTATCTTTATTAAAAATCGCTATTTATATGGTTATTATAAACAACTTTTGGTTTAACTTTTTTTCGTGTTTTGACATTTTCGTGATTTAAGATGTCCCGACTTTTCTAAGGCTTCAAAGGTCGTGAAACACTTTCAAAACCCAAAACTGTTCAACTAAAAGTTGTTTGTAATAACCAATAGATATGGCGATTTTCAATAACGTAAGTGAACTACAATTTTTTTTTTTTTTTATATAGGATAGTGAAAGTAGATTTGAAGTGCATTCAACCATAACATACATAGATGTTACCCAAATGCGGGATTATTACCCATATGCGCCGTTGTGCCCAACCTGCACAATATTTGACACTCGTCGGCTGGCAGTTTATGCAACGAAAAGGGGTCAAACAGTGGCTTTCGTCATGTAAAGTACCATGTGTGTCACATATTGTAAATCTCCAGTTAAACAATTGCTTTCCGTTGTTTGAACACCCGATGATTTGAGGTGTCCGCCATTGTTGTTTACCTTAGTAATCACGCCCTTAATGCCCGACTGATCACGTGATTAAAGATGGGCGCGCCTATTGTCGATGACGTAATATGCCAATCAAGTTGTGTATAGGTGAATAAAACTTGATATTCCGAACGGTCAAGCGTCTTCTGTTATTGATGTCACTCCCAAAGTCAAGACAAAAGTACAAAAATGTCAGCTCCTCACATCGAGAATCGGGTAGTGATAATAAAACAATAAGGTACTTTAATTAGCATTATACAAAAACATCGACCTTCATATCACACAAAACAATAGCATATTTCTTTTAGGATCATGACGGCAACCAAAACCTGTGTATAATCCTCATCAATCTTTTTCATTAAAAGTCTTCATCTTTGGAACCCTATTTTATAAGTGTGTTTGTCAGCAGTCGACATTTATCACAAAACTCATGACATTCGGAGCAAGGTTTTGCATAATAGAATAAACTGTATATTACTGTAGATAGTATGCCTTTTCAGTGTTGACCATTGTAATATGGCCCGTTTGACTACCATCAGTTGACATCGTAATTAACCATCCATAAAACGTGTACGACCTAGACTATTCAAAGACGTTAAATAATAAACTAACAAATCAGATAAAAACCTCTGTATCAGAATACATGCCTTGTTTTACGAGATAAATCAATGTATTTGAAAATCAAAATTTATTTTCTGTGGTTTTCTAATGGTGAAGCAACAGCAGTGCTTGAAACAGGTGCAGACATGTTATTTAACTTACTCAAATATCAAATCCCTTCTTTCATCCTCCTCCCCAGACCAATCTTAATCAACAAACGTACCAGACTGTGTTTTCTGTCAATAAGAATATCTCTATAAGTAGCTTTCTATCTCTTCCCCAGAATCCAAACACAAACCGATCTCGTAAGCCACTTTCAGAAATTGAAATATTATGTAAAAGAGTAGACTTACTCCGATCCCCCAGTGCCGCTGCTTACTGTCCGTCAGTGGTATGTGTCTAACAGAGTGATCGACCCAGCATCTATTACAGTCTAGCCATAACTAACACCTGTCACTTAACACCGCCGTCGTCTGTAATCCTTGATGCAATTTTGTCTAGAACAAAAAGGTTTATAAATCGTGCATTGCCCTATATGTTCTTATATTTATTGCAAAATTAAACTGTCCATTACATATTATAGTGATACAGTATACGGTGCGTGATATGGGTGGCTTTTTTCTGTCATTCGTTGATATCAAGAAGAAAACCTGAGTGTGCTTTTAAAAAAAAACATCGATCTATCTAACAAAATAAATTCAAGGTCACTTCCCTGTGGCTTATGGAGATTTTACTCAGGTCTCTAGAATCATATAATTTTAGCGGACGTTGCATCGTGCCTGCATTCGAAGGTAGAACAGATGTGCCTCTCCGAGGAGGTTTTTGACTTTTTCTTTCGTTAGTATTTAAAAGGTACATGTAGTAGATCGATTGTATACTAAAGTCACGGTATAAACATGTAAATCCCCTAAACGAGTGTGTGGACTATTGCTCTTTCTACATGTCTTCATCATATAATTGTTAGGGCATTTATAAAGTCCCAAAACGAGTTTCAGAAAATGTCCCCAAATAACTGCTGTCGGATACTATTGAAATTGTACATAGGTATTGAAAAGTGGAGAATTGTAAAACGCGTTTCTCTTTTTCTAATGGGACATCAAAGATGGGTGCCGCGACCTCAGAATAATCAAAATTAGGAAATTGTTCGGTTTTGCGAGATTTTAGAATTTTGATTGATAAAAGCCACCTCAAGCATAGCTAAGCAAATTTTGTTTCTTGATTGGACACGACACGATGGCCCTTAAAAGCATATCTGATTCGTCTAAATCTAAATACATTGTATTGTGTTACATGTATTTGTTTTCAAAATTCGGAACACTTTTTGTAGGTTTATACATGTAACGGCATTTCGAGCGCTTTTTGGTGGCGTGATGCATCATTTGCGACAATTAGGGCTGCTTGCAACACTTTTAATATGATCCCAGTTATATTAAAAGCTTATTATTATTGTTTCTACTTTTGCATTAACCTATATTTCTGCCAGATGTTTCCGCGTTTATTTCTTACAGGATGCAAATTAAACTTCAAAAAAGTATTGAGCAAACATCCTTTTCTTCCTCGATTCAACATTAAATATACATGTATGGCCACCGTGGCATCTGATTTGCTGGCAAATATTGGGCTATTACTTTTGTTTCATTTTTAAAATAAAAGTTCGTGAATGAGATGTTCTTCTCCCCAAGTGTGAAAATAAAGTAAGCTATGTTAACTATGACAAACACAAAACTAAAAAAGATCCCAAATGGAACATTAGAGAAACTCTGCCTTTTTAATACCCTCATTAAAAAGATAATTTGATTTTCAAATCGACTCCTAAGGTAACTTTCAAAGCAGTTATGCATAGCATGCCAATTATATGACAGAATTGGTTTCACCTTTTTTTGAACGAAAAAGGTGTAGCTTTTACATGTTGTCAAAGGTTGATAATACCTATCAATCGACAAAAATATTCTAAATATTATCACTACTGTATAACATGCATTGTTTTTAATGACTGCTGGCTAACACTATAAATACCGGCTGCTTTATCCTATTTCAAACCTTGAAGAACATCACATTATTCCACAATATTAATACGTAAATGATCTGAAATCTTGCAATCTGTAATACAAGTTTAAAGGCATTACGTTGTCAATTGTAACGTTAATTAACGTTAATTGTCAACACGCAGAAGGTAAAAAGTAACATGTTTGTATTTGTGTTTCGTTGAAATGATAATGTAAAAATCATCTGCTATTTCATCTTTGGCCTCAGCCTCATTCAGTCATTGTAACGGCTATTAAAAGGAAAAAGAAATAAAGAAGATTGAAATGCATGTGATATTAAGAAAGCTGTACATGTATAAGATTCATTTATTCATAATTGCATTTAACCACTATAACGTTAACATTTCAGTTCTAGCCTGTTCCTTATTAATACACATAGTTATGTGTCGGTCCGCCTCGGGCAACATGCTAACATGCCCTATATAAACCGAGTCCAGTCGATATATCCATGTGTCAATGTCAGACTCCCTAGGAACTACGATACGAACTTTTTTTTTTTTAAATGCTCTTGGTTAATTTGCTGTTCTTCTGATCGGGTGCAACAGTTGTTAGACTTTCAGTACAATATATTTCTAATCAATCTCTCCGTCATTAGAAACGCCACCTCCAAGTTTAGCCATCAGGTGACCATATATAATACATATAATTGTAGCGTCTTTTCAAATGGATTCGGCGTATGTTCGGCGATATTTCACTTTCTAATTATATTAAGTGATTCATTTTTAATTCCAGTTTCAAACATTGCAAGTTGCAAGACAAATTTAGATAAATACAATTAGTCATAATTCGTGCACATTATATGAAGCTTTATTTAGTCAGAACACTATAACCTTTCATATATTCGGTTTTTTAGGTACATACATAGTTGTGGATATTATATATGATAAAACTATGCTTGAAGGGAAAAATCATAACCTTTGGATTTGAAATAGGGCTTTCCTTTACTCAAAGGAACCACATGCTGTATGGTAGTTTACCTAAGTTTGGTCGGGAGGGAATTGTACAGCGTATCAAAACGCAATACATTCGCTTAACGACATATAATTTGTGTGTGCTATTCGTGAAATGATAATGCATTTAAACGAGAAATGCATATCAATAATGCTTTAAAAAACCGAAAACAACAAGCTGTACTTGCCCTTGACATTCAGGGTATATTTATATATTCAGACGACTCTTTCGAATCTTCGTACTTTTTTTATGGACATGACGACAGTGTTGTTGTAAACAAATGAATAACATATAGGATGTGCTATGCAGAAAGAGTATACAAGAGGTATACAATTAAGTGAAAAACCGCATACCTACTCAGACGGTGAGGTACAGAATTGGTAGATAGGCTGATTGATATCCTATCAGCACAACACGAAACTCAAAACAGGTACAAAATGTTTTTTTGTACATTTAACGACAGAATAGTTTGAAGTTTTCTGAGGGAAAACATTTTCAATGCATAACTTCAGATTTTTGCAGTGGTACGGACATTCTGATTCAAACAGTCTCTCCTAAACCAACAAAGGCAAAATATATTGACGATGACAGTTATCTGTGGTTAACTGTTTGTCACTGAACAGTTCATCACAAGGGCTATGGAGGGAATGGTCTTCTCCTTTCTATGTATATCATTTTAATAGGACCACCCTGTGCATTGTAGGCCCGCTACAGGTAGATGGGAAAGACAGTCAAATTATATATATGATGCTGTGTTGGTGTAAAAACATCTCAATGAATGCTATCAATATCGCGTTGATTAAGACGCGGAGCGAGCCAGGATGGACATATTTGTGAATTGATGAAATGGTCGATATCGGCGGCCATGAGCTTTGCTCTAAATGTCGTCATTTCATGAATATATGGATTGGTTACAGCATAGTGGTATCTATGGGAATTTACTTGTCACTGTCAAAAGGAACTTTGTCAAACATCGCCGATCACTGATAACTCTTCACCTCGGCGCCTTGACCCTTGACCTGATGTCAGTACCATCACACTGAACGCGAAGCGTCGGAATTGAACGGATTTATTCTCGCTACGTTTATATTATAAACACGCGTATCTGACGTTTGATCGTGTATGATATACTAGAATTAGTCGATTGTATCAGAATGTGAATAATGAATTAAACGTAAATGTATAAAATATTTAAGTAACGTCAGAGTGACCTACATGTATACTAAGGTGCCAGGAAGGAAGAGCTAGACAACGTTATGGACGGACTTGTATCCAAGGATGGATATTCGATAGACACGATGACAAGCGGGACAGTCATATGATGGAACGGTTGACACTTCAAATTCCAAATCATCTTCAGACTCTTGCACGGCAGGGAATTCTTACATAAATACTGTAGTAAAATAGCAATATAACTGGACTTCAATGCTGCTCACGTAGGCCCCAACGAATAATAATAACATCCATCAGCGCAGGAATTACAACGCCGCGAGGAGACAATATCGGCTCCATTTTATAGGATACTTATTTAAAAAGACCACACAAAAAATGAATTTTACTCAAACATTTTAGAGATGTATGCGGTAACAACATGCACAAAGTTGACGTTTCAGTTTTTTATTTAGTTATGGTTTGGTGTATAAGTGTAAATTGACAAGGAACGCTCGTTTTAAAATCGTTGGAAATATCAAAAAGATAACATTAATGCACACTTTTAGTTAGCGATAACGATTCCTACATCCATTGGGTGTGGGACGTCATGTTATTTCTTTTGACGTGTCAATAATCAAATCGTAATAGAGCAAGAGTTTTCTTAAATACGCGGCAGTAGCTGTTTCGTCCGTTTGACTGCAATGGACTTGTGAATGAGTAAGGTATTTTCAATATTGAAGCAATTTTAATAGAGTACAGCTTTTTCCTGTTTTCATCTTATGTAGTTGAACATTTACTCTGACAGGCTGACATAAAATATCAGTTTAAAGCTAAATTATCTATAGTAGCCAAATGTTGTGCATTTTTAACGGTTTTCAGTTTTTCTATATAATCATGTATGTGTCTTTAGACATGACTTTTCATACTTTGGACCTTTAGTACCACTGAAGCGTCTCAAATGTACAAATGGCAACATGATGCAATCATTTTCATCAGATCGGTTCGTACTTCTTTGATCTCATCCTCACCTATCACCCAAACGGCGGGTGTAGACATGCACATACCAAGGTATGGGTCACCTGCCGGATCCCGTAGGTATTCTTTGGCAATTCCAACTTCCTTCCACACTTAGACCCATGATTACCAACAGGAGTTATCAATTTAAGCTGAAATTTTTTGTTTTATAGTTGTAAAATGTTGTAAAATAAATGAAGGTCTTTTGTCCATGATTGGAACATCTTTTCTTGTCCATGAAGTATATTTACCTGAATTGTATGGTGTTCTCGTCATCCTAGGATTGGTGACGCCATACCCTATCACTGTTCCATTGACCTCGGGGTACTCTCGTCGTACGGAGACACGTGACATTGTGCTACATGAACAATGTACATCAATAATGTCAAAGCTCGTGGCACTCTCGTCGTATGGAGACCAGTGACATCGTGCTACATGAACAATGTACATCAATAATGTCAAATCTCGTGGCACTCTCGTCGTATGGAGACCAGTGACATCATGCTACATGTACATACATAATATATTAAGTAACATCTCATTACTTAATTCTTAAATGGATGTCGTAGCACTCTCGCTTTATGGAGACTGGTACAACAGCGCCACATCGTTGGTATTATCTATACATTACATAGATAATGTGGCACTCTCGTCGTCTGGGGCCGCTAACGTCATACCATATCAAATCACGTGTCTACTTTTACGCAGCTCGCGTGCCACTCTCATCGGATTTCATCGGAGCAATAAGAGAGCAATTGTAACAGATATATGGAATAGACTAGATAACTCAAGTTCCCGGCCATACAATTTGTCATTCGGATGTCTTCTTCGTGGCGACACCCTTTAGATTAACCGCGATTTGACGGTTTGAATGCCTCCTCTGACAATTCTGGGATGTTTTTTTGTATAGACATATACTAAAATCGTTAGAGCTGACTACTGCCATTATATGGGCGGGTTTTTATCATCACTGTGTCGTTCTTCATTTGAATAGGTTTATTAATAAGGTGTGCCATCACTTTGAGTAGGGACTAGGCGCCATTTACCTATCCTGATCAAACTCTTGTATAAACTTCTGATATTATTTTGGCTAAAAGCTTTAACTGTCTCCTTGCCAAAACAGTTTAGGAGTTTTCTAGCGGTTTTTCCTGATGATTGATGAGGTATGCGATGTTTGGTCGTGTTTAAATCCCGATTTCCTGATAGGAGCAAGCTCAGTCACCAATATTTGGGACAGCCGAAAAAGGAAGTAGTGAAACGATGTAGTGATGTGCCAGATTCTGAAACAATATCGATGTAAAGGTATGTTTTAATCTGTCGAAATATACTATATCACGAGACAGAATGAAAGCAGAATGCCGAAACATTATCAAAATGGAAGTTGTACAAGCATTATGAACGTTGACATATAGGTAATCATAAAATATTGATACGAAAAAGGCAAGATGAAAGTTTGAGGCCAGATACATTATTACTGATTATACACATGTGATAGTTACAAGCGTACTGTCAAAAACAGTAAGAAAACTTTCTAACAAATATAACAAACAGTGCATATAATAGTCCATAACAGCGAAAATGTATATTTAAAAGATACCATACAATGAAACCTTGATACTCCTGCCTTCTTTATTTTCAGTTAAAGTTGCTTGAATATTAGTCTGGTACATACGTGAGACATATGAGTCATAAGAGTACGAAATGGTCCTATGTTTATCTTGTTGTTTTTTGTATCAAATATCTTTTTTTTTAAAAGTCCTTCCCTAATTCGTATTTCCAGTCATTAGTTCTAGTTGGTGCTTCTCGATACTTCAGACCTCTTGGAAGTAAAAACCCGGAGCGTTCTATTGTAAACGAGCCCAAAGCTACCTGTAATGACATGGCTGATCGGGAAATACATGTAACCAAAATCTGTCATAAAAGTATCAAACTAGTTCTGATGTGATATGAGATGAAGCGTTTGTTGATGGCTCAACTGTTAAGAACGCATGATGTAGGCAATGACAGATGAAGCTAGAACATTGACACGTCAGAAAGTGCCCCACACTGTATCTGACCGTGTATCACAATGGCTTTGTAGCAGTAACCATGACCTTAAAAATATGTAAACCCAAATAGCTCTACATATCACAATGTATCACCATTTCAAATTAAAAACAAAATTATTCTTTTGGAATCTGGGAGAAAGGTCGTGATGGTACAGAAATTCATAAAATCGCATTTTTGGCATTAAAAGCAACAAAACTCATGCAAATATGACCGATTTCATTAAATATGCAAGGTCCTTTTGATAGACGGTCACACACTAAATTTGGTGAACCTCCAAACACAATTACGCAATTTATTGTGCGGGCGGTAATAAAATCGCAAATTATGGAGTTCAAAGTCCCATAACTCTTCCAAGTATTGCCGAATTAAATTGGTTATTGAATATTTTCCCGGGCTGATGTATGATGCAACATCCTAATGGAATTGATCACGTCTAGTCCTTGATCACATTACGCAAAACTGTACTGGGGACATAGACGACCCTCCTTAGAAAGTTCAGATACCATTGCTTTGCAATATTGCTGATAGTATTACAGAGTATGTCTTTACTTGTACAATGTACATGTAAATAGCTGATCATCCAAAATGTCTTACTATATTAGTTATATTTTTAAAAAAAGACAATTTGTTATGGTCCACATTTGTTTTCGAAATTAAGATAATTCGTATCAGTTTTCTTTTATATAATCGGGAGCATATATGATAGGCAGTGAACGCCTGTATCTTCACACTTCAGGACCTATGCGATGAATATGCACTAGCTATCCGTACCACTACATTACACTATTTGTAATGAATTATTCGTTGGCCTTTCCTGATCATCAGTTGCGAGATCATTGTTAAATGCATATAATTGCATTTGTATCAATAGTATAATTATTTACATGCATCATAACATTATTTATAATATTGGTATTTCAAGGGAGATCACTCTTACAAAGGGACACAGTAATGTATTTAGGTCATAGGAGTGTATTGCTTAACGGAAATAGGAAGTACATCCCTAGTTGTAAATCCAAGGTAGGGAGATAGTATCACAATTTCCGCATATTCTAATGTTTAATATTAAACTGATGAATATTGTGTGTTTATTATTAACAGAACATAGTGTTCTTTCAATATAAAAGTATTTCAAAGCAATCCAGGCATTAATTCAGTTGTTTTTTAATCAATGAGTCACATATGTCCATTGTTCTGTATTTCAGGAAACCGGCTACTTATTTCACTACTGTGAAGTTTTTCCAGAACGATAACTCTTACATGCAATTACTATGTGTATATGGTTTTATTATAAAATGTCAGCATTTATGAAATTGATATACATTAATGCAATACTAATCTATGTCAGTATCATTTTTATTGACATTATTTTGAAAAACATTGTGTGTTTCAATTCTTTTTCAAAATTCACTCCTTTTTACATAAATTTCCATTTAAAATCCTTAAAATTCTGACAACCTATATTTGTTTTGTGGTAGAAAATTATCTTTACTTCAAAGCAAATAACTACAAAATTTGATAAAAAAAAATCTACTGAGAAATGGCGACACAATCCTATAACCTTAAGGAGAAAATGTGAATGCAGTCTCACAGATGTAAAACTAGCTTGCAACAGAAATGTTTCTTTTATTGAATCTAATTTGAATATAAATTTTGGTCTATCTATATGATATCAGATCCGCAAAATGAACACACAACTGTGAAGAAATATAATTGGAAATGGGAATTTATGATTATATCGAGAGTATTTCTTTGTAATGGGCACGAACATGTTTATTAAAAATAGACATACATACAATATATTTAAGAAGTCTCGTTGGTAGCAAACAAAGCTGTCGAAGATATTCAGAACATCTAATCCAAACCCTCTTTTATTCATAAACACGCTTTACTTGAGGATTGAAAGGCATCTTTTAACATGTATTAGAGCAAGCACCACAATTTCTTTCAAACATATTCCGTGATGCGCGTAAGGTGTCAAATGTCTCTTTGACAAGAAGACACTAAATTACACATGGAATGGTTCTTGCTCTTATTTTGTTAAGCGTGTCAAAATATTCTTGGTTGGTAGTGTCGTTGAACGACTTACAATTAAAATGCATATATATTAATTAAAAAAACATCATATCATTCATAGAAAATGCAACGGGAAATATCCAATGAAATAACTAACTAACCACACGTATGAGAATCAGTTTGGAAGCATCTACAATGTACTCTTAAAATATGTGATAGATGATGCCATGCTTTGCAGATGAAAATCTTGCACAGAATTGAAATTGAAATTAATGTGCAGATCAAATGTCGTGTGCCATATTTGGTTTCTCGGAGAAGAAACAGAACATTTCACGTTTGTTTTAATTTATGTAAAATTACGGAAGCCATATACAAAAACGTAGCAGAACTAGTCAGTAACTGTTTGTAACGGACGTCTGGCATTAATCATTAAGTGAAATTGATTTTAGGCTAAGAAATTCAAAATTTGACATTCCCAAAAAAGAAAACATGCTGAACAAAATGGCAGACATTGAAAGCCGAAATTTAAATAAGGGATTTGAACACACACAGACATTATTAAGGTAGTTTGTAAAATGAATGAAACAAAACAATGGATTACACAATGGAAAGATTTCAGTACCGTTTAAAAGAAAAGAACAGCTGATTTCGACGACGATAACAATTGATCTAGTCCACTTGCCTAGTTATACACGTGGCTAGTCTGTGTTGGTCATCGCAACCATAACTATTTGAAAATGTAGGGATATTGCCAAAATATTTACCGGTTTCTTCTTAGATGAGTTTTTAAGAGATCTGTTTTCACTTTGACATATAGTTTTAAATTGTTTATAACATTAGGATATGCCAACAAGAGAAAAACAGTTAAATAAACGCGTTTCCTACGATCTTTTTTAAGTCCTTTTGAAGACTAGAAATATCAGTAGCTGGCGCAATCCCCTTTCGATTAAGCATGCAAATCTCAATTATGCAGACAATAACGTTCGAGTTCTTTGAGGTCAAATGATTGTCTCAGGAGCATGAGCTACAAAGTAGTTCTTAAATATGTTCCAACCTTTAAAGAAAGCCATGAACTTTTTATGATCTGTAAATGGTGATAGTGTCCAAATTTTAGCTCACAATTATACATATGATAATACAATTTATATTTTATATGACATTAAGAGTTCAAACGCAGTGGACAAAGGTTGCAGAAGAAAGAGGATTTGTTGACACAAGTATAAGCTTGCATAATAAGCGTCGCCTAAAAGTAAAAGTTTATAAAAAAAAAGCAATACATTAAAGCAAATATACTTCCAGCCGTACCGTGTGAGTCAGAAATAGAAAATAATCTCAAAAGGACGACAAACAGCATGACGTATTTCAACATTATACCGTTTAAATAATCTTCACTCACGAGACATACAAGTTTATGATATACATGTAAATTGCGTGCATTACGTGCAGTAAGGTACTCGTTAAAATGTATTGTTTCAAACAGGCAAAGAGGGCATAATTCAGCATTAATCTTATAAGAGACTCACATAGTATATAAACTACCCTCTATTCACTAACAAGTAAACTTACAGAGCGGAAACATCATACAATGTATACATGTGTTTATCCTTAAACTGCTCGTCTTCCGTAGGTGTGACATTGTGTAGCGGCTACGATTTGCTGTTCTGTCGTATTAAATGTAACATATTTAGGGCTGAATTTTATTTTGTCTCAGTCTGTAAATACATTTTATTGATTTGTTTTATTGCGTAGTATGTTTTCAAAATAACTGTTTTTGCGCTATTTTCAATTTATCATAACATCACTACCCACAGCAACATGTAGGGAAAATGCAACAAAAATAAACACAATCCTCACTAGTACTCCTTGTTTCACTAATCTTTACTAACATCTATACATTTGTTTTAGTAGTATTATTTTTATTTCTATCGTTGCGACATTGAATGTCTGGGAGCGTTTCAACTAGACGTCATCTGGAGCAATCTAACATACAACACTTTCAAAATATATCAACGAAATGAGATACATCCTCTTTGAAACGCATAACAGATATAGAGACGCAACGGAAATATGAGGTCGATATAGTATAGATTTTAACTTGTCTGCATTTATTTAACCTAATCAACAGTTTTCATTTCCAACAAAATGAACACCTGCCAACTATGGTGGCCAAATTCAGTATGGTGAAATGTGTTAAATGTACCGTGAAATTCCAGATAATAATTTCAATTGTTTTTACAGTACATGTTTTTTATTTATATTTCCATTGTACAGGAAATAGACAGATGTACACATTTTGCTTTGGTTGTGTTTAGCGTCTCGTTAGCCAGAGTTCCCGGAGAAAAAACACCGATTTGCGGCCAGTACCTGGTGACTGCCCCACGTAAGTCTCGAACCCGCTACCCAGTGATGGAGAGCTATAGAGATGGAGATGGCCAGAGGCCTTTACCACTCAGCAATCGCGGTCTCCAAAAATAAAACCTAATGGGAAGGACTATAACACGTATGACAGGGTATTCAAAACATAATGTTGGAACGATAAGGGACCATCATAACGTGACTTCAAATCCATATTATTACTGACTCAAGAATGGTTTCCTAATGACGTTTATTTTCTGATAGAGCAGGTGACCATTAAAACACAACCTTTTTCCTAAACAAAAAAAAAGGCTGTTCCACCATTCGTTAAAGCAAATTGTTTTGAATAAATTATAAACGAAAAACAAATAATAAAAATATGAGATATATAGTTTGCTATTGGTTTCACGCAAATATGAGTATTTGAAGTTTTAACATTTCTGGGGATATGAAATACAGCGCAAACATATTTCATGATGTGCGGTACAATGTACGGCGCAGCCTTAATACATAGACCTTTCATAAAAGCCGTAAATAATAATTTAATATATTGCAGGTGACGTGACTAAGAATCAAAACCATCTTTAGTCAGAAATATTAGGTAAACAAAAACAAAAACAAACAAAAACTAAAAAAGTTTTGATTTTATTTGAACAGATTGTTGAAAGGTTCAAACACTTGCAAGGTACAAGTCATCCGGCAGATAGTCTAGCCGGTTACGGGACCGAATGATACTATCAGTCCGAAAACCTATTGTCTACCCTGTACATGTACATATAAACTAACCATGATACCACTTCAGTTTCACAAAAGTTCCTTTTCTTATAAAGAATTGTGGATTCTGACATTGCTTTCCAAATGGAGAAAACTTTAGTTAGGAATAGAATATCCTAAGGATCCGCTCGCGAAACATGAGCAATGCTGATATCCATTTTCTGTCTAAACGTAACGAGAGGTAGTGACTTCCTCATTTTCTAAAGCTGCTATTAGAGCAATGCTCAACATTGGCGGACACCATTTGAAACAGCTCCATTCGAAATATTGAGATTTTTATCTTGTAGTCATATCACCTTTCGCTGATTTTGATTAAAATACGTGTTCTATGAGATCTATCCTGTGTGAAGATAAGATCACACAGCTCTCCATCAGTTTTTCTAGGTACATTGGCCATCCATCATGGCATGTCCTCACCTCCAAGTGATGAAGTGGTCGTGTAACGAGCAAGTTTCTCATGCACATAATAAGCTCTTATAATTGATATTTCCTCCAAGAATACACGAGACTGCCGGCCATTTATAAAAGACAGTATCGTAAATTAAAACAGAGTTGTTGTCCCCTTACTAGTGCTAGAGGCTACACATTTGCCTCTTTTTCTGATTAATGGTCAACGATTCTCTTCTCTTGAGACTGCTCTCAGAAGGCGATTTATGTGAACGACTTTCGACAAATGGCCTGTTCCGCTACCACAGCAAGAAAAACAAGATTTTCCAGTCCATGTATAGTTCAGTGTGGGCAAATAACGTGAGATTGCAGACGTGACAAGGTGTTTCTACAACCAGAACTAATTCACATGCCATCTCATAAATTATCTGACGTAGAGGTTTCTATAAAGTACTGGGTCATAACAAGTGAGTGTACTTTTAAAGAACATGAAGAGAAGAGTTCCTTCATCATAGGTATACGTACCTAAATTATCAAAAATAAACATCACTGGCGGTTTTCATTATGAAAATCCATAAAAATAACTTCGCAAGTGTTGATTTGCTTATGAAGAACTGTTTGTTTTGACAATTCTGCTCGTTAAAACTAATTCCGTCTATGGTCAATCGATAATATTTTCAGCGTTAGATTTGTGATATTATTCAATGATTGATTGCTTCCAAGCAAACATCTCCAACAGTATTGACAGTGGAATTCGTACATTCTGGACATTAGTGGAAGTTTGAATACGATCAGCTCGCGTTAACATCATTAAGTTGTGTTAAAATCTCCCGCATTCGTAAACACTGTCCTGGCAAGAGAACAATACTGGCATGTACAGGGCGATATGTATTAAACAAATGCGTTAATTAAAAATATATAAACGCCGTGTTAAATACGATACACTGTATTCTATGCTAAGTATGGAGCGATGTAGTATATTATTCAAATGGGTGAGTCCTTACGCCAATTATTTCAATGGGGTAGCAGATCAATTGTTAGCCTCTGTCATGTCCTTTCAGTGGAAACATATATAACATCTTCGATGCTGGAGGTGTTGCTACATAAATCGCTTCCTACACCTCGTTATTTAATGGGATACAACAGGCATAGTCTTTCCCCGAACCTGCACAGTGTATTGGTTATGCTAAATGTACATAAACGTGCCATATGCGCCAATACCTGTATGTACATTGACATTGGATTTAAATATATGCAAGAGACAGCTTCTTGTGCCCGTATTCATGAAACCGTTATCGCGCTCAAGCATAGATTCTGTGCTCAAACCAACTTTCTTGTAACTCGCTTAATTCATGTCAACCGATCAAAATGTCCGATACAAATATTGAATCAGTTTTTTCTGCTTTAAGACTCTTCAATTTTTTTCCTAAATCATTGACAAAATAAGCTTTTCTCGTTAATTTATAGCCGAAACAAGAAATTCGGCTTGAGCACAAAATCCATGATTGAGCATGAGAACGGTTTCATGAATACGGGCCCCGGTGTAAATTGACATTACGCTCTATATAACTTACATCCAGTAATTGCTAGGGTATTGACGTTACATGTATATACATATATATCTAATTGTTTACAAAACACCCCCGTGGTAATTGTTGCAGCTAGTGTTGATTATATTTTCAGTTTCGATCGAGTGCATATATTCAGTGGTGAAAATGTGCACACTTCTACGCATACCAATCTTTTCTGACCTTGTAACATTCAGGATTTGAAAGTAAATTGGAATTCGATTTTACATTAGGAAGAAACAAATATTTCATGCAATACAAATTATGCCAGTTGTGTCAGTTGAAATTAAATTACCGCAACTACATTTTGTTCGGCTATATTGCTTAGAATGGAACACAGTTTAGAAATAACACAACGTTGATAAGTATACATGTTTCTTGCAGTCGATGCTGGTACGTTGTAGAAATACTACCGACCTTTTTATCAGCCTCCATGGAAACCATTAAATGACAGAGGTAAACAGGAGCAACACATTCACTGCGGCACATGGTGGTTTGAAGATTATCGCCGTTTGACTTCGTGACACTCCACTAAGGACGTCCACTCGCAATATTTACTTTGAATATTTGCCTAACGTTTACAGGTGGTTCCTAGCTTTGCAAGTACTCAGAATAATTTCAACTGTCACCATAACAAAATATTTTATGAATTTTAAGACAGAATTTGGATGAAAATCTGTTAACATATCCTTGAAATCTTTGCATAATTAGCAAACTTAACACATCAAATAAATCAATATACTTCACGTCGATCACTTGGCGATGCCATAAAATAAATGTGGCAAAAAGGGGTTTTACAGCTCGTAACAATTCGTATATATGTTCACCTAATATTTTCTAAATTTAAACAGAGAAAGACATTTCCCACGTTCTACAAACTTTTGAGGAAAGAATCTTGGCCAATGACGACACTCATCTAGGAGAAGTTTTATGGGTAGGTGAATGTAATGCATGAAACTTACAGATTCATCTCCAAAGTTTATCTCTGCAGAATGAATTGTCAACGGAGCTTCATAACATGTGTCCGATTTTAATCGAAGGCATATATTCATCTGAAACATGTGCATTAAATTTAGTCGTGAGACATGTGCACGTAGCTTTCTTCTAGCAGAACTCATGTAATTGGTAATGTGGTTAATTTCAAGCATACTAATATCCTCCGACCTTGTAACAAACTCACATATTTCCCAAATTATGTCGTTTGTTTCAATTGAAATTGAATTATCACATATGCAATTTCTGGAGCAATTAGAATTGAAGCAAATTTCAGCAAATAAAACAGCGGTGATCTGTGAATGTGCACTTGTTCCTTTAAAAGTATGTATACTGGTAAAACGCATTACTGGGATTGTTACGTAAAGGCTATAATTGTCAGATTATGTTTTTAAATAAGTACTTCTTGACTTCATATTTCTAGCTATTATTGAACAAATAATCGACATATTTGCGTGAATTATGGTAAAATATATCTATTTTAATAAGGGTAAGGACACGTTTGAAAAAAAAGATAGCATCGGCTATTCCGACTTAGTTATTTATTTGACATTTTAAAACCCAAGTTACATATTCAACCAAAGTACATATTACGGTGCAAATGAAGTTGAGTAGTACCGGTCAAGAGTCTTGACAATGAAATTACTGTATGACGCCGTCAATGGAATTCGAACATATGACCTTGCTGTAAAAGGCCGGAACCCTAATACCAACGCTGCATACATGAGACCGCTACTATTATACTTCGAGGAATGGGACCATTGAGGTCGGTGGAAATCGGTGAATTTCCATTACAAATTGAGTTTTACTAGCGACTTGTAGGGGAGCCTTTAATGATCCCCGTACCCTTGGCAAAAACTGTAACTACACATTGGAAACTGTTTTTCCTGCATCACCTGTTATAATGTGGGACTTTGTTTAGGTGAAATAAATACAACATAATCGACATCAATGTTCTAAGTATAAAACATTAGCATGGTTAGACCAAAATTCGAACCTTGGACTTAAGATTGCTACCCTACCTGGTCTACGGAAATATTCTGGCCCGAGTGTAACGGGATGTCACTCTTTATACGGAAACCCATATTGCAGTTGGAGATGGATCCTTAAGACGGATATTTGCGACAGCGAATACAGCTTAGTATAGATAACAATTTTTATTTCCTTCCGCGTATCACCAAAACATTTTGATAAACCCGCGAGGCCAGCAGCCCGATGGTTGATATGGGTCGAGGAATGATACAAATGTTCGGGGTAGGATATGGAAAGGGTAAATTTTTACTACACATTTCAAATGTTTTAGAACAACATCAAAATAAAACCAAAAGCACAAATGTAGTGTTGATGAGGAGTAAATTTTAAAATACATTGAATCTGAAGCAGAACGGCGTTGTGTGTGCTGGGTAGACATGGCTCTAGCGAGCGGATATGGGTACGAACGGGATATTGTCTATGCACAGATAACAGTAGGAAAAAAGAAAAAGAAATCAATTTTTTGGAAAGAAAGTGATAAGTTGGGTTATGTTGATATCCCCGACATAAAAGAAAATCTACAAATCAACAAATCACCAACCCATTCCTGTGCCTGGATACGTGCTTGAACTTCCTTCCATCTTGAGATATTCGGTCGCTGTTTCACACGTTGTAAAGAGAAACTCTCAATATAGAGTACAGGGTCAGCTCCCACAGGTCACATTTTGTTAACTATGTGTTTTAAACAGAATTTGTAATTTATCTTCATGTACATGAATATAGGTGTCCATATCCCTTTAGTGTCCTTATGTATATTAGCGGCCAGTATTTCTGAAATCTCACAGCGCGGGTAACGCGAATCACCGCTACACTTACTCTTTATATGGCCATTCTCGCCTTAATGGGGTTTTATCAGGTTCATGATAACTTTTCTGTGTGTTTTTTTTTACAGACAATTGTCATTTACAGCACATCGTGTACTTTAATAGTTACATTTATACTCTCGATTACCGAAAATTAGAGTGTAGAGAAGTGTATAATGGTTACAGCTTGTAATCATTACAACTATCACCATGCATTTGAGTTTAAACATATTTATTGCCAAAATTAGACTAGGGATTAGGCACAAGTTATAACAACTTATCAACGCCTTCTCCAAATATACATTCAACATGGCATTACAATAATGACAATAAATATATACAATTGTTATTACAATTTGAACTCTTGCTGGATTTAATAAAGTTTTGCACAGATCTAAAAATGTTTGTGTTAAGGTCCACGGAAAATTGTGAATTGCCAAACAAAAGAATTTCTAGATTTAACGCAACATTCAAATTAATCAAATTTTGAACCAAAATACGTCTTTCGTTTGTAAAAAGTTGACATTCCATAAAATAGTGAAAGACATTCTCACAAGGATGACCACAATTACAAGATGCACTCTTAACAAGGTTAACTCTAAAAAGGTCATAATTAAAGGAACTGCACTGGTGTCGGAGCTAAGTATGCAAGATATTTAGTTTACGATTTCCGATTTTAAAGTAAATAGGTGAACTTGACTGAATATTTGATGTTAAACAGGATTTGAATGAATTAATAGAGGGTAGAGATCGAACCGAATTGTCTAAGTTATTCCAATAGTGAAGAGTAGAAGGTAGAAAAGAAGAATTAGTAAGAGATAATCTGAAAGGAGGAATCCTATAGTTATTATTGTTACGTAAAGCGTAACGATTATTTTCTCCAGATAAAGGCGGCAAAAGATGATTGAAGTAATCAGGAGTTAATTTATTATGCATCTTATACAATAGTTGAAGTTTCCTCCGTTTTCTGCGATTAGATAAAGTTTCAAGACTAGTTTCGTAATATAAAGTATTAATAGGAGTATATGAAGGAAGTCCTAATATAATGCGAGCAGCTTCACGTTGGGCTTTTTCTAACTTTTCAGATTCAAAAACAGTGCAACCGTCCCACAACTCACAAGCATATTCTAAAACAGGTAAAATAAAAGTCTTGTAAATTATTAAAAGAGCATCCCTACTTAATAAGAGTTTCAGTTTCCGTAAGACATTA
>NW_018404479.1:197510-266266 GCF_002113885.1 Mizuhopecten yessoensis
AAATCATTAATAATTTATGCCTGATATTAGATCACTGGTTACCTTTGCTCATAATTTATATAAAATGTCGATATAACGTACGCCTTGACATAAGGGCCATCACCTGGACAGAGCGCAAAACCCACAAAAAGCATGGGTTTGCACCCTATCCGAGTGGCGCGTGTGTCGACAATGAATATCTATACACAGGTCAGTCATGCATACACATAATTAACATTATAAGTTTGAGTTGTGAGTATAGGAACACCAGAAAATAGGGACGGGGAAGTGGGGCCAGCCAATATAAAAGTTTTCTGTTATCATTTTGAAATTGTGGCAGACTGTCATTAGGCTAGCATCCCCCCACCCAGACGGCACAGGTAGTAATACTATACAGACACTCATATTCTCTCAACTGACCATATGTCCATCACTCCCGTGACTTGGTAGTCTTTCTCTTGTCATTCCTCTCCTTCGTGTAAGACTCTGATTACCTTGCCATCTAGGTTGGGGGACGCTAGCATAGAAAACACTTGCCAATACATTGGAGAAAAAAAGAAAATGGAAAAAAAAACAGTAGTTTATATATAGTTTGGTAAGGAGACTGGACACATCCCTCCACTTAGTCCCGGCATTAGATATATATATGAAAACACTTACTTGCAGGTACACATTAGTGATATATATTTCACATTTGAATACTACATAGTTTATACACTAAATACTGATTTCATCACCACATACGATGTATACACATACAGATCTATAATTATACACGCACCCCACCCTCTAACATGTAACTCCACAATCACACACACCGTCACACATACACACACCACACATACAATGCCATATATAACGTTCATACCAACCATATACACACATACAAAAATGTACAAGTGCCAAGAAGTAAACATGCATGTCTATAACAGGACACTCTCATTACGTGTAAACTTGTACATCACCCACATGTACCGTCCCATCATTAAGTTAATGAGATTAATTCATACTAAGCTCTCTGTAACTATATGCTCATCGCATATTGAACCCGCTCGATTACAATTCATTAAATTAAAAGAATAAGAACCCTACACTGCATACTCGAGTATGTGGTAAAATTGTACGACATATGTTGTACTGGGTTGTTTTGGGTGGTTTTTTTCGGATAACCCGGCAATATATAGACAGATATACCATAGAAGTTATATCTAAGTTCAAATTCACACGCACGTACATGTGTGTATATGTATAAACATGCATTGCTCACATACCCGAACCATTATATGTGGAAATGGCCAAAATATCAATCATTATATGATTGAACCTGGCAGGTACATTTCAATCATATACACAAAACTAGGAAGGACCTTACACAGCATACTCAGCATATAAAGTAAAATTGTACGACAATATGTTGTAATGGTTTTTGTTTACGGATAACCTACCTTGCAATATATAAACAGATCTACAGATCTACAACGCAGAAGTAACATTTGAATTCAAATTCACAAGCACGCACGTGTGTATATATGAACATACACACACACATATATATATATATATATATGTACATGACTCATGCCTTGACATATTGATATATAGTATACAGAGGTACAGATTATATTATAATTCGAATTCACACGCACGCACAAGTGTACATGTATATGACTCTTGTCTGGAGTGTACAATGGTACAAAGTGTATAGTATGCTATATCCCGTTTACACATGGCAGCAGACGGTCAGAACAAAATAACTAGATAGATATATACATATTGATACAATATGGCAATGGTTGTTTAGAGCTTGTTTACTAAATTATCGATTGTACTTATAGATACATAGCGAGATACAAATCAAAATACATGTACTATCAAAGGACCATTTCAAGTGCGAACGGGTACATCATGTTTTAAATCAACTTCAATTTCTCACTTCAAAAGAAAAAGTATAAACAAGTGCTATGGTGTCTCTTTACTCACATATGGACAGTTTCGAGTCAACACAGGTAGCAGTACAGGTAAAGGTCACGCACTACATGTGTGTGCTGGCCGGTGCACTCACGGATGGTGGTTTACCGTTACTCGATTGGCTCGGGCCAACACTCTGGAATGCTGGTTCAAGGGACTGATTCAGAGGCTGTGATGGCTGGAAAGAGGAAGAACGTTGGGATGCCTGTGCTGAATGTGGTTGGTGATGTTTTAACTGTGAAGATGTGGACGGGTCCAGTGGTTGGGGTGCCTGGGAGGACGACTTAGATGAAGGGCAGGACAGATGGGGCTGCTGAGTTTGGGCGATGATGTCAGTAAGTCGATCTACACAGGTGTGCGACGTTACAAGCGTTTTGGGCGACTCAGATGACGACTTGACGAAGATCCGACCGTCTAATGTCCAATGCGAGTATACACGTTTGCCTTTCCATAACTCACTAAGTCTGTTGACTATACTCTGACGGTATTGAGTGAGGCTCTCTGTAATGAATATTCTATTAGGATTATTCTTCATATTCGTCTTGGCCTTAAACACTTGTTGACGGTCAGTATACCTCAGGAAACGGACATACACAGTTACTTTATTGTTCCGAACCTTACCGAGGGTGTGGCTTCTAGACAGGTCCTTGTCAGATAGTGACACCCCGATCCCCCTACATATATCCAGAAAATAACAGTCTGTAGAGGAATCAAGGCCTCATCTACCCTACTATCCACAGCCAAGTTAAGGACAGAACTATTCGCGAGTGCCTGAGCGACAGCACGATCTACAGCTGGCTTCATGGAGTCGAGTAACAGGTTCGAAACCATAGTTGCGAGGGTGGGAGCCAAAGTTTCAGCGAATTTATTTAGAAATTCGGATGAAAACATGATAGATGTAGCTGCTTCTGATGATATATCAGATGGGTAGAATTCAGAGCGGTCAGGTGTGATAATGGACGTGGGGGGTCTTTTGTTTTCCGTATTCAACTCATCAGTAGGGGAGAGAGGACTACTCATCGTTTTTCGTTTGTGAAGTAAAGAGTCTGGTGGTGACCTTAACGGCGTGGTGAAAACCAAAGCTTCTTCGGAAGTTATAGCTGGAGGTGAGGTAGAGTTAATCGGGCACGTACCTGCATAAATTAATACATGGACGCATAAGACGACATTAATAAATATACAAATAAGTTGAACTTAAATATTGAACAATGTCCACATTCAGATAATTTACTTTGTTATTTGCACATTTATACATTTTTAATATAAAAAAAATGTAAAAAAAAAAAAATCAAACATAGGCAAGGTTTTTTTTTTTTTTTTTTTTACTGACTACATAAACCAGTATTATATCACTGATATATATTTACATTTGCATGGCATTGTTACTATATAGCCTCTTTGAACGCTGGGTCGTTGATGGGACTTTAATTACCATGCATCACGAGACACAATTCTTAGTGTATTAATACAACACTGACCGGAACTACAATATCCAATATAAATAAACATGACGGCTGCTGACATATCGCTGGGGAATGTGAGATTTGACAATGTCATTGTAAATTTATGTGTAAAATTAAAAATTAAAAAAAAAAACATTTTATTACAACGAAAACAAGACCAAGGTCTGCAATATCGTACAAAATGCACATCCGTTGAAATCACCAATGCCGGCAATGGAAACAATTTTAACGCTCATGCAATCTATCAGAAATATCGTCTGTAACACTGCACTGATCAACAGGGGTTCGTTACAAATGTCTGAAATACACATGTTCTATAAACCTACTGTTATGAGTCACAGCACACATAAATATTTCAGACATTTTGTAATGCACCTGTGCTCCGTCGCAAGATCACTCACTTCAAACGCTATCAGTTTCACGCGTCTCGCATCCACGGTTCCTGATTTCTGACGACATGTCAAATAACGAGGCCGTTATAGAATCTACCGACTGATGTCAGGTTCCCATACAATCAACAAATAAATTCACGCCTGGATAGTTCGAATTAACTTCCAAAAATAACTCCCTCGAGGAGGGCAAGGTCGGATTTCCGGTGTTCACTGTATTTGTCCATGCGCGAAATTTGTTCCGGGGGAAAATCGAAACAATTTCAAATCTAACTTTCAGCTCAAAGTTCTATTGATAAACTTAAATCACCCTCATACTCAATGGTATTGATACTGAATTGTGGAATAAAATTGAAGTGTTTGTTAAAATTTCAAAGTACTACTTTGTTCGCCAATCAGCACGCGACAATACGCTGTTCAAGCTATTGAACGAAATTTTGTGGACTGTCGACAGGGCGGGCATTTTTAATTTTAAATATAAATTATAAGTTAAAAAAGTACATAAGAGGCAGAGAAAACGTAAATATAAGTATTGAACTGTTTTTGTATGGTATTTATGATCTATTTGAATAACACAGCTTTGCAAACAAACAACATTATGCGCGCTATGTCATTCAAATAGATCATAAATACCATACAAAAACAGTTCAATGCTTAAGTATATACGTTTGTGAACTTGTATGAATGTCACGATTGTTGTCATTTTGTAAATAACGTATTATTCATGTACTATCATTGTATCATGCTCTCCAATTTGGAGGAAATAAAGATGATGTTAGCATTGTTCAGAACCGCAATCATCTTTCATACTATATTTACAAACGGGGAGGAAGGGGCGCCTCCATTTTTGCCACCGATTTTTTTTGGTGATTTTGATATCAACATTTCAACTGTAAATCTTCATTTTGTGTAACATTAGAATCTCGCTCTGCTCGAGAATCTAACACAACATCAGACAAAGAAAACACTCCCCAACATCAATTTGAAAAATACAATCTGTCTAATCCACTCTGCGATATTCACAATATCACCACGCTTGGATCATATGGTTTGATAAAAAATATGACTTAAACTTATAGACTTGACATTAGATAGTGTGTATTCATATACTACAATCAGAATGAAATGAAAAGAAAAGAAAAAAATGACTAACTGCTATTCCTTTCAGAATTATTGCATCCCCCCTGCTTTTCAATGTGGCGAATTTTAGTTACGGGGAAATGGATGAATCTATTGACTAAACACTCAGGAAAGGGTAAATTTAAGGTCCCTTGAATTTGAAATTACCCATTATATCATAAACTTTCTATTTAAATGTATCTGTTTTTAATTTTAATTCTATACAATTTGTAGTTAATGTTTTTAAAAGTCGGAAAACAGTGGGAAGCCATGGTTAACATTTTTATTTAATATTTAGGCCTTAACATATAACAGCTTTTATTCTTACCTTCTATAATGTCAAAATACAGGTTTTTTGTATATGAAACGTTATTGTTTCGTCATGAAAAATCTTTTTTATTGAATAAGTATTGCTGGATTACTAACCAAATAGTTTTCAAACAAAACAGGTTCTATATGCAATGTTGTACTCCCTAAGTCCTTGGGTGTGTACCGGACGCTAAAAGAATCTCCTAACTGTGTTTAGTATTACTAAAAAGTTTAAGTTAGAGTAATCTCCCTTCCTCGGAAGTTTACAAAGCATGGATGCGACAGGTGGTAAAGAAGATGAAGTGGTAGCAGACAAGATTCCGAGAATGGAGGACCCTAAACCATCTATCAGTGTCCACACGTTTCACGATCAAATCATAGACAATGAATGTTTCTTTCAGGTCATCAAATTAGAAGACAGCTTTCATCTGTGGATTGGAAATTCACCGGCTACGTTTGGCTCGTTTACCGTAGCTCTGCAGACTAAATTTGTGAGTTACTTGCTGTTTTATAATAAGTTCCAATACCAAATACAATATTTTAGCGAGTAAACATACGTAAACATGCCTGCTAACTTTGATATTTTCTTATACATGACGAATTCGAATGGTACATGATTGAAAATTTAAAAAAAGAAAATTTATGAAAATGAATTATAAAAATTAGGAACCATGTGGCAGTGAAAATTAAACATAATCTCTGGGTTATCCTGGAAGATCTATTCCAAAGCAGTTTTTATTTGACCTTTTGTAAATGATCGATTACAAATAGTGCCTTTTTCATAGTGTGTCTAATGTTTTAGATTTTGTACATTATTACCAAATAAATTGATTTTATGTTGAGGTTGTCTCCCTTCTCCCAGTTGTCGGTACTGTCTAATTTTGTTGTTCTTGTTCATAGTTATTTCCTGTGAAACAATGCATGTGTGTACATTTCTAGTCCTACAGAAGGGGAAATCTTCAGGAAGACCATTGCCTAATGTTAAATCAATATGAATTTAAATTACACACAGTCACTTCAACGAGGCCTCTAGATCTTTTGGATTGTTTTATTAACAGTTTACACATTTTTTCTTACTTTGCACACCCATGGGCCAGTCCTACTCCAACAATGTTAGAGGTTTTACACGGCGAAAAACTTTTGACAGGCGCCGCGTAACCTCTAACTGCCCATAGCTGATTTACCCGATGCTGACTATCACATTTTCAAAGTTCGGATTAAGAAAGAGTATATCGTGTTAAANTATAAATCGTGAGTAGACATCGTTGTCATGAACTGTTAACCACTTATGTGAGTTTTTCAAGCCGATTTTGTTCCGCCCGGATTTCGGGCGGAAACTGCATCAAAGAATTAGTGCTTCGGAAATGAGAGGTCGCAGTCGGCAAAATCATATCCGATTTGAAAAAAGGCCGACCAGCGGCCTCTTATGTTATGGGAGTAGGGCCAGTCCCTGTATCAATGACTAATGTTCCTTTTTTTTTGCAGGACAAACTGCCCTCATCAATTCCGCTTCTTGGAGGAACAGATTCACCTAGTAATTCATTAGCTCTTCAGTTAGGTAAGATGTCTTATATATATACGATAAAATCAGCAGGCCAAACTAAATAGTAGCTGTATTTGAAATTTTCATATTTTATTTGCAACTTAACAAAAGCTTTTAAATATGCAAAATATTTTCAAGAAGGGTATATAGACGGACTGTTCCAGGTTACAGACAGGGTGTTTTAGACTAATTTGAAAGTACTTGTATAACATTAGCAAACCACTTCTGAATAGACTTTATAAACTGGAGGGAGATGAGTGAAAAAAAATGGAAGGGGATGAGTGAAAACAACTGAAGGAAAATGAGAATAAATTTTAAAAAAATGGAGGGAAATGAGAGGAAATTAAAAACTAGGGAAATATGAGACATGGTTTTAGCCAGCTATTTTGGAAAAGGGTCCCTGAGCAGGTATTGGGGAAAATATCATCAGTATTTGGCAAAAATTTGGAAATATCATTAGTGTTCCCACATTAACAGGTTTGGGAAAATATATAAGTTTGGAATAAATTAACACATTAATTTTTAGTGTTTTTGCTTATTCAATTTCAAATTTTCGTTATTTATATATTTTTAATGCTCCAGCATAGACGGTAATACTTTGAACTTTCAGTTGCACATATAACGACTGGAAACTTGCATAAACATGTTTCCATTCCAATTGGGAAAATAAAGACTGAAATTGGGAAAACACAGGGTCATATTTCAATTGGGAATGGGTGCCTGTACCGGACCCTATAAAACCATGTGAGAAAATTAAAAACTAGGTAAACATGAGAATATTAAAAACTAGGGAAAAAGGAATGAAAAAAAAGGATTAGGGATACAAGAAAAAATTGAAAACTGGAGGAAAATAACAAAAACATTATATTGTTCTTATTGTCAGTTTACATTTATTCAATCAGTTTACATTTATTCAATCAGTTTACATTTATTCAAGCTGTTTACATTTATGTTTATGCATATACAAAGAATGCTTCTGTTTAACAATTTTAACGTGATATTTTTTTTTGTGAATTTTAGCAAAGAAAACTGGAAAACAAGTATTTGTGAGCTGTAATCTGCCTTTTCATGGACAATTAATGCCACTTATAGAGAAAAGAATATCACAGGAGTTAAACAATCATCCGGAACATTTTTGAGACCAATTGTGAAATTAAACTTATATGATCTTATGCCCGAAAATAGCTTACAACAACCTATCAGATGTGGAAGACAAAGAACATCTCTTTGGAGCCCGGTTAAGTCAATATTCATCTCTCTACATGTGGTGTCTAGACACTGGGTTCACATCGATCCATTAAAATTCAACAATTTTATTATTCATTAATCATTTTCTGCCGGATATAACAGTCAGTTTCATAAAATATCAGTCAAGCATGAGAGATTAAGACGATATTTGAATTTCTAATTAAATATTGTGGTCAAGTCTATACTGATGACATCAAGATCGTTTCTTGATAATTGACTGCACTTGGTTTATTTTTAACTTTCTGTAATATTTTCATTATGTATGTACATGTATATCTCCTTTGTCGTCACTGTCTTGGGGTTATAAAAAATCAAAATGTTAATACTAGTATCTTTCTGAAGTAAATAGGTTTATTATTTCTACAAACATGCTAGGTATCTCATATCTGTTAAGACCTATATGTAGACAGAACTGTCTGTCAATATACTGTAGATTTGTTTGATATCACAAGCATCTGACTACAATAGTACAGTACTTGTGTACTTTCCAGACTATCTCTGGCCCATATATATCACAGATATTTTGAGTCCGACTCCCTCTATGTTTGAGATTAAACCATTATGTTAAGTCTATAGAAGATTTAAGTTTGAGCTAAGCGTTTGGTAGACCCAAAGTGTTGGTGACATTTGGCCCTGGTCCATCTTATATATATGGATACACACAAAGTGTGAACCAGATAGCTATACATGTATGAAGCAATGATACAGGAAATATAGAGACAATATGTCAGTTTGCACGTTAAAAACTTAAAATGTTTCATTAAGATTGAGTTCGACGTACAGTGTTAGGCATACTCAAAGGGTATGTAGAAAACTGAAAAACGGCCTGAGTGTGGGCAGAGACGTATAATAATAATGTATTATACGTCTCTGGTGTGGGGCAGTCCTGTGGCCCTAATGATTGCCCAGCGGAGGATTGAGTACCAACCAAAAGGTTTTAAGCTCACCAAGCAGTTCGTTCAATGCTTTTTATTACTGTGTTTCTGACGTTTTACATTTAATGCCCCTTTTTAATCAAGTGCAAAAAATCAGATCGATCGCGGGAGTGGAGGATATTTAATTTACCCGGGGGAATCTGTGTAATTCACTGTACAATATAGGTACAAGTACAGTATATATTATATATATCATTGTCTCTGTAATAAAATGAACCTATTGCCTGTACTGATAATGGTTTGTTTTGTATGTTATTGGCACCCATTGATATGCGTCAGTGTGTGTTGACCGATGTTTAATGTCACTCAAGCCAGTTATTATTCAATTATCTCTGTGTTTTATAACCCGCGACAGTACTAGTGTACATATAATATATATAGTGGCTAATTTATAACTCGTACCGCGCTAGTAGTACAGGGGAAATAACTCGTACTAGACGCTGGTCTGGCTCGAGTCTTTTAGATACCATCTTCGAAATTCAAGGGATGTATAGAGAGTATATGGATGCCAAGAACAGAACCCTTGGATTTCGAAGATGTCTATAATGTCTAAAATACATATAGATACATTTGAGTCATGGCAGTGTCAGTGTGCTACAATATATATATATGCGTCCAGTCGTAATTATAAGATAGACCGATGGAATTAATAATCGCTAAGCTTTGAATAATTAAAAAGAAAAAGGTGAACTACAATACAAGTACGTCCGTTATATACATTTTAAGCCAGACTGAATTGCCTACATACAATGTGTTTGAAGCTGTCCACTAGGAATTCATTGTGTCACTCGATCCCAGGACAGCCATTTCTAACCAACTAAATCTTGTTGCATTTCGATGTTTCATGAAATCCTACCGAAAATTGTATGGCATGATTTAAAGTAAATAATACATCGAATCGGAGATACTTTATCGAAATATCGAGGACCGTCCTTTCATGTCTCAGTCATAAGTGATCGGGGGGCAATTGGGTTCGACGAATTACAGGAACGGGCAGAAATGGGCAGGAACGGGCAGAAACGGACAGAAACGGGTAGGAACGGGCAGCAATCTATTAATTATTATATACATTAATGAATATATATACTAGATACATTTAAGTATCATTATCGGGTATAAGATATATTTGATAAAAGGATTGCAATTACATGATCGGGGCAGAATCGGACTAAATTATATATGATACCTACATTTATAATATCATATATATTTTTTTATCGGGTATAAGATATATTTGATAAAAGGATTGCAATTACATGATCGGGGCAGAATCGGACAAAATTATATATATATATATATTTATATATTTTTTCGGGTATAAAATATATGTATTAGATATGTTTAAGTATCGTTATCGGGTATAAGGTATATTTGATAAAAAAAAATGCAATTACATGATCGGGGCAGAATCGGACTAAATTATATATGATACCTACATTTATAATATCATATATATTTTTTGCGGGTATAAGATATATTTGATAAAAGGATTGCAATTACATGATCGGTGCAGAATCGGACTAAATTATATATGATACCTACATTTATAATATCATATATATTTTTTGCGGGTATAAGATATATTTGATAAAAGGATTGCAATTACATGATCGGGGCAGAATCGGACAAAATTATATATATATATATTTATATATTTTTTCGGGTATAAAATATATGTATTAGATATGTTTAAGTATCGTTATCGGGTATAAGGTATATTTGATAAAAAAAAATGCAATTACATGATCGGGGCAGAATCGGACAAAATTATATATATATATATATTTATATTTTTTTATCGTGTATAAGATATATATATTAGATATGTTTAAGTATCGTTATCGGGTATAAGGTATATTTGATAAAAGAAGTGCAATTACATGATCGAAGCATAATCGGACTGAAAAATATATATATATTTATGTCGTCATTACTTATGATACATATACTGATATTATTATATATTTTTTATCAGGTATAAGATATATCTGATAAAAAGATTGTAACGAAATAAGAGTATTGTATTGATATGGATCGGGCAGGAACGGGCGACGATTAACAGGAACCGACAGAAACGGGCGACGATTTACAGGAACGAACAGAAACGGGGCAGGATCGGACTTATTTATATATATTTGATTATCCTTATCGGGTATAAGGTATATTTGATAAAAGAATTGCAATTACATGATCGGAGCATAATCGGACTGAAAAATATATATATATTTATGTCGTCATTACTTATGATACCTATATTGATATTATTTTATATTTTTTATAGGGTTTAAGATATATTTGATAAAAAAAAATGCAACGAAATAAGAGTATTGCTTATTGATATGGATCGGGGGAGGATCGGACTCTGTGTTTCCTTCATTCCTTCATTCTCTTTCTTTTAACTTTGTGGTTAATGAGTACAGACATAATGGGGAGACGTGATATTTATCTATTTCTGTATCAGTTCATTGCATTGATCAACAAAAAAATTAACACACCTTGAAACATATTATCGACACTATAAAATGAGACATTCACTATTAAATTATTAGAGTTGAGTTGCATGCAACCGGTAGAGTATCTCATAATCTATCTGAAATGAAATCTAAAATCATAAAATTAAACATCTCTTTTCTAAAACGTATTCGTTTTTTCATATAAACATATACATGCTACTCAAGCAGTTAGAAATATAATAATCAGTCTCACTATATTAATTCTATTCATGTCATAAAATGGTGTTATTAAGATCATATGTATAAATTTAATAGGAAATATTTAGAAAATTTGAATTTACTTTTCAAAAATGTTAGTTATTCAGTTTTGTTAAACATAACAGTATCAATTATATAACAATGCTGGAGAAGAACCTTCAGTTAAATTAGATACTCATATGATATGAAATTCAAAAAGTATATGGATTTTATATGATTCGAAGTCCTTTCAATTACTTGATAAACTCACAGATAGTCTGTTTTGGACAAGCTAGATATAGTTCTCTGACCAATATTATGAAGGATAGACGAGTAGGTTGTCATTAATCAATTCAAAAATTAAATAGATAAATAAAAGGAATTACATTACATCAATCCAGAGTCGTATTTGATTATCCGAAAGCTAAATACTAAATGAAATGAAAACTTGTTGCCTAATTCCGTGTTCAAACTTGATTCGACTCCCAGAGATACTGTAAAACAGTTAACAAATTTAGCCAAATATATTAAACTGAGTAATAAGAAAAGAAAAGACTATGTACCTATATGAAGAGGGATGTCTCTCTACACTATACCAATGGGTACGTGAGTGTGTATTTGTGTGTGTGGGTGTATTTGTGGGGGTGTATATGGGTGTGAATGATTGTATTGTTTATCCTTGTATATATGTTTATTTTGAACTGATGAGCCGTAAGGTTCAAGGTAATAAAGAACTGAACTGATATGGTATACATACACTTTTAATAACCATGAGTTTGTGACACTAAGTAGGAAATAACAGAAATCTGTTATCTGGAGTACGGCTCCATTCTGGACTCGGGCAAATATCCCGGGTCTGTGCCCCCGGGCACTTAACAATCCAAGTTCCTGAAGGTACACTAATAGAATAGAATAGAGGATTTTCCCAAAAATTACTTAGACAGCTAAATTAGAACAGATGTTTAAATAATTTTATTATGCAATGAACGTTATAAACGTATTTACGTACATAGTTATAACAACTATCGATATACATGTATATAATATGTATAAATATAGATTTGTTCCAATATATACTAAAGATACATGCTTGTGAAAAGTAAATCTACTCTTACTAAATACTCGTCGAATTTATTTAATCAAATTTAAGTCTTTAAAAACATCAAGTTATATGAATGCATAACCACGGACTTTATCCAATTCCGTGTACAATATCTAATTTTAATTCTAACACGATTCGTTTGCAACGCGTGTTTTGATTGGATACGGACCATGTTCAAATTAGGGGATAGTACGTTGTTTTGAGTGGCTATCTACTGGCGATTAGAACATGAAATTTGGGTTTGAACTCGAGACCGATAGGTCGAGAGTTTAAACCAAATGTCATGTTCTAATCGCCAGTATAGACACGAAAAACAACGTACTATCCCCATTCTCACACCTTAACAAATATACTACGCTAATATGTTTAGAAACATTGTATTTCCTTGTACAAAAGTACTTTGTGACCTGAACTGGCGACGTGTCATTCTGCAGCGGACTGACCAATCGGAAAGAAGCTTTCAAAAGTCGGTCATTTAGCCCCGCCCATACTGGCGAGCGCTCGATCTGTATGTTGACGAGGCGGAATATTTGGATTGTTCGTGAACGTCCTGTTACGAAAGTTTATACGACACGTTTTGTGTCAATGCATAAGACACATGTGAAATGTTTGATTTGATTTCGGATCTAAATAGATGCCTTCACACGGATGGAAAGAACGTTTCAGTAATATATGGAGGTAAGAACAAGGAATGTGTTCTTTTAATTCATTCAACCAATGCATTTCATCGGTCGTTTCTGTTCTGTTGCTTACTAGCCTTATCAGCGGGATTTCGCTATGAGGCGAGCTTGACACCATATTGTTTTTGTTAGAAACGGGGCGTGGCTTAAGTGCGATGGGAGGAGCTTAACACGATTGATTATTTAGGTGGATTACGATGTCATAACAGCTTTATCTCAGAAGTTAATTTAATAAATTGGTTTAGTTATAAAGATACTAAAAATTGTGGAACTGACTGCGATGAGCAACGTTTTACTTTTACGGGAGAAGGTTTTGAAAAGTTTTAACAATTTGTGACCACTACCTTGCATGTACTATATGGTATAAAATGTACATATATGTCTATTGTCGCTATCACATTGTTGTAGTACAATTGTTGAGGAGAGGGCTTTAATAAGTTGTAAGAACTTGTGCCCAATCCTCTTGTTTGAATTTAGAAGCAATAAAATATGTTTTAATTAGAACGAAAAAAGAACGATTCCCAACCACCTGTACGGACCAAGTCCCGCCTGATATTGAAAGCGAAGTTGATTGGCACACGAGACGTCTCTGACGAGACAGAGCTTACCAGACACATAGGAAATGTTCAAAGGAAATGTGTTCTATTTTGATGCACGTTCATATAAGACCAGAGAATACAAATTTGAAACGTTTTATTGTGGAAAAACGTCTGCGTTGCTGTCCGGTGAGATACCATTGAATAATCTGTTCTTGACGTTTTACAGTTTTGAGTTTAGCTGGTGAATTCATTTTCTCAGCTTCATCAGACAAGATAATCATATATGTGTAATTAACCAATCTAAATTGTCCACTCGGCACGCGACGCCAATATTCAAAAGCCAACAAATTAACCATTTAGCTTATGTTATTACAAAGTGTAATCTTAATGACATAGAAGACGATTTTTATTTTGTTTTAGTTTGCACAAGATATACAGATTTAAGACGGAAGTATTTAAAATATTACTACAGAAATAACCCTAGTGTGTATCTGATAGCGGCAAATAAGCGCCGATCAGATATATGACAGTTTGTATGTGTGTATTGTTCATTCCCCTGTGACAAATGTGGCTTTTGGTACATATGTAAATATCCTGTTTAATATATGTTAACACTGATAAGTCCAAAAAATTAAAGTTAATAAAGAACTAGAACATATGTGTTCACAGGAGGGCGGGGTCACTGATAAGGTGGGGTACTTACCTGTAACGATAATTGGCTCGTGTCGCAAGGTGATTGATGGCTAAGAAATTTGCTGACAGAGTCATCAATGTACGTTTTTGTTAGAATAAGAAGTCTATTGTCTACTATTACGGAATTAGATAATCGGTTTTGACAACATCGGCCTTTGAAAATTGAAACTTAAAACGTTTCACCGTTTTTCTTTCTACGATACATCTACAATTAATATACAGTTTTGTTTTTCTATAACAGATAATGCTTATGTGGCCAAACAATCCAACATATGGACTTCAATATTTATTTACGTAAAACACGTAGATGTGTAGTGGACTACACATCCCTGTATTAAAATATAGAATAATATTTAATTTTTAGACTGATGTCACCTTTTTGAGTTGGAAAATTGCGTATTTTCTTTGAAAGATACCTAGAAGTTTCATTTGATTGAACTGTTAACCGTTCACATCGTCTGCACATCAATAAGTACAAGAACAAAGGATTAATATAATCTTAATGATTATTTTTTTAAGATCGTAAACGTGATGGGATGGTACTCTACACATTAACACCAATTCATTCACTCAAAATATATTCATGCTATTTATTAAGAGTTGAGTATAAGTTATGAAGTTATAGAAATTTGGTTATCATAATGTCATTTCCAATGTTTCATGTGTTATGACATATTTATTATATATGTAATATGTGTATAGATAATTTAGTCCGATTCTGCCCCGATCATGTAATTGCAATCCTTTAATCAAATATATCTTATACCCGATAATGATACTTAAATGTATCTAATATATATATTCATTAATGTATATAATAATTAATAGATTGCTGTGCCCATTTCTGCCCGTTTCTGCCCGTTCCTGTAAATCGTCTAAATGCAGTATGTGTGATAGGACCCTTTTGAGCATTTAGATAACTTCAGTCTTTGAAGGAATGTTGCCAAGCTAGTGTATTCCTACGACGCAACGAGGAATTACACCTCCTTTTACACTGCGTCGATATGGAAACAAATTTGGCTAGCAAATAGAGTCATATGGAGTCACATGACAAACACTGTAAGCCGCTTCGAATTTGAAAGCGACACAATCTCAGCAGATACGACAGGAATGGCTACGGCACGGAAGACCATGGTTCGATTAAAATATTGGCTTTTGTAGGCGAACATTAGCTTTCCGACCAATTGGAAAGAAATATATGTATGATGCTGGGTCAACCGAACCCACATGTGCGCGTAAATGTGCGTATTTGAAATTAACTAGAGTGGTCAAGCTATACTTTGGACCTCTCCCCTGCCAATTTGACACTTTATCGATGTTACTATCTAGGAATCATAAACACGCAGCATCAAATCGAAAGATGGTATATTAACAAGGGAAGTAACTCTAAAGTCATGTAAATATAAAAGAGTGAATATCTAAATTTTAAAAAATACAGCTCAGTAGATCTTTGCTTTGCTTTTATAACAGGTAATGTTACATCCTTTACATAAATGTGAGAGTTAAGCAAAAAACATTCCATCTTTCCAATTTTACAACCTATGATAGAAAAAGCGGAGAAGTGAGATGAAATCATGATAGTTTAATTATGAGGATATTTTGTGTATAGTGGCAGGCCTACATCATCCAGGGCCTCAAAGGTGAGTTAGAGGTAACAGTGGTTTGGGGAAACTGATCATAACATATGAATGCAACAAGATCTATAACATCTGATAACATTTTCGGCTATAGTTTTACTGCTACATGAATACATCTGATGAGACAGATACGAATAATGTGACTTTGAAAGCGATTATTTCTGATTAAAGGATAAGAATATGTCATCAGAGAACATGAAGCCCATTTTCTCGGATAAAATGTAGAAAATATCAATATAATTCTATGAAACTTCACATCAAGTATATATATTTCAAAACCAATAGATATGGGGTCAAACAAAAAATACTACACGTCAGCTCGAAATTAAATAAAATATATATAGCATTTTCATATACAACAAAAAAGGCTACATTCGCGAAAGGTCTCCATAATTTCTGTTTTATATCAAATACCTATCATTCCACTCAAAGGTTGAATTTCGATGATGTAGATGGACTGCTATTATGAATTTTATATAATTATATTTTACTAAATCAATTAATGAAATAATCAATTATGCAATGCTGTTATTTATACATGAACACATTATTAACTAATTAAATTATTTATTTATTCAAGTATTTATTAATCTTTCATTCATCAAGAGTACATTTGACAGCTAAAGGTTTCATATAAATCATGTATACATATACTAAAGACACACCAAACACGTGTTGTTTTCATTGTTGTTTTTGTTTTTCTCTTAAAGCAAAAGGTTGTCGTATGTCCATATCTCATCTCAATGGTGACGAATGCATTATAACGGAACCTTTGATTATAAAAACTCATCCGCACAACCTTTATGAGTCAATACAGCCTATTTTTAATAAGGTTTACAGAAATATATATTGACGTTAAAACATTACAATCATTTTTACATTATACATATATGTATAACTTCTTCGTCAGTTGTCCACATTAATGTTGATTATTCCAGTCGTTCAGGCGTAAATATGGATTAAAGAAATTAATATATTCAAACTGTCGCTGGATAATTGCCTCACGTGTCTGCATTGTTTGTTATTAATATCGTATTGAATCTGCCTTGGGATACGAGCTACAAAGACCTCCATGAACATTTATGTAGATTCTGTCATTTTTTGGTCGATAATTAATAATAAATGGCATGTCATATCAATAGCTATTCTTCTACAAAATCGCTTTTTTCATAAAGCTAAATGTGTGTCCAGAAGTACGATGTTACTTCCGTCAGTTTGTGTCCTTGTTGTGGTCTATTTGATGTTACTTGGAGGTAAGTGGACAATTGATGAGTTTACTGTTATTAAGAAAAAAATGAAAAGGTGATGCTATTTTTGAACTAACGTTTGGACCTTACCTGGAAGGCTTAGGGCGAAGTGATAAGTGGAATGATGTTGATTTGACTCCTTTTTAGAAATTTCAGGAATAAAATGTATCTTTGTAACGTTTACTTTTAAATGTGCGATGGTAAGCATCACATTTTTGTTCAAACACATTTCAGTATGCGCGGTAGCATATCTTGGACAATATGATGGAACGGAAATGTGTAGCACACCATGATCAACGTTTAAAAAATGCATTTGAATCCTTTATATTTACGATCAAAACAGGAAAGAAAAATATTAATTCAACTTTCTTTTTGGTCTAATTCGCTTCAAAATATGTTTTAAACAAACTGCTTTACCAATTGGTGGTAGAGCAGCTGATTTTGCGGAAACAAGATGAATTGTAGTGATTTCTTTGGTTATCAGTTCCATCAGGCGCCGAACGTCAATCGGAAACAATTCGGGAATTTCCGTCATAATTTAAATATCATGTCACGTCATGACTATTCAAATGATTTTACATATAAACTCGAACAATTTCCGACTGGAAAATATTCACGTGAAATTGTTCATGCTGTTTTGGAATCAAGACAGCATTTTAAGGTTGTAAGTTTTATCTACGGACTACAGAAAGAAATGTAAATATGTTACTGTTGCTCAGATATGAGTTGAATCCTTTTCATTTTAATGCTATTAAGAGGTATTTTAAATGTTGATGTTTTTACTGATATTTATAGATAAGTGGATTGCTGAGAGTTTCCTTTCTAGTACTGCGCTGTACAAACCAATATAGTTCAATGATAATGTAGGAAACATATGAAGTTTTTACAAATTACATCGAAGTTAAGTCTATTTTACATTTATCTAATATATTTAACACGATGTGTTTTGGAAAAGCAAACAAGTTTTTGATACTTTTAGTACGAATGGTCTTTCTCAAACGTCCGATGCTTCTGGTTTCACCTCTATGGTTGTTGAGGTTAATGGCGCTTCTCCATTTGCTGTGATGTCTTTGTGATGCCTTTCTATCCAATGATGTTGTCTTTTTTATATTGTCCTTTAGTTTTGATATTTCTATGTGTTTTGAGTAGTGTATTTTTCCTTATACTGTCTAACACTAAAAACTAGAAGATGTAGATAGCATTTTGACAAAAGGTTTTATAATTTAGTTTTTGGCATTCCAAACAAATTACGTTGTAATTGATGACACTGTAGTACACAAATTAACTTTTGTATGATGTAATCAATTCTAGGATCGTCAACAGATGGCACCAGCAGAGAATCTAAAATCCTTAAAAAATGGAAAAGCAGCAGTGACACAGAAGGAACAATAGACAAGGAAAGGGAACGTAGAGATGAAAACATCGCGAATACACATATACGTATTGAAAGGGCTGGAGATTCTAAACAAAATAAGTTAATCAGACGAAAGTCAAAGAAGCAACTGAAACGCAAATATATGAAAAAGGATAATGTAAACCAAATCCATCCTTTACTCGAAGTGAAGGCCCCCTTGGACTACCATACGCTTATCGATTTGTTGAACGCTGGCGTTCGCCAGTCACAACAGCAAGCGTTAAACACTAAAATTCAGTCAATGCCTCTCGTTAACGATCAGAGAGAACCATTCAGGAACAACAAATCACAAAAAGGGAAGAATCACATTGACGTAAACGTATCAACCGAAAATAAACAAGCTGGCAATCGCAATTCAACATCAAAGACTAATTTACAATTACTCCAACTCGGTCCATTTGACACGCCATCAAAACCAACGCCAACAAAGGACGTTACTCCATTCACCCGAACTCAAACATTAATACACGAACATGACAATCGATATTCAACATCAAGGACTAATCTGCAATCATCAGCCCCGGGTCCCTCTGAAAATCCACTCGAGCGAATGTCAACAGGGGATGCTACTCCGACCGCCCGAGCTCAAAAAACAACTCAAGAGCAGAAAGATAAAGCGTCGCATACAGATACTGTGATAACGCCTCTCTATTCAAATGTATCATCCGTTGGTGGACGAATTCGCAATAATGTACTTGTTCCGACAGTTTATACGTCTTTGCAACGCTCTAAGCCATCAATACACCAAGCAGATTCACAGCTAGGTGCAGCAGTATCACAAAATTGTAACAATACACTAGACATAATTACATGTATGTCATCATTTTCATTGAGAGGTTTGTTTTCACTCATGAATCCTACCACAGAAAATCCCCGAAAAGGACAAGAAGCCCAAGTCGATACATTGAAAACGAGACAAGTGATCATGTTGGCAAATATGTTTAATAAATCGCTGTCTCAGACATGGAAATTACTAATACCTCATCCAAAACTTGTAACTGTACTGGAAAGTCAAACCAAAAGCGAAGGTGTATTTGAGACACAAAAAGATGAGGAAACACTAAGGATTTCATCTGCTTCACCTCAATGGTTACTAACGAAACTGAAAAAGAAGAAAGGAAAGGTTTATACAGAAAGTGATCATCGACCGTCTGCCATAGGGATAGGATCATTTGGCGCTCTTGTCCTCGTCACAATCGTCGTCGGTATCATCATCTTAGACAGCCGTTCACTGTACAGAGATATCAGACGTTTGAAACGTAGCATTTATAACTTGTGTAAACCCGTCTACAAACACAAGTTGACTATTTCAACAAGCAATAATAAAGGCGAGAAATGGGCGTATGTTATTCACGAGAGGCAAGTGTGATGTACAAGAAATAGACCGAATCTGCTACAAAGGTTCGAGAGGCCCTTACAGCTGTACGTGATATTTCAGACAGATTGACTATCATCAATAGGAAAGGACAGATATTAAATTGGCGTATTAGGATGGTGTTCATGAGAGGAAAGTGTGATATTTGACCAAAAAAAGACAAAATTCAAACATAAATGGATAGTACAGATGTTGTTAGCATCAGTATTCCAGAAAAGAGAGAAATGGCCGTATGCTTTGTTTACGAGAAGCAAGTGTGATGGACTTAAAACATATGAATAGACAGATTCTACCAGAGATGATGAAGACGGGAAATAAAGCTATTCTGAAAAAGGCTCTTACTTGGGTTTTTCGAAATACAAATGGACAATTTAACCATAAATAAGACAACACGGCAATGAACGTCTGAGGTAAACGAGAGGCAAACGAGATGTATAACAAATAAAGTGACAGGATCTACTTAAAACGATCGAGGCGAGTGAATGTTGTCCACGAGAACCACTTGTATATGGGATTTTTCGACCTTGTCCACCATTAAAAAGAAATGGTAGAAATAGGTGTATGTCATTCACGAAGTGTGGTGTATACAAAATGTAACAAAGAACAAGTGATGATAAAATTGGACCGTGCCCACCAACAACCATACAGGAAAAAACATGGTACTAGTGTGATCGACGAGAATCGTAATCTGTAAGTGGTGTACTTGTACAATCACGACCTTATACACATATCGATATTTCTAGGATTTTCCCTAGAAGACTTGATATCATTCCGCTAGCGAAAAGTAAACGCTAGAGTCGTGATATCCTTTTGGCCCTCGTCACAAAAAAACGGTGATATATACACAAATACTCATGAATATTTGAAATTAAAACAAGAAATATTTACTGGAACCAACTATTTATTACCAGCAAGAAGGCTTTATTCGAAACGTGATCAATAAATTTGGTCCTTCGAGCATGTCTTTGTTAATCATAAAATTACGTCTGTCTTATTATGAAATTATGTATGGATATTTTTTGTCTGTTAAAAGCTTAAACATTACTCATACACTGCTTAAATTTTCAAGACACGGATTTATTTATCCGCCATGTGATATTGATATATGTTACATATGTGTTACCTGTCGCTGTAGATATATTGTAATTAAAGAATTAAACAAACTTTTTTTTCTCTTTGACACTTATATATATATTGCTGCGGAATTAAATTTCTTTTCTTCGATTCAAATAAATGTCGTAAATCATTTGCATTTCGTACTCATCAGACTACTGACACAGACTTAACTGACGTCATATTAACATGCAAGCATGCACATTAAAATTCCACGGTTTTGTTGACAAAGGAACTCCTGTTTCCGAATAAGTCATTCTGATGATTTTTCATAATCATAAGAAGACAAATTAAGTGGAAGCGGGCGTCGTTTTAATTTAAATATATGATTAATACGACAACGTAAACCAAAGATGGAGTAATCATGCAAGCTTGGCACACGACATTGTGGAATCAGTCGGCTAGTGCACGCCACATGTGATTAGCGAGACACATGTCAACGTCGTGGGCACGACGGGAACGACTTTCCGAATATATAATTATGGATGGTAAAATAAAAACCTATAGAAGTACTTTATCACATTGTTTTGTTCCAAATTTAAAGCATCTCATCTTAGCATACATTTTGTAAAAAAAATAAGTTTTATTGTATTAAGTTTGATTTATTTACATTGTTTGTCATTGTGCTGCGTAAATGTTTCCTATTTTCTTGGTTTCTGCATATTTTAATTAACTATTTCCTAACATGTATATATTGTGAATATCTCATTGTATATCTTTATCCTAAAACGAAATACCATCATGTAAAAAAACATAGACTCTAGCATCTTAAGTAGGCTTTTAGATACCTAAGATGTTAGGGATAGAACAATATTATCATTGATACAAATTTGGTAAAAATGTCTGCGGTAAACGATGATTTATACAATGAAGTACATAAATCACATACACAAATATACATAAAAAAGGAACATAAGTAATCATGAGCTTGACATCCATTGTGGCAACTATTTATGCACGTAATTTCGGAATTCATTAAAAAACGAAACACGCTTTTGTTAAACAAAATAATATATAAAAGATTAAGCAGTATTCTGCCAAGTTACGTATTTTAGCTGGTAAACAACATCAGTAAAATACATTAGCATGGTATACGTGAGAAAATGATACATTTCGTTTAAAATGACCCTAGTTATAACATCAATACGTGTATAACGGATCATAACCAATTACATAAACAAATTTTCTCTCGTGAGGTAACATTATGATGATGTAACAGTCTTATTAATCACATAAATTATGTATTCCTATCACGAATGTCCATGCTAGTTAAAATTCAATTTTTGCGCTGATCTCATCCAGAGAAGTCCGGTGATTACGCTTTCTCACGTTCTCTGCACACGTGAAATGTGTGAGCGTAACCCCTAGTATTGTGAGGACAACTTTTCCTATGTCTTTGATGGATATCAAACGAATCGTGCTGCACCGTGAGGAAATGACAGCCTTTGCAGTCGGGTGCTACTCATTTGTAATCTTCAACGAACATGTATCCGCCTAGCGATTGTTCACATTTTTATACACAATGTTTTACAAAAATGTAGTACCTGAAACCAATTGAATTGCCTACCGAACTTTCGTTTTTTATGACATATCCGACGGGTGCAGGAAAGATATCGAAAGCAGAAACCTTGTATTTCGTGGATGACAGTTGGAGGCACGGTAGTCTAGTGGTAGGACGCCGGGCTCGTAGCCGAAGGGTTGCGGGTTCGAGTCACGTCACAGCACTGTGTTGTATCTTTGTACAAGATACTTTACTCCGCTTGTTCTAGTCTACTTAGCTGTAAATGAGTACGTGGTTGGGCAGTACTGGAATTGTTGAATGCAAGTTGTGATCGCCTAAATGGGAGCACCAGGGAGTTGAGAAAGGTATTGGCTGATTGCGAAGGACCTGTAACCACCGGTAATAATTTGTGAACCGCTTTGAGACGACCTTCGAACTAAGTTGTGATAAAGCAGTATATAAGAACCTCGAATTTTATTATTACTTGTTGCTTTACAATGCGTATACAATGAGCCATGATATAGCACCTGTGTTCATACTAACACCTGGACGATGTACACCTGGGCGTGGTTTCTATATTTTACAATAAGCCACTTATATCATCATACCATTAAGCTGTAAGGTTAACTAATTCACATACGTACTATGAACTAGCAAATATGTAGTGTTACTTGTGAACCTAAATGAACATTTACAGATCAGCAGCGTTAGAAAATAATTAACAAATTTGTCATGCTCAAAACCTTTAAGTTCTAACTATAATAGAAGTTGACTAATCAGATGTTTTTAATGAAAAAGTTGTAATAATGGAGTGTAGGATGAAATAATTGAATACCCACCTGTATGACGCTTTACAATGACTCAGCAGTTGGATATTATCATTTATGATTTCAATTTTGTTATTAATTTATTACCGTGATCAATCTTTGGATTCATGTGTTTCCTTAAAATAACTAGGATTTACTTTTTATATCCCAAATAATGATATAACATGTTCTAGATATGTCAGTAATTCAGTTTTCAGTTGACAGGTGTATCATATGCATACTTAATGTACTGGCTTCTTTGGTATGGTTTGCATAGAGTTGAAAATGCAGATGGTATGTTTACATTTAGATGAATTATGTATCAGGACATCTTTATTTATCAATCGTATTAATTGATCTATTGATATCAGTTTAAAAAAAAAGCTGGACTGTATAGAATGAAAAGAACATAAAAACACTTTTTTAAAATGTCACAATATTTTGTATGGTGTGTATCACTTGCGTATATATACTAGCGGAAAAAAGAAACTGTGCATGGCTTAAATGTGTGATATAAATAAATGTGTATGACGTAGAACAACAAGGTTTTCAGGGACAATTTCTTTTGTTATTTATTAACAGTTGCATTCCATTTTCCACGTTATGGAATCAATAAGTTCCGCTCAGGAGCGACGTAAACACAGCAGGGGTCAATACTGAGTTCACAAAGTTAATACCTCGTATGTCCACCGTTTGCCTGAATGCAAGCCTGGCAACGTCGACGCATGGAGCCTATCAGACGGTTCAAGAATGCTTGTGAGATTCCAGATCTGTACCAACGCTGCAGCCAAATCAGCAAACGTCACCGGTTGATTAGGAAATGCCCGTAATCTGCGCTTCATTTAATCCCAGACGTGTTAAATGGGCGACAGATCGGGGGATACAGTAGGCCAGGGTAACACGTCAACGTTCTGCTGGGCCAGAAAGTCCATAGCGACACGAGCTGTGTGTGGCCTGGCGTTGTCCTGCTGTAGCGTAATGTGACGTTGCTGCCCTTGCACGAATGGAACGACGTGGGTCCGGAGGATCTCGTCACGGTAACGTAGCGCGTTCAAATTCCCGTTAACAACCACCAGAGGCGTTCTCCCGTTGGCTGTGATGCCGCCCCAAATCATACCGCTGCCTCCGCCGAAAGAACGTCGTTGTATCACACACGCGTCACGGAAACGTTCTCTATCGTGACGATACACTCTGGAACGGCCGTCACTACTATCCAGGTGGACTCGCGATTCTTCCGTTAACAAAATGCCTGCCCAATCCCGTCGAGTAAATCGGAGATGCCTTCTGCACCAGTCCAGACGTGCTACACGATGACGTGGCGCAAGAACTGGGCGGATTGCAGGACGTCGTGGACGGATAGCTCGTTCACGCAATCGGTTCCGTACAGTTATCGGGCGTATTGGTAGCAACCCAGGGATTGCCCGTGCAGTCAAACTTGCCGTTTCGAAGCGATTTCTCAAATGGACAAGCAGAATATGGTTGTCCTGTTGACGTGACGTCATACGTGGACGTCCCGTACGAGGTCGATCGCCGACGTGGCCAAACTGTTGATGTCGTCTCCATAAATCCCGGATTGTGATTCGATGGACATGAAAACGTGTAGAGACAACGGCTTGGCCCATACCAGCTTGAAGCATACCAATAATTCGGAGGCGGTCATTTTCATTGAGCCTTGGCATAGCATTAATCACAAATTAAAACGTTATGATGCTGTTTTTACTGTTCACTGGTCTCAACAGGGTGACCCATCAGTTAAAAAATAAACTTTCATTGTCGAATTGGATGGCTGGACGAGAAAAACGTGCAACCTGGTCAACGCCTATAGAGAGCAAACTGCACGGGAAAAACTGTCAATGACACACGGATAGTGTGTATGTGTCATACTCGGTCATGTGAGTGAATTTTCATGTATATACAGTTGGTAATACATGTTCTATCCATGTTCTATAACAATTCTCCGCATGCACAGTTTCTTTTTTCCGCTAGTATATGATGGATTTAAAATATTTAGAAATTGAAAATTCATATTCTTTGTATCATGTTTAATTCGTAATATTTAGTGATGTAATGTAATTGAGATCATAGGACATACATGTACATAATGTACATTATTATGTAACTCGAAATATAATCTGGATTATTTTTGTTGATTTCGTAGTTCATCCGGGGGTTACTTGGAACAATATTATTTAAAATGAGGACATTTGACTGTGTTCGACTTAAGAGGTTAATGTGCACAATATATACGTTTCATTACAACGTAATTGTACATGATATAGTCCATGCCATTTTTATTGCTGGGTGGAATATATCACAAGAATTTGGTAGAATTTAATGAATTAACTTTCGTGAGTGTATTATGGTATTCTGCCGTTATACATTTACGGAAATTCACTAACTTAATTCTACCATTGTATATAGCTGCAAAAACAACAACAGTGAATGCAAACATTACCTTAACTATACAAAGGGGCATTACCATGGGTAAACATGTAAATGTAACATGGTTTAATATCCTATAGATATCAGTTAATAATAATAAAAATAAGCTGAAATGTATTCAATAAAAAGAAACAAAATCAATTAATAACCATAGGTTTCACAATGTCCTTATGGGATATATCACTTGCGAATATCTTTTTATGAATATTAAAATTTTAGGAACTATATTTAATCTGACATCCAGTTTCATGTCGAGTGTGTCTTATACATACAGTAATAATAAACGATCTTTATTTGACCTTTTGGTGGCAGTTCTCATCACTTTCTGATGTAAAAACCGGCAATGTTACACTCGATTAAACATGACTGTAGGCGTCAACGTCATTTACGGAATTCATCGCTCATAAAAATGGCTATTTTTGTCGTTGTTATTGATTCTTGAATTTTCCCAAATATGTATACATGTATAATGTCAGGAAATCTGATCCTGTCAAAGTTTCATACGGCGTAGAATGACTTTTCCCATTTATCATTTTTGTAAGTATTAACATTTTAGCATTTTATAAAACGAACCGTTTGCATAACATTAGTTTAATTTTGTGTTTACATCATATAAATAATGCATGATCCGTTAAACACGTATTGATGTTATAACAAGGGTCATTTTAAACGAAATGTATCATTTTCTCACGTATACCATTCTACAGTGTAATGTATTTTACTGATGTTGTTTACCAGCTAAAATACTTAGTATCACAAATTTACATAATGCTTGTGTTAATCAACATATATAGAATATATCTAATACATCAAATGTGACTCAAACAGTGTAACAAGCACATTCCCTGCAACAGATTAATTTATTTAATCAATACAGGGATAAACTAACAAGAAATATATCCTGTTTGAACTTCATTTGACAGTTACATGAATATGAGCGTTCATGCTGAATGCTTTTATTTTGATTTTATTTGGTTTCTTTTATTTTTGTTTGTTTGTTTTTGTATCAATTAGAATGTTTTATTTGATCCCTTGTATTTACCATATGTTTTCCCTTGTTCCGCTGTAGGATTACCAGAGATATTGGTTTGGTTTGTTTTCGTTTTACGTCCTATTAACAACTTCGGTCATTTAAGGATGTACCAGGTCTTGGTAGTGAAAGAAAGCCGCGGGTGTACCCGAAGAAAAAACCCACTGACTTTCTGCCAATACTTAGTGACTGCGCTACGGAGGTATTAAACCCACAACCCAATGTCGGAGGGTTAGCGATCGTGGACGGTCAGACTCCTTAACCACTCGGCCACTGCCCGAGATATTGGATGGAATTATCGATCAAATTATCTTAAAATATCAAACAAGATACAATATCGTAAAATAGGATATTGAAAAACGTAGATATACAATTAAACGAATAGAAACTGGTAAAATATTTAAGAAAATCAGAATTAACATTAAAATTGACGTTTTCATTGACACTAGTAATGTTGAATATACATGTACATGTATGTTAAGTTGAGTATACTTGATTTGACTCAAGTATTGAGTATAATGTCTCCCGTCAATCCTAAAGTAAAAACATTCGGTATGATCATATTAATCAAACACAATGACATCACATAGAAGGGCTATGTTATGATGGTGACCGTAAATATATCCGATTAAGATTAGATTGGAAAACTCTAATTGATGCGTTAACTAGTTATCCAGAAAATCCTGTCAACAAACTCAGCAATAGTGATTCAAAGGTGACTTGAAAACTCAACCAACAGAATAGGCAGGAGTGTTACATTAATGAGTAAAAGAAAGTTGATACAATGATATGGTTTTTGGAATTGTCAAATACTTGTACCCGTTTACCGCCGGAAGTGCTCTTTTTTTCTTAAATAATTGGGATTAGATATTCCCTAGAGTTCCAAATCCACATATAAATCAAATATATATCAAAGTTTATACATGAATATGAGACATTGATACAGGTAATAATAACGATTTCGTTAATATCACTACTGGTTTACTTGACTAACATGATTTCCTTCCATCTAGACTTAAATCCTAACATGCATGGTTCCATGCCTGTTCTGTTGTTCCGATGCCATTATTTTAATTATTATAACTTATCGCCTTTTTACGCTGTGCTTCATGTACTACAATGTAGTTGGATTGCAAAGTTAAGTATAAGAGCAACGACATATTACACCAATTGGTGTAATATTACAGTAAAATAAAATTTCCTATAAAATATGTACGCTTACAGTACTAGAATATCAATTATAGAAGAAGCTATTACATCATACTTTATTTTTTATGTCGGTTTATCGTATCATGTGTTATTCAGGTCGATTCTATTGCGTTACGAATAGCAATAAAACGTTTTTGTTAACTGTGTTCGACAAAAAAACAATTGTGAAGACGATTTGGGAAAATCATAAAACAGGGGGATCAGCTTTAAGTGAATGGCTAATTTACAAGAGAAACACATCAATTTGTGTAATTAGTATTCATCGTAACATACACAATCCATCAGGGAGGTCTATAATAGTGTGGACTAAATGGCTAAACGTGTCATGCTGTCGATCATAAACTTCTAGTGTCGTACATACCAATAGCTCAGGTTGAATCGTTACTCATCTGTTAGGCATTAAACCATGCATAGATATATATTACAATGAGAAATAGAATATACAAAAGTTATTAAAAATGTTGTTTTTAATATGATATTACAATGTATAAAGTGAACGTTAAATATCAATTTACAAGATGTTTTCAAAAGTTTGAAGTTTTTTTGTTTTATTTTATAGATTGGCATAAAAAGCCCTTTTAACTCTTACTATAGCCATATTCACTGCTCGTCTATCCCCGTTAAAACACATCATGATTGTCATATCAATACATTAGCATAATTGAAAATGTGATAAGGCTGTTTTGTTTAAAACGATTATAGGTAATTGTATATGATGATGTATAACAGGTATTTGAAATATTGCCCTAAATTCATTGACAACATGGGAAATCGCCTTTTGTAGACACTCTAGTCATCTTCACTCCAGTAGATCATCAGGTCACTTTCGTGTTCAATACATGATCGAACTACCGCCTTTCCTCCGCTTTCGTGGCCAAAATATTGATACTGCATAACCATTGATCTAAGCATATAATTCAGCCACCTTTTCCTCAAGTAATTAATGGGCCACGTTCTTCCACAGAAGAAACATGTCAGTCACCTTCGTTTATGGGAGATAATCCAACTATCTTCGTCCCAATATGGATAATCAAGCCACCATTTGATCCCAGAGGATAATTAGCCATATTACTTCCTAGCAGAATACAATACAACGACCACCCACCTCTACGTTCGCAGTAGATATTGCAGATGAGTATCAAAAGCACTTACTGGATGTTGGAACATACATCAATGATAAAACAAGATCTTATGATGTTAATCTAATTAAGGTTGCCAGAGCAGAAGCTTGTAGTTTTAACTAATAATAAAATAGTGGTTCAATAAAACATCAGTTTGTCGTTGCAAACGTCACAGCTCAAACAGCAGAAAAAGTCTGCGACATGGTACAGCTCATCGCCCTTTATGGAAAAACTCCTGATAAAATGGCCATGAAAGGGGGCTCATTTTGTAGTGGACCATGGAAATATTGAACACATATATCGCAAAGAGAGATAATAACGTTTAAGTCAATTATACAGTGTGGAGGAGTTCATTTAATACACTTGAAAGCAGCAGGTTTCGCATATTTTGGCACCATTGTTTGAAAACCATCTTCATCCTCGTTAGATAATATGGTAACCTTAGTACCTGATAAACAACTATGTACTTTAGAGCATCCATCACCATCATCATCTTCATCATCATCATCATCATCATGATCGGGAAAACCTTTGTGTCTATTTTGAAGAATAATGCCTGAATGTGTTATAAAAATGAGACAACCGTTTCCTGGTACAATTAAGAAGTTATTCACACAGGTACAAGTAAAATATATAAAAAAAAAATGCAGAAAGTATTGGAAAGCCACCAAGGTGAATGTTTGTTTTTACATTTTATTCATCCTTTGTGTTCGGATTTGGAAGTATGCAGAGAGACAGTTATAGCATTCAGTTATGGCATTATTTTTCTTCTATCAGGACTCATTTATCCCTTGTTACAGACAATTTATGTACCTATATTCAGTAAAGCAATTCAATTACAGGTACAATCGATCAGGTGTGTATTTTTGTATACACCTAATGACATTAGGTGTCACCTCGTCCGTCATCCTTACCTGGTGTCACATACATGTAGCAGGTAAGTAATGGGACCACTTTATTAATGAAACCGTACAATATCTACGTTTTGCCTTAAAACACAATCGCCTTCTATTCAATCAGTTTGAGAGATCGAGCTGTACTTGGATTTAATGATATATGCTACATAAATATGACATTCATCTCTTTTGCAAACGAGTTCCATTCCAAGAAAAATGTTTCTATCAGTTATATTTTGGACTAATTAAGCCCAAATATTCAAGGGTTCGAAGGCATCTGTTTGGCACATATGATGACGTTCGAACAAATGCGATATTACAGTTTGGAAAATATATTTGAATGAAGCTGTGTTTCAAACGTCTTAGCTGTATTTAAGTCCTTATCTTAAAAGACAAATGTATTCTGGATCCATTTGATCAAACAATTTTACCAAAGGGGTTGTTAGCTTCAATTACGGGAGCAAGCTCATGCTTTCTATGTCTACCTGTATCAGTTCCGTATAGGCGAAAAAATCAACCGGAAACCATTCTGGAATTTGAAGTCATAATTTGACACTGTCATAATGTTCTTAACCTGATCACCGAATGCTTAACAGAATAACAGAAGGACCCGATGTTCCTATTGGAAATCATGCGCGTGCATCCGTTTTGTTGTTGATTGTTAAACCCTATCTATGATAGTAGATTTATCTCGAAGAGCTGTACAACTGAACACACATGTTACACTAGTGATTACAATGATAAAAATCAGATAATACTGAATTATCAGATAGTAATGACTTTTATGAATTGAGAGATAAAAATGTATTAGTCTTGACAAAATCACAGGTAAAGTGTAAGGCAGCATGTGTCCTTGATACAAACAGGAGACTGGCAGACGTCTGATATTATTATCACCTTACACGCGTGAAACTGTGCTTCAACAGAAGTGGCCATCAACATTAACATGCCAGGGAAGGCCCATATCTGTGTCAATACCGACCTTAAATCGCACGTTATGAGCGCAGTGATAAAAAGTGTACACCTGTAGCCAATATAAATGTACTTAATTTTATGGTTATCGCCTTGTCAGTACATTTCAAACGTCCCACATGGTTTAACCCACGGCTTAAGAGCTGGACACATTTGTATGAAATCTTCAGGATGTCTTCCGACTTGGTTCGGTGTATATGTGATTATTAATATTTTTATTCGTGAAGACTTCAACTTCCACTATATGTTTTGACGCTGTTGTCTATATTATGTATTTTGTTTGAACAACGTATTACGTTTTGCAGATTTAACTTTTATGGGAACGTACGCTTGTTGTACTTCTAATCTACTTTCAACCATGATGAGAGTTCTTATAACACGTATGAATAACGATTGCCTTCATACCCGCCTGAGGAACTTCTAACACTGAAATAATTTTAAACGATCTATTTTACATATAAACATAATGCTCATGTTTTATCCTGCCAATTCCGAACAATAATATACATATAATATTAGAACACGTTAGACGCAACCAATTAAAACCATATCGTTATTACTGATTTCAATTGTAACGATCCCTGTCCAAAAAACACTTCCGTTGTATTTTACCTCTATTTACCTCCCATTAATTTCGTTCTAGATATAACTGTTGAATAAAAGGGTCGTGCTATTACGGTTAACTAGGTACAGTAGCTCGATTGGTTAGAGTGACAGTATAATAATCGGGGGTCCGGGGTTCGAATTACGGTCGTGCACTGTTGTATTTTTACCCTTGAAACACTGTTGTCGTATTTCATCGTTAATTTTCTTGCAAATTTCAAAAGGTGAGGATTTCGTTTTAGAAATGATTTATAAAAGCTTTAGTCATTCCGAAAACAACCCATAGTACGGTTACAGTTTGTGGTAGCGTCACGGGGATCCTTAAGATTTAGATTGGTGTATGCGGATACAAATAATTATGCTTACTTACACATTTTACGTAGGACTTACGATGTGGCATGTCCTACAAGTAGATAGTTAGTGTAAATATGACACAAACGGACATGTTACCTCATATACAAGGTACACACGTGTCTGTAGCTGTCAGCCTATATCTTCTACACATACACAATAATGAATGGTTTTTGGTCGCATGACCTCGATGAAGGAGGTCAGAGGACAAATATCGTTGTCCATATATGTCAAGTAACGTTCATTGTTGCACAAGCGACCTGGTATAGGTTAATGTACGGTCGGTCTGGAATGTAGGAGGTTTTTTACAACTTATTGATTGATGGATTTAACTGATAAGCATCTTCGTGATTTATCATTACAGTAACTGTGACAAAAATTATGTTTACCTGTTTGGTAATTAATTAATCAAGATTACTCATTTCAAGGCTGTTTACAAAATCTTAACTGACACGCCGTAGGCAATTAGAGTTGAGATATACCTCTGCGTTTATCGCCCTCTGGGTCGTACTGGGCGTACATGATACCAATGTTAAAACCACACGTTATGTGGTCACACCTGTTTTGTATACAATTAAGTTCTAATGACCAAACACTTCTGGTATCCATGATTTCCTTGTTGAACTGCGCATTTCCTTAATCAAAAACTATTTTGTCACTTGGCACTTTAATTGTGGTTTTATTCACACTCTCGTATATGTGTTTATTGTTCGAAACAAATATTTTATTAAGGATTCTCGTCCCTCCGCCTAAAAATGTAATGAGCCATTGGTGGGTTTTTTCTACGGCATCAGCTCTGGCTGGGACGGGGATCCTTAAACATATATTGTGCTAAACATACATTGTATCATAATATACAGTGGATATAACATTCATGATACAAACATCCAATATGTATTTATTGTTCGAAATAAATATTGTACTTAACACGTATTGTGCCAAACACACATGATATAAACACCAGTATCAGTTCCAATTGGTGCAATTGTTTTCTGCCGGTAAGCAGTCTGCCACAGGCGATAACATGACATGCCTATACATACATGTACGTTCTCAAACTAGTAAATTACCCCATGGGAGTTAATGAGGTGCCCTAGTAGTGCCCTGCTCACTAGTGCATTCATACAAAAGATAGTGTTTAATGTGTAATACATAATTTACGATGACGTAACATTGCTCACATCGTCCGTGGAATAATCTGCTCTGACTGACATTACGATTTTACAAATTGTGTCTTTTATCAATGCTCATGTTCATTTCATTTTGATATGCTGATCTCAATGACATCAACATAGTGTTGACATTTGTAATAGGTCAAAGGCACAGACATGGGCTGTTATATTTGCAATTGTACGAACAATCCCTGCTGTCGATCGTGGAATAGCAACATATGGAAAATTAATAACAAATCGTTTTTTTAATTAATTAATCAGTGTTTCTATTGTTTGCGGTGATGCATGGCAAGGGAAATTTGAAGAGATTCAATATCGATGTATGTATCATGGCACTTGCAACAGTCATACAGTTATCCTTAATCAACGTTTATGAAGCACATGAATGTGATATTATTTATATAAGATTTTTTACAAATAAATTAAAAAAAAATACACAACAAAGGAAACACATATTTCTTTAGTTCATTAGAGTTTTAGAGGTTAAGAAAAGGTTAAACAACATTATCATTACGTTTCTGTCAAAACACCTTGAACAAAGACGTGATACACAGAATGAATTCGGGAGATTGCTTCTAGGAACAAGGCTTATTCATTTCACAATAACATTTACCTAACAATGCATTGTATCACTCTAACCACAACGTACAGTATACAATGTACTATTGTCGTAAGATTAGTGTTTAAGATGAATATTTTAATCAGTTTGCTCATATACATGTAGCGATAATATAAGCATTTTCATATAATTGATATACGGAAATACGTCTTTATGTATATACAAATGTAATAGTTTTTTGTCAAAGTATTCTGTATACAAACACGTCACACATCTATCATCGATTTCATGGAAAAGTTTGACTTTTACGATACGGTTATTACCTGTGTCTGTTAGGTGTTATATTAATCGCCGGAAGTGTCGACATTTGCCACAAGACCTTTACGCAATAAAAATATCCAATTAATATTGACAAAAGATATCTTTCTTTGAAGTGCATTTTATTGACTCTCGATCGGTCATAACCTTAACAAGATAAAAGAATATTTGTCACACTAAAGAACCTATACTGTAGCGTTGAATGTTTAAAATAATTAACAAAGTGTTGAATAGTAAATGTGTTTGATAAAGCGTTGAATATTGCTAGTGTTTACTGTATTGTTACATATTAAATTGTTTACTGTAGTGTTGCAAAAATATAGTTTAATATGCATGTGGTGTTTTACATAATTATAGTTTTTATTGAAGTGTTGAATATGCATGTTGAATAAATAAAGTTTACCGTGGTGTTGGAAAAGTATTCGAAATAATGTTTATTGTGTTGTTCAATATTTATAATGTTTATTGTATTGTTCAATATTTGTTAAGTTTATTGCATTGTTGAACATTTATAACGTTTGTTGTGTTGTTGAATATTGTACTTCCTGGCACCATTGAAAATATAAATATGTTGAAAATAATCATGTATACAGTATAATGTTATATCCTTTGGGGATTTTCAAATATATGTGACACTTTTACTGTACATGTGAAAGATAATTCCAGAAAATAAAGAGGTGAATCGAGGTGGTTCGTAAAATTATTTCTTTTTCGCTCATCACATGTAACTTCTACATGATATAATAGACTTTATTATATATATCCCTGTCAAGCCCAGGACAGTATGTCGGTCACCTACCAGGTAAGATATAGCGAACATGTCGGTAATTATGTCAGGATCAGTTGGTTTTTATCTCTTAATGAGCCACGTTACATGGCCGGCTGGCACGAAATTCCTGTACAAGTATACGCCTTTCAACATAATATGATCAGTCTTCAAGGCATTCGTGTACGTCCAATATGAACACTCGATCAGCGCATCCATCGCAATAGATCATCATAGAACGAGCGTACTAACAATGCATTGCTCGTTGCGACGTTTGAATCTGACCAACTTAGTAAAAGTCTTGATTTGTGAGGCAACATTATCGTAAAACAATTAATTTATGAGACTTGGTCGTTTTTTTTATTAAACAAAACATTTTTCATGAAATTTATGTTTATCATATTTTTACCGGCAAAACCTGAAAATATTCGTCATAATGAAAATCATATCATAATGAAAATGAACGATACCTCCGTTAGCGGAAATGTAAAATATAATTAATTGTGACGTAATGCTATGCTGATGAGGAGATGATGAGATGTCCTTTAAATATTTCAACATACCATGATATATTTTGTCATTGGCAATTTTCAGCATTTCTGAACATTACATAACCGTCTCTAGAGAAAATACACCAAATATTGTTACATTTCGTCAAGCCGTCAGGAGGAGTATAATCTTGAAGCAAATGCAATATACATGTTTCACAAATATGCCTCCAAAAATTGTTTGCAGTGATTTTCATTATAAGTATACGTATAGTCATATGTTTTCATATTAGCAATACATTTGCCTAGGTTATAGATGCAAAAACAGTCACCTCGTGAAAAAACATATGCCGTTTCCTTCCTCTCAAGGATATTTTAAGTAGCATGATTTATTTTGGTAGAGTGTTTTGGCGACTTATTAACCACAAGGCCATGTTTTCCTACCTAAGGAGATTAATTGTACGTTTAAGAACGTCATGTTGACCTGGCATCAAACGGTTGAGATTTCAGTGTCGACCATGATTCAATTTATCTTCACGGTATCTGTACACCATACAATGTCCCAGATTTGACGGGACACATCATGATTGGTCCCACACGTGGTGCTGCCGGGAAACGCTTACATTTCAAGAACACATGGTGCAGTCTGCAACAGCGTATGAGCTTAATGCAAATTTCCTCTCATTTTGCTTTGAATTCCCTAGATTCCTATTTTCGCCTTTCTTTTCAATGTTGACCTCAATCATGTTATGCTGTGGAGCAGTGGCGTCATATTTTCTGCACTATCTTCGGTGCAAGGTTGAGCATCGGTCGGTGTGTATTTTTTAGTAGCGATATAAAAATGAAGCACTATAAAGCAACTTTTTATACCTTTTAGAATTCAAAGGAAGCATTCATTCTACATGTATAATGGTATTAAGCGCAAATATGTGCTAACACAACATACGTCTGCACACGTTACAAACGGATTTTTTTTCTGTTGATATTTGATTAAGGGTTAGTCTACAGGCATTTCCTGTCATGAGTGTATCTTATTTCGGTGAGACAATAAAAAGTAATCAAAACTTAAATAATTTCTTTCAATATTTTTAAATAGAACTGCTAAGATTCAAAAAGACGTATGTCATAATTTATATATTCGATATGTGATACTACAATTTTTTCTGTTAATTGCAAATTAAAATTGAAGGTTGTTTGTTTCCATGGTGTTTGAATTTACGCGTTTTATATTGATTTCATTCTTGTGTCTAATATATTTATGCTAGGCAAAATAAGTATTCTTAGGTAATGAAGATACCGTTAGATTGTATAAACACATTCATCAAGACGAATATTTTAACAAACCGAAAACATTAAAAAGATTGCGCAAATCCACCAAAGAAAGTGTGACATCACTAATGAGCAAATGCAGTAGTTGCGAATGCCCGGAAAACTTTCAGGATTTTAATTTTATTTAATCAAAGGCATCTGAATGGATTCAATATTTCTTTAATACGATTGATATTCTTTGTATAACCTGTGAGTCAATCTCATTTTAAAAGTATCTTGTGATGCAGAAATGGCGGGGTTTTTCAGAAATATTAGGCACACTTGTTTTGGCTCTTTTCACCTGTTTCATTTAAATAAAAGTTGTCTTTTTTTCCCATGCTCATTATAGATTATTTTAAGGATATAGAAGTAAAATATATGTATTTCATAAAAATGAAGAGAGACTTAATGTATCAATTTCCTTGATTTTCATTTCCCTGGAAAGTGTTATACAAGACACATTAATTTATTAAAATCGACAAGAATTGTTCTGAACAAGTTTTTGTAAAAACCATTTAATGTAATATTACCAGAAAGGTTTGTCTCGACACAATCTTATTTCCTCTTAAAAGTTGAAACCCGAAGGTCCGTTATATTCTCATATAACTTAGTTTATAACGAAATACGGATAGCCATGTTTTGTTTTTTTTACTTTTCATTTTCTTCTGACATTACCTTAATGCTGTAAGGAATAAAAATGGATATTTCACACATAAAGTTAGGGCTTAACTAACATATCCACAAAGGATTCACAAATGACAATACATAGCATGTCAAAGTTATACCGATATTTGGTCAACGTTAATGTATGCACTTAGCTCATACAAATGTTCTGCGTGGCAAAGGTGAAGAAGCAAACGTACGGAAACGATCAGAAAGTTATTTCCTGTTAGTAAGGAATTGGAAATCCTCTGGTTTATACATAAGCTTATACCATGATTGCCGCATTGTATTTCCTGAAGCAGTGACGTATAACGACAGCATTTCAATACTCAGTAATTAAGACAGATATTAAAAATCAAAAATAATAGAGAACAAAGCTAGTCTTAATAATGGAAGATAGCTACAGGATATTGAAAGAGGAATTAATTATCAAAATAATTGATCGACTTAATCAATGATAGAATGGATAAACGGTCGATGTTGAGAGGTAAGAAACACAAAACTTTTGAAAAGAAAAAAATGTTTTACAATTGTTGAATTTTCATATTCTGAAAAAGGTACTGAACAAATAGTCATTTGTTTCCCCTTTTAATTATACAGATAATGGTACATGTTTAAGCTATGCACATATTGAAACCTTTATACATGTTGTTATTACACAACCAAGTTCGGGGTTGACAACGGTGGTTAATTAACGTCATCGCGTATGTCAGTTAACGTCACCAAGTACAAATGTACGTGTGCAATTCTTCTTAGTTGCAAATGTACATATACATATTACATATTCATTTTGAAAAGTACTTCGCTTGAGATCTTCTTCTGAAGTATTTGTAGTCCATATGTTACATGTTATAATAAATTAATATTCTTAAATAAGAATTGACTTTGTTACATTTTTATATTGTATGTATTAAATGAGGCATATTCCCCTTGTAGTTTTGCAAATATATTATATTTCAAATGAATCCCTATGGCACTAAATCTTTGTCCCGAAAATTCATTCCTAAAACTACGGATTAACCTTTAGTACTGTTTGCATACAAAATTACACAAGGTGTTACCTTTACTCGTAAATATAAAAGGAACTTAGGTTGTTTTCATATCTTTTATTCATTACCAAATCACGTGTATCCTCACCAACAGTATGGCAAATATCAGCATTCTATATAACAAAAACATGAGTAATTCATTTTTTTATATCCCAATGAATTATTTATGGTTCTCTCAAAGAAAGAGTTATTAAGAGTTATAAATAAAGATGATCTGAAACACCAATAAATAATGACATGTCAGAATTTAACTCCATATGGTATCTATGTACGCCGATTAAGTACTCAATACTGTGATAATGATGTATCACGTAATAATGTGTTAATTGTCTTAACAAATTAGAATGATGATATATACAAGGCTTGTTACACTATGAACGAGGTTGTCCTAGCACCTTTATATCAGAGAAAACATTACGTTCTACCAAATTATAAAGTTTTATACATTTTTGAAAATTCAACATACGTTTATCAATAGCTATAATTATTAACGGAATTCTTATCTGATAAGACAAAAGATATTCCAATAGATAGTAGATAGTAATATCTTTTCTTTTCATGTTATATACTTGTCTTTAAGTAATAAGATAGTGTATGACGTAAACGATATAAAATTATTTGTGTCTCCACTTCAGCATAACAAATATCTTTTATGCAAGCAAACAAAAATGCGAAATCTACAATAAAAAGGGCAAAGCGCAATACTAATTAAATAGTCAATCGAGGAAACTCCAGAGAACCTTATCAGAGAATATTCGTTACTTTGTAGAAACATCTTAATGTATATCTGCTTTAATGGAATATTAAGTAGTTGATATTTAAATTTAAAACGAGTAAAGTTTCAAAATTGTGCTAATAAGATATTCATAAACCATTTGAACAAAACAAATGTGCTTATAAATAAAAACAGAATAATTGTGATTATTACATGCAAAAAAGAACTACAATCAAGTCGAAGATATGGCAACAATGGTTTTTCCTCGACACAATAACGTGATAATTGCTAATGTCGACAAATTTCCTTATGACCGTAATTATGTATATCACCGTAAATGTTACCGCATTAGTTGAGTATTACCATTAGTGACAAGAACGACAGATTGTCTAGTCAGATATGATTAACATAGATTGTTTAAACATTTGTCTATAGTTAAACTTATATCTTTTATGATCTTTAAACTTAATTATAGATTATCTTGAGGTACGAAAATGTGTTTTAGAATCACGTTTTCACAGCAAACAAAATTTTAATAAATAACTAGCATGATGATCGATGTGTTCTATCATTTATGCTAATCAGAAGAAAAAATATATATCCACCGCGTCAAATTCCATCACCCTTATGATTTACCAAACTATGAAGACATTACAGATTAATTAATTAAACTCCATTAATTTGTAGCAGCACTGCTGCTAATAAGATTACCATTTGATATGTCGTAAAGTTAGATGATATGCATTGGAAGTTAGTCAGCGACGTTATTATCTTAACTTTCTTAATAGGTGAAAAGGACAATGCAATAAAGTAAACTAAAGATAGAACTAGCATGTATATAATAAAACAGTACACATTCAGAATGTACTTTATATATACCGAAGAGGTAAAAAAAACAGTTGTTTTCTTGAGATTAAAGTACATCACATTCAAATACACAGGCATATATTGAACAAAAAAAATATTTGTAAAATAAAAATGAATTTAGATGAATTTAGAAATTACATACTTTCTCAGGAAGCATGACTCTATGTTACTTTAACTTTTAAAATGACTAATCAAAGAAATCAAAGACCATAGTATAGATGTAAACTTCATACGGTCAGACATATCCTGATAAACGCTTGACCTTTGCCTAATAAGCAGGACATGGCGGTCATTAACGTCACCGTTAAGATGTCATGTCGATACATTTATCGTCCAAGGTGTTGGTGATAGATTGGACTATCTACACAGGTGCTGATAAAGCCCGACGGCCATGTCTTATGCCCAGACTGTGAGTCACATTACGAAAGACATATTGTTTTGGGCAAATTATCATATAGAATGGAGGATTCAATGTGTCAAGTCTATATATCACCGGTTTTCTGGTCCAACAACGAATACAGTTGAGTTCATGTATTTGTTTTGCTAACCTTGTGTCCACGATAAAATCGATCTGCTTCATTAGTTTTTGGCGAACACTTCACAGCAAACAGCATTGCTTGATACTTATATTTCGTTTATTATGAAATAATCGGAAATATCTTGATTTCTCTGTTCCGTGTCTGACTTTGCTATGCGCTCCTATATCCCGGCTGGTATCAGATGAAGCATCAATGTTATTAATCAGATAAGGTCATATAACAGCTATCACTCTGTGTTATCAACATCGCCATGGTTGGAATTCCTTTAGATGTTTAAGAGCCGTAGGTTGCTTAACCCAACCAATCATGTCAGATATTGACACAATATACACATCTGGCAATAAGAGCACGTGATTTAAGAAGTTGTTAAGCCCGGACAAATTATGATTGTAGTACCAATGGAACCATTTTTGACTGAGATGTATTCCAAAAGGAGATCGTGTTGATTTATAATGTCGGTTAAAATTTTCCTGTAAAAACTTCGAGGTATCTTCTTTTGTGTTGGGTTGACTTTTACACCCATCCGCATAGTTACAACTTTCCTTTGCTTTACTGTTTATAAGTGGAATTATGGGTACCTCCCAAACTCCAGCGTAAGTATCCATAGGGCATGCCACGTTTTTACATGTTCCTTTCCATCCGTAGTCGAGGGTGAATGGCCACACTTTTGCCTTAGTTATCATTGACGAATCGTACATTGATTTATTATGTAACACAAGCATTTCGTTGTCAGTTGGCGGTTGGAAGTCTAGACCTCTATATCCTGTGATTTGGTTTGGCAATAATGTAGTAGATTTCGATAATTTCGATCTATATTCGTCAATGTCAGAGGAAAAAATGCTTCCACTTGGTTGTTCCCGGGGTTTACTGCCTTGTACAGCAATTTCGACATTATCCTTATGTATACGGTCTACAAGGCGAACGCTTGAGCGAATTGGTGACACAAACATTGTTCCTCCAATAGGGCATCCATTGGGATTCTTTCGTTTACGAGAAAACATTGAACGCATTTTGGTAAAACCCGAAAAGTTGATATCTCCATCGACGGTAATATATATTATTTGTGGAATTTCGGTCGGCTTAAGACCACCAGGAATAGTAGAAGACAAACATTTGCATTCTGGCAAACTACACGTAACTCCTTGCTTGCATGTCTCCCTTGAAAGAACAGGCGGCATATCTGTATGTTTAGGACCCATTGACAATGGTGCAATTGACCGGTCTAAACCCCTGTTAGGTTCAATAAGAGTGGCTTCTTCTGGAAAAGAATATTTCAAAGATGTGACTTTGAAAATAGGTTGTACCGTAGTTTGTTCTTTCGTAGATGATCCTTTAACGGACTTCACTTCAGGTGATGAAGTGCGAGGTGACGAATATACGGTGGTCGGGTTGAAATCGATAAACCCACCTGTCGTTGCAACCTTGATAGGCGGTAGTGTTGACTGCAATTTTATAACTTTCTTACTTTGTCGTTTTTTAGGTATCGCCCATGTCCATAGTTCTTTATTATTGCCAACAACATCTTTAAAACTATCCAAAAGGAAATTGTGTGAATTTATGTCCTGTTTCGCAGTTGGAAATTCGTTGTGTCTGGCAAGTTTTGAAACCTTGGATGCTTTTACTTTTATTGGTGTTGCTGTGGATGTGACTATCTCCTGTTGTTTTTCACTTGTAATGTGTGATTTTAATTCAGACAGAGGCCTAATCGTTTGTTTCTGTTCTTGTAACCCCGGCTGTTTTCCCACGCCAAACAGAAGACGAGATTGAACGAGTTTACTCTCAGCGAATCTCAAAAGTTCCCTTAGCTCTTTCTTAGTGTGAACCATATTTTGTAGAACAGGTGTCGCTGTTGTCATGCCAATGCTTTTGTTAGGACGTCTGACTTTCGATTTCAACAGTTTTTCTTTCTCTGCATGAATTAGTGCATCTTTCCGCTTCTTCACGGCAATACGTGTTTCTTCTGCTATAACCTTTTGTTCGGCCTCCTGACGTTCCTTTAAAAGTCTCTTTTGTTTCTCAAGTTGTTCCCTTTGCCTTTTCCTTAAAAGTACTTCCTTAGAAGGTTTGGTGGGTTTTCGGTTTATTAAAGCACCCAACAACGCACTTGGCGTCGTCGACGGTACACTTTGTTGCACATGATGCATGACCTGATGTCTTAATGCTTGTTGCCATGAAATTCGTGATCTCCTTGCACTGGCAAGGGAACTCTGTTTTCTTGCATTCATCCTAGGTCTAGCCCTTTGTCTCTGTAACCACATGTACTGCTGATACCCTAGAGTACCACTAGCAATAGGCACTTTGTTTTTCTTCTTCTGCACTGTGTTTGATTGTTGAGTCCCTCCGTGCTGCAGATTCTGTATTCCACGTTGTTGTAAAAGTGTCTGCTGTGCCTTTTTTCTCTGCTGTTGTCGCTGCATAAAGTTGACTTTAGCCTGTTGCACTCGCAGTCTTCGCTGTTGTTCAATATGTTGATGTAGCGAATTGGCCCTGCTGGCTCCGTGCGAAGTTTTGACACGGGGCGGTTCTGCGTGGAATCGTCTGTGGTGATGTGATGTTTTTTTAGGGTTTTTACATCCCCAAGGTTTAAAGTGATGTATATCGGATAATGCTGTTGGCGTTTTAAGCCAATCAATAACCTGACTCACAGATACCAGATATACATCAGGTAGGTTGCTAAGGACCTTAATGAACCTGTCCATTGCTCGTAGCCGATCAGGATAATAAAACCATGAAGCGTGCATATTCATACCAAACGGTGCCCTGTTGCCACTGTAATATGTATTAAAATTATTCCAAAGAAATTTAAAAGCAGTTTCCTCATTCGGGGGAGGTGTATGGCATCCATCGACATAAACACAGTCGAACCGTTCTAAGTGGTCCATAACGGAAATCACAGGAACTTCCCAGAATCCGTTGTGAGCGGACATAGGGCAAGGTTTGATTTTACAGTCATACGGCCATCCATAGTCCAATGTAAACGGTATTGGAGGTTTCTTCAGTCCCTTTTTGGTTATTGTTAGCGTAGCATCGTACGTGTAATCAAGTTCATTGAGAGATTTTGGCTGTGTGTCTCCGACAGGCTCCAAAAATGGACTGCGCCATCCTTTAATTTCCGACATCGGTACACCCGCCATTCTAGCTATATTTTCCTTTTGTAACTTTGCCTCTGATTTAAATGTCCGTTCATTCATGTGACCGTGAGAGACACTGTGTGCACCAATCTCCATCCCTTTCCTGTAAAACTCTCTGACTAAACTGTAAACCGTATTTGCATGCGAAACAAAAAGTGTCATTTTAATCGGGCATCCGTTTGGATTTGTTCTGTTTGAATCGAAAAGTTCCCTGTAGAAATTCGCTACCGTTGGGGTGATAGCGTCGTCAAATGTAAAGAACACCATTTGTGGAGTATTATTCCTGGACAATATCGGCATGTTGTCATTGCAGCAAGAGCACGCTGGCGGATGGCAGGTGTTACGTGATACACATTCACGACACGTCTGAGGATTCAACGATATAACTGCATTCATTAACGTTGAAAACAATATAAAGCATGTCACTGCATTGCGAAACAAAGACATGTCGAACGGTAGCTCGTTTACTTTCTCTATATTGTATATACGTAGATCGGTATTGTCAAAGCCTTTCTTGCTCTCTCCCAGCCGGAGCAACCGCCTATGTGACGTAATTCATAACTGGAATGGACCAACGCCCCGGCTCTGGAGTAAACAAAACACGACCTGCACCGTAAACGAACTGGAAACAAGTGAGGTAGCAGTACAGTGGTGAGATAGCTATATGACACGCTGAGAAACGTAAGTGACAGCTCGCATGTCAAGACGTACAGCGGCAAGACGCCTCAGGCTGAAAGAGTCAAAAGATTATGGCTAGTCTTAACTACCTCCATTGGTTGTACGTAATGTGATAATTCGTTTTATTATCCAACTGTATAAGTAAGTAGTAGAAAGTATTGAAACGTACATTAATATCATTTTTGAAAAGTAAAATAATACATTTCTTTCCCTAATTACTCACGAACTCTGTACAACGGCTGCCTATTACATGGTTTGTATATAATTTTGCGTTTTAATTATTAACGTTTTTAAGGCTGCGTCATTGCATAATAATCAGGCTTATATCCTTATAGCTTACAATTCCATCGGGCAGACGTCATTATATTGGTGATGGACAGACTGGTGCTTTGGTGTGACATATAATTGATACGGGCGGTGTTATATCGCCAAAACTAATATCCTTTCAAACTTACCAATGGTATAGTGAACCTATACATATCGATTCCCTACTTCCATACATATGTACAAAATATACATAAAATAACATTATTCACAAGATTTTCCAAGCAATGAGTACATTTTCAAGTTATAATAAAAAATTATCATACATGTATTATAAAGATCAAATATATCAATTATTTCAGTTTAACTTCTGTAAGGTTACTTTATCAATTATTAAGAATTAATGTTTGGATATGAAAAAAAGGCGTTTTTTTTTTGGTATACCCTAAGTGTGGTTGTCGTTTCGTTGTCACTTCCCCGTTTTACACTTTAAGGATGTGTCAATAACATGATTTGACAAACGGATGTCTTCAATGGAGCAGAGGACGCTTGGTCTACATTTTTGTAATTATCCTTGAATCGATGAAAGGATCCTGGTATACATGTATCCTTTTCGTTCACATTTCGCTAAAGTTTTATCAAGTTGGAGTTCGAATTTTGATTACTATGCATCAACATTTTTACCGTATTGCACGCACAGGTATGTCGTATTTCTCAATATACATGTACGTATGGTACATTATTGCCCAATACATATTAGATAACCATGTTTTACGTACATGTAATACAATTGACATTTTATAACTACGAATTGTAATACAAGTAGTGCATATATTTGACACTGTATTACAAAAATAAATATATAAATAATGCTACCGATTTCGTAAATTTACTCGATACGGGACACAACACAACATATTGTACAATGTATTTCCGTTATCAATTATACTTAAAAACAATATTAAATTTTGTTCATGAAATCATTTCATTCATCTCTGTCTACTTTCTACAGACACACTAAATGTCAAGTTCGTTTGTTAACGAAACAGTTTCATCACAAAGTCATACAATGTATGAATCACATGAATGCTATAAATATATTACATAGTTTAAAAGGTATTATCAATCTGACTATATATATACTCTATTTCAAACAAGGAAGTGAAATTTACATTTGTATACGCTATTCTCTTACAATGTGATTCAAAACGATTATGGCTTGGTAGGAAAACATTTTAAAAAATCGTAAATGGATCTGCATAATATTTTAATAATACGTCAACGCTATTTCCCGTTGGGAAACACCATCAAATAGGGTAAAACTTTATTACATGTATTTAACGAAGCATCTAGATTGTCTGATACAATCAAGGAAATACATGTCATTGTGTATCGGCGTCAGAAAACTAATTGCGGAGTATGCGTCATAATGGAACGAACACGTGTATAAAAACCATAAATCTTAATGATCAGAATCATTGATGCAAATGTACGTAAGGCATATTTTTAAATGAAAATATTATTAAACATCAGATGAAATTAAGAAAGGTTGTGTTTATAATCTAAGGACGATCATTATGAATCCCCGGACTTAATATTTTGTTTTCAGTTTAAAAATAACTTTATTTATGATAATAATATCAAAATTTATGGCCAAGATAGACAAATGTATCACTGTTACAGAATAGACAATAGCATTTATTACTCAAGGAATCATGTTAAAATTCGTCACGACTCTACACAAAATATGACATGTACATTTGTATCAAATTCATTATGAAGGAAAAGCGTTTACCGTTATACAATTGTATTATATAAATATCACATTCATTATAAAGGAAAAGCGTATACCGTTATACAATTGTATGAACATGTATAAAACATATTTCGGAAACAAATGCAGGGCATGATTTAAACGAAGGATATATTCAAAATGAAACTCTTTAAAAAGTTCAGGAGGAATAGGACCAGGTGAAGGGTAAACGTTATTTGCTTCATCAACGACACCCCCATGTAAATGTAGGTCAAGTAAATGTCACATCCCCAATGTGAGAATTGGGGTAATGACGCCGAATACACAAGCAACACTTCTAACCAAATAAAGCACATCGGCCTTCACATATCGCACACGGAATACAATATTTCCTAATTAGGTCATGATTGCGACCATTAAACTTGTCTGTAGTCCTCTGTGACCTGGATCACCCGAATGAGTATCTTGTACACAATAAATAAGAGTTGGAATATTAGATTTAACAAGAATAGAGTAATGTATAAAACAATACAACTGCATTGAGTAATGGTTTCAGTTATGTGAGCCTAACGAATTGTTATATTGTACATTATGTACCTTAATGTATAACGCATTTGAATTATGATAATTATTCAGAAATCAATAATCTACTATGTATATAAACGATTAAAACAATTGTTTATACACAACTTTGCTTTTCTTTCTATTTCTTTAAGCAGTTTTACTGATTTTTAAAGAAAGTAGCAAATGTGTTGATATCAATTTTCATTGATTTCCCTATCCTACATGTAACATCCATGTCGGAGATCAAAAAGTAGCAAATATTCATTAACCTCCAATATACAGTGTATCTATGTTTTATACAGTAATGAACATACCAGATAACACGTTTGCCTATCAAATAAAGGCTAGACGTGGCACACTCTCACACCGACTGTCATGTACTGAGTGAAATCCATGAGTTTGATAACGCATTGAGCACGACAAAGAATATATCGGCAGTAAATGAGCAAACAAATGTCATCCAATAACTCTATCAAATATGTTAATAACAAGGCTGTTATTTCTTAGAGATATGGTAAGGGTTTCAATGATCAACTAAATTCGCAATTGAACGCTAATGCATGTTTCCATATGACGCAAGATCCGATGACCGCATTAACCTCGTAAATCACAAACAATTATCCTGTCATATTATTTCCTTTCTACAGGGCTCCATAATTACTGCGTGTAAATACTTAATATGTAAACGATTTCGATTAAAACATGTCATCAACTTATAAAACTATGTTATAGTGAAGAAGGTCATCGAACCTGTGTGGTCCTTCAAACTGATACAAACAGTCAAGTAGTTCCCGCCAAGAGGCAAAATTGACACACTAATGATATGTGTCGCTGACGAGTAAAGTATATAATGAAAGGTCAAATGTCACTCTTTACGTCTTATGTAAACAGCAAATGTTTGACTTCAAAATGATCGTGATTAGATCAATTAAAGTATCCTTGAAATTTAACTTATTATCAGATTTGAATCTGATTTTGAAAGAAAGAATCAATAGGTTCCGTCGAATTCTACGTAAAATGCTAATTGTCCACGCTAAGTAGACTTTCTTGTTGATACAGCATTATATGTGGGAAACGTGTGTTAAAATAAATTCCACGTACTTTTAAAACTAATTAAAGCACCAATGTTTTAGTTTTTTTGGCTGATATACAATGTATATTTAAGAAAGGTATGTGCAAGTTATGTCAATTTAATACTTAACTTGATTTATTATACCTCTACTTTATTTACTCTATATACAAGTAATTGGTTAAATCGAATATATCCCCACTTTTGCCTGACTGTGTTTTAGTCCTGTGTGTTAGTCTGGGAACTAAAACACACCTACACTCGGGTGTTTCCGCCGAGCCAATCAGGCGAGAGGTGGGCGGAGCTTGCTACCGAACTCGGAAGCATTTGGCTCCATTGCCATCAAAGGGGTAGTTGGGACGTGAAGCTATACAGCTTATGGTTTTCAAATATTTTCAAGTTAAAACTATCTCTGCAGTGTATATCGGTATAATAAAACGGTTAAAGTATGGGGTTGAGGGATATACCCCATACTTTAACTGTATAATACAACCCGTGTAGATACAAGTTATACATAATTGTTACAGGATAAAGCCCTGTTTGACATGAACGTTACCTATTCATAACACCTGCTGATGTTTACCTAATATTTGATGAAAACAAAGAAACAGATGAACAGAAGTGGAATACCATGTAATTGAAAATAAAATATATATAGCCTGTGTAGTTATTATTTAAACGGTGACAGTTAAACATGCTATGTAATACTTTGTCCGGAGTCGTACTTTTTCTCAAATGTTAAAGCTATCAAATCAATCCTGTTCGACATCAGTTATTCGTCATTGCTCTGACATACATCGTCCTAAGTCTGAACCTGGTTCCCCCATCCCCTGATCATGATCTAGCCAATTAAATCAGCCAGATCAATCATAATAAAAATATATCAACCATCTAACTCATATATTCAGTCCTAATCACAAGATATGCCTGAACTGCTTTGGAATGTAACAACACGTTTCACCTGTCGGCATTTTATTAATCGACAAGGCCATTCAACTATAAAAAGTGTATTTAGAGTAATTAGCTTAACTCGTTCACCCCTGAAGACACATATGAACTCTTCCCATTCTAAGGATGGAATAGTTCATTATGAAATTTAAGGGGTGAATGAGTTAAAAATGGTTGTGATGAGGCCTCTTCGAACCCTGTGGTTTGTTTAACAATTAACTTCGATTATTCGTAGTGAATCAATCAATTGTTTAACTGACTTCCTCTAATTATGGCGTATGATTGATCACAAACAGTGCGTTATACATACGTAAGTAAATCAACTGTATGAGACGTTCATCAACCTGTCAATAAAATGGTTGTAATAGAGGTATATAATGATATAATATTTTACAATATTCTTGTCATTATTGTCCAAGAAATGTGTAATTATAATCGATATTCTTACAAATTATAGTATAATGTAAATGACTTCTGTACCAGTAGAGCAACGCCACACCCTGTATAGATCGTGTATACTCTCTTAGTCAAAACAATGTTTCTTGAATATAACATGCCAAAAACATAATAAGCATAGATGTCATGAAAAGCACAATCAATGCAAAGAAAAATGCTAGATTTCGTAAAAGCAAACCAGAACCGATACAAAATTCGCTAGATATACCATGAACATTATTAAACCAACATGTTTACAGACTGAACACACGCACACACTGTATACTAACATGTCGTAAAATCACATGAACTTATCGATATGTAAATATATACTGAAAGAGATCGAGAAAAATTCACACATAAGTAAACTGAATACATAGAGAATCACATAAAGTTGATCGGAGATTATTCCATTGGTAGCTATGTATTTGTTTCTGATATTCTAGCGTCTGTGGTTACCGACTCTTAGACCATTGGTACGTAACCCCGCATACTAGTCTGGATTTAACGGGTGCTATATATGTACAAAAGGTAAAGCTCATTACACCGAAAGTCGTTTCCGACGCTTGGATTTTTACATCCTCGATATCCAGGGGTTATGCTCACTTACGTTCTCTACACCCCTGGAATATGTCATAGCAAAATTGAAGGCTCGGTGTGCGCCACCTTGTCAATGAGACAAGAAGGCTAGTTCGATCCTTTGTTGTACATCAAAAGAATATCGCGGTCACGTAACGTTAAACATTGACAGTCTTTGAAGTTGGACGTCTCTCCTTTGTAATCATCAAATGACAGGTATCAGCCAGCGATTGGTCAGTAAAAAAAATTCCTGAGACCAATCAAACAGTTGACATATTCCAGGGCATCCAGGGGTTACGCTCACTTTCGCTCTCTGCACGGCGTAAGTGAGCATAACCCCTGGATATCGAGGATGATTCCAGGGGTTACGCTCACTTTCGCTCTCTGCACTCCTGGATATCGAGGATGATTCCAAGTGTGCAGAGAGCGAAAGTGATTGTTAACCCCTAGATATCGAGGATGACTCCAGGGCTGCAGAGAGCGAAAGTAAGCGTAACCCCTGGATATCGAGGATTATTCCAGGGGTGCATAGAGCGAAAGTGAGCGTATCCCCTCGATATCGAGGATGATTCCAGGGGTGCCGAGAGCGAAAGTGAGTGTTACCCCTAGATATCGAGGATGATTCCAGGGGTGCAGAGAGCGAAGGTGAGCGTAACACCTGGATATCGAGGAAGATTCCAGGGGTGCATAGAGCGAAAGTAAGCGTAAACCCTTGATATCGAGGATGATTCCAGGGGTGTAGAGAGCGAAGGTGAGCGTAATCCCCGATATCGAGGATGATTCCGGGACTGCAGAGAGCGAAATTGAGCGTAACCCCTGGATATCGAGGATGTGAGCGTAACCTCTGGATATCGAGGATGTGAGTGTAACTCTTGGATGTCGATGATGTGAGCGTAACTCCTGGATACCGAGGATGTGAGCGTAACCCCTGGATATCGAGGATGTGAGCGTAACCCTTGGATATCGAGGATGTGAGCGTAACTTCTGGATATCGAGGATGTGAGTGTAACTCTTGGATATCGAGGATGTGAGCGTAACCCCTGGATATCGAGGATGTGAGCGTACCTTCTGGATATCGAGGATGTGAGTGTAACCCCTGGATATCGAGGATGTGAACGTAACCCATGGATATCGAGGATGTGAGCGTAACTCCTGGATATCGAGGATGGGATTTCTACAAGTTGATGGAAACCGTACGACAAGGTTCTGTGATTGAGCTTCACACATGTTTAACAATTATTTCATGGGCTGTATAAGGAGGAAGCATACTAGAGCAAGATGCAAAATGTCAGATTGCTCTTGACGCTTAATTCTGGTGTTAAAAAGGCTAAGGCGTACATGTATGGGAACCCCGTTATAAATATATTTTATTCCATTTAAGTGACAATGTATCTCAATTTGATGTCATCAATTTGAATTTGTAATATCACTATAATATATACCTTAATTCATAAATGCGTCTATATTTGTGATTTTTTAAACCTTATAACAAACTACTTAGGTTTTGCATTAATTAATTTTATTATATCACACATTTGGATACTCGTAGTTGATATTGATCTAGTGGTACCTAGTTGTAAGTAGTACGCGCAATTTTAAGATATTCAGAATACATATATATGTATATCAATCATCAGCAATCTCTTTAATTTAAAGTTAATTATATTCTACACATGTAAATTGAAGATATGACATATACCGGTATATGGAACCTACGCTTTACCTGTATTTATGTTTGCATAGAATAGATACATTTTGTGACACTCCACTACGTTATTGCATTACGTTTATATTTTACAATGAAAGGGCTTATTGTGGTTCAGGCTGACCTAGTGATATCTTGCTGTAGGTTATGCGCGCATTTTTAACATACGCAGAATATATCAATCATACACAATGCCTTAAGTTTGAAGTTATCATAACTTTCAAATATACATTTAACAACATCACATTGCATAAATGAAAAGGATTTTTACAGCCTATTTATTTAAACATGGTCTTAAACATATATTACATCTGACTCACGAGCACTGAGCGTAATTTTACATTCCCGGTGATAAATTCTCTACATCAACATCACTTTTACTGTTTTGTGTCCACTTCGTTTAAAATAACTGTTTATGCCTTTTTTCCCTTAAAGAATCACCACAGATTTATAATTTCCATTCTACATAAAAATGAATCAATGGATCTACTTGAGAAATAATCAGCGTATGTGCGTGTAAGAATGAGGATAAGAAATGTCGGGAAAATAACTAACGCTTGCGGCCTGAGTTGCTTTTCCAACATTTTCGAATAACGTCGACTTGTTATGATGAGACAAGCTTTTGTAGTTTCACAAGCTTGCCTCATTATTCCGTCTTTGCGTATTGCAGAGTTATCTTCTCTTGGGAGCAGGTATTGATTGTTACGTCACTTGTTTGTACATGTAAGTAGGTTTCACACGTATCGTTTGTAGCAGCCTGGGTTTCAAAGTGAATATTTTTAAACAATCCATACACTATTTTTGAAAATTGTTTAGGCAGTGTATAACTCTACAAACAAGAGGCCCATGGGCCTAAACGGTCACCCGAGTCTACAGTATTTATTTTTGTTGTTGAAATATGTACCAATTTGAGTAAAAAATAGTATAATGTTAACCTAACTTTGTCAGGACCATGAGCTGATCATTCCTAGACCAATTTTAAGTGAGATCGGCCTATTAGAACTTAGTAGCAAAATAGCGGCCATGGCAGCCAAATTGTATTTCTGATTGACCCAAAAAATAACAACACTTTGTCAGGACCATGATTCGATTATTCCTAAATCTCAGGTGACCTAAAAAAAAAACAGACAATAATAATAAACCCTATGGGACAAATACAGTTTTACTTCTTTGTCGTTTATTCTTAACCTAAATTTGAATGTGAAATGGTGAGTTGAAGAAACGTTCTTTTTATTGTGTGATTAATTAGCATAGTTTACGGACCGCCGATCGCGTACATTGAAATAGACACGGGTGATCCTGGTACGCCTACGTCAATGATAATTGATTCCTGGTAAAGCCAGGTGCGCGCAACAATGTCCAATGTAGAGTTGTCAAGGGTTACCAACACTTCCGGTAACACGTACCGAGTGGAGGAAAAGTTTCCAAAGAATGACATCTTGTCCATGTAACCAATGGACTTGATGGAGGGCTGACCACAGCTTGAGATAGATCCATTGACACAGGGCACAAAGGTGCATGCCTGCAAGGGATATTTACCATTGTATGTATGTATTCCATCGAACGCACCTAAAGCATACAATGCATTTTGGAACATTCCTTCATAAGCGGTCTCGCAACATAACGTATTCTGGCAGACTTTATAATGCCCGTATCCCGTTCTCAAAGGCACAAATGTGAACAAATCGTGGTTCATCATGGCTTTAAATTCATTGCCCCGAGTTTGAGCATCTCCAGTACCGGTCTTGAGTCGCGTGCTTTGTTTCTTTGCTTTCCTGGTTGTCTTGGTTTCAACAACGGTATCCAGTGCACTTAGCTCTTGCACCAGCAGTTTTCCACCACTGCCTGGTTTCATATTGTTATAGTAAATTTCATTGTTAGAAGTACCCGAGGGCCAATAGATTCCACTCCCCTGGTAACCCTTAGAAAGCACATGCAAGTTTGCCGCCATCAGGTTTACGTGCATACCTTCTGAAAATGCAGAATGAATCTCAATAGCAGCCAGGAGAGGCAGTTCGTTCTTCCAAGCTACCGGGTAGACTATGTTAGTTATGTTCATTGACTTTATCAGCGTTATGGCCGGGTCTTTGAACATTATATCGTAGGAGGAAAACGTAGCAAAACGTCCAAATGGTGTGGTGAACACAGTGTAGTTTGTTATGGCAGGTCTGTTGAAGTAAATTTCGTCGGAGTTAAGATTCTGCTTGAAATATCTTGCAACAAATTTACCTTGGGAATCGTAGACTAGATTTGTACTAAATTGAAAGTATCCGTCAGATGGACAGTTGGGCACTGTGGCGCTGCAGGGTTGTCGTGCCCCAAAATTGACCACTAGATATATGGAGCTGTTCTTGGCCATACAACTGAGCTGATATTGTACTTCAGTGTTGTTGTACCGGGCTGGGTCATCGCATGGGATCCAGGATACCGTATGGGGGTCTGGTATAAACTCCAGGTACGGGACGAGAGTCTGTCGTGTCCACCCGAGTCCGTATAGGCCATACTCGGGAAATACGATGATCTGGGCTTTCTGTAATTAGTATGAATCATTAATATATTACTGAAAAAGCTGTAGCTTAATCTCCATTTGACCAATGCATACATGCACGTGTAAGAAGCTGCAGAGTTAGCGATACATGTATCAACACAGCAACGGGATAGGAAACACCTCCAAAAGTTTAGGTTTGCTAGATTCATGTATTGACTCATTTAGTAATTCACTAATATCAGAAATAACTTGATATTTCATTATCAGTTCATTTTTAAACAACTTCCGTCAAGGTTCAGTCCTGCTGTCTTCGATAACTTGAGCATTATTGTCATTTTTGAAACAGACTTACAATGTATTAGTTTCACTTTAAAATTCCATACCAACGAGCAGTAACCATGTACCATGGCCATAACGTTTCTATGTATGGATACATTTTAATATATACAAATCATTAGAAGTAACCAAGACCTTTCTTGTCTAAATTGATATAATATACATACATGAAAAAGGTCTCTAATTTAAAAGGAAAAAAATGAGTTAGTATGGTGTGCAGATTACCTGCTTAACTGCCTGTGCGCATTGGTCCTTGTAAACATCAAGGTTCTTTTCCATCACTTGGAGTGCTGAATCACGTGACAAAACACGTGATCTTTGTGGTGGGAAGATGACATCATGTTCGTACACGGCTGCTTTGAACGCCAATGCGCAGCACACAACTGTGCATAGTATCGCCACTTGGGAGCACGTCATCCTGATACATGCAAGAGGACATCGTTCAAACTGTTATCACTTACATTGAAATCATGTCAATTTTCAGCTCAGGATAAATGAAACATACAAACTTTAGCTGGTACCTTGCTGTATACATTTTTTTCTCTCACTAGAGATGGAACTGATGAGATCGAACATTGCCCTCTTATCAATGCTAAATATGTCTTTGAGCAGGCCGGATGGGAAAAAAACCACCCCCACTTTGATAGAGAATCTGTCTAAGAGTTCGGAGAGTTCTGGTTTCGAATCCCTGTCTGGCCGTGCATATTTCCTCTCTTGTTACATTTGGTACCGAACGAAATGTACCCACGGAAGGTGGATAAGGGTATAGTGTGTTTCTGGGATCTAAGACTTCGTTAAAGTATGGAGAATTGTATCAGAAGTGGACTTGGTCAAATGCCAACGACCAGGCAGTTCAGTTGGTTTGACCGGCCGTCTAGAGTTGGAGGATACCGGGTTCAAATCCTGTCTAGCTGTGAATGTGTACCCCCCTGTTGCACAGGTATGTTGAAGTGAACATTGTATCCACTAACTTTGATCGGTGTTATCACACACAATAACCCAGAATTGTGACGTCGTGTCTAACATCAACCTTCACCGACATCGGGAGAGGTCAAAACATGCGTTTAGTATAGAGATATATTGCGAGGTTATTCCGCTATATACGTGCGTATAACCTAGTCCACGAGACTATATTATTTACTTGATAATAAACCCACTTTGTTGGATTTATATATCATAAATGATTTATCACTAATCGATATCCTCAATATAGGCAATTCGTGGTTATCAATACATTTATAGATGTTAGGAAATCATGTTTACGGTTCAGTGATTTGAGCGTTCTCGTGTGCAGAGGATGAGAGCCGATTAGCTTAAAATTGACTTATACATATTAAAACTGGCTAAAATAGTATTTGAAACGAAACTAAATCTACAGCATTTAATGAGTTAAACATGGTTTTTTCTAGTTATTGTCCATTCAACTTGCAGAAACACATACACATTTTGCAAATAACTTTTTTTTTTAAAGTGCATGTGTTACATGTAAACTTAAAGACATTGGGTTTTAAGAATACCCCTTTGTAACACTATGTTGATAACATTTAGGTTGCTTAACGCAGTGTTCAGGTAGGAAACACCTACACTTAACTTTACAGGCAATAGACTATTTTATTCTGTCAAATGAATGTGTATTTCCCTACATTCAGATAAAGACAGTTTATGTTGCTTAGAAATTAGAACATATTGAAATCATCACAGTAATTTTGCAGAAAAAATCCCAGCAACACAAAATGTTTCATCACCAATATCCGTAATTTTTAACCAAGTTACCCAGGGATATCCGGAGCCGTATTATGTGGAAAAGAAACTTATGACAAACATATTTCTTTCACATATAATTCTTTGCTTCAGTAAATGGGCAAGCAACCAAAAGTAAGAAAAATGTTGAACGAAGCGGTTATCTTCACCGTTGGGGCGCTTGAAGTAAAATCGTGTGATTTTATGTAGGAATAATGAAGTACAATGTACGTGTAGACACAATATAATGGAGGTGGACTGGTTAAGGTGGTTATTAGAACTGTATTTACAAACACCCGTTACATGATGATTAGGCTAGTACACATACCTGTCTGGTGTCGAGGAGATAAATGCACCTACCTGACAAATGATACTGGTGATAACGACTTTGAAGGACAAGCGTAAGGTTCGTTTCTACCCGTATATACTATAACATGTACACATATCACCTGCTGGAGTCTTTTTATCTCGTTTGTGTCCACACTTGACATACAGATGTACAAGCTTGTGAATACTGTATATGTTCTACCAGTTATAAATAGAATGGCATATGTATACATATTTTTGAATGTACATAATGTTATATCGGCATAATTACAAATTAAAATTTGTATAAAAGGCAATATGTGACGATAGACAGTTTCAGGCGTTTGTGGGATATAGCAAGTTTCTAGCTCCCCGAGACCAGGTCTATTTCCCCGAGGCGTACGCGTGGATCCATCTTGCAACGATTCATTAGACGTCACGGTTTTTTTTCATCCCGGTTTTAATTGAACATCTTGATATATCACTTTCCCTTGTCATATGTTAAATATTTAAAAAGATTGATATGCTGTACTGTATAAAATAGGCCTTGTCGAGGGGAATAAGAAACTTACTATTCCGAAATACCATACATAACCGTTTATTACGCCATTACAAAACGCACGGACGCCTTTAAAAACTGAAGTCTAAAGGCAATTTTCGAAAAAATATCGATAGTAATACCTCATCAGTAAAATCTCTGCCCCTCTCAATTGAGTGGCTCTGTTTTTTTGTTTTTGTTTTCATGAATAAGTCTGCACCATCGGACACTGCTGAGAGAGTTAGTCTGCTAGGGGTGTTATTGCACCAATATATGACAACTAAATCTGGTAACTAATGTCTTACTAAAATTTGGAAAGGTTCTCCATGTAAGATCCCCGGGATAGAGCCAGACCCAAAGGCCAATCCTTGTAGCTTTTCTGTATTAGATTGTTCATGTCCAACAATTGTATGTATAGTTATGGGATGGGGATCTTAAGTGTTTCCAAGTTGTGACTCAGAAATTAGGTCCTTAGGGTTGTGGCCAGACCCCAGGGTCAATTCTAATATGACTGCATTTGTCTCTTTATGTCCAGCAATTGTATAGAACGATTTGGTGTGGGGAGCACTACTGTTTTGAAGTTATGACCCAGGGGTAAAGTCTCCAAGGGTGGGGCAAACACAGGGGCCATTATGGACATTCGTCTCTTTATACTCAGCAATTATATATATGGTTAAAGGGTGGGGATATCAACTGTATCCAAGTTGTGACTCAGAAACTAGGTTCCTAGGGGTGTGGCCAGACCAAAGGTTTGGTTTGGTTTAATTCTGTTTAAAATCCTATTACAGTAACAGCAAAGGTAATTTATGGACGTGCCGCCATGTGTGTATTGTATGCGTGCTTGCTTATGTGTATGCAGGAGACAGGGATGTTGGTGTGCTTGCCTCCTCGTGATAGCGCGGATCTGATGCCGATTTTATAGTGCTTTCTCACTGAAATGCCATGCCGAAAGAACCAATCACAGCATTTTGCTTGGTCACATTATACTGACAACGGTTGAACCAGTTGTTGACATTCCCCTTAATGCTGAACGTTAAGCAGGAAATAACAACTACCATTTTTAAGGACTATGGTATATTTCGGCCTGATGACAGAACCCATTGCCTTCCTCACCTGGGCAAACGCTCAACATTCAAGCCAAAAGTGAGGTGTTGCCAAGCAATGCCCTAGGAAATAAAAAGTAGCTAGAAGTAGAAAGAAAGACAAAGATCCCAAATATTGCAACGGGCGCAACAGACCCAAGGATCAATGCTAATATCATGATTGTGTTTGTCTCTTTATGCCTAGCAGTTGTATATTTAGTTTTAAGGTTGAGATCTAAACTGGTTCAAAGTTATGACCCAGGGGCTAAATTTCCAAGGGTGGAACCAGACCCCAAGGCCATCCTGGAAGAATATGTGCATTCATTTCTATATAATCAGCAACTGTATATATGGTTATAGGGTTGGAATATCAACCATTTATAAATTATAAACTAATTTGGCCCCACCCTTTAGCCCGGGTGGTAAGCCTGACTATTTGTGCAATTGTTAATCCCCATCACCTAGGAATGCTTCCACAAAAATATAGCTGCTATCCATCGCTTGGTTCCAGAGAAGTCGCTTAAAGCACATTAGTCAAATTGCCCTTTTTGGCCCCGCCCCTCAGCCTCCTGGGGGGTCAGCCCCGCCATTTGCACAATTTTGAACCCCCACCATCTAGGGATACTTCCAGTCGAATTTGGTTAAATTCCAATCAAGTCGAATTTAGTTAAATTCCAATCAGTGGTTAAGGAGAAGTTGTTTGCAGAAATTGTTGATGTACGTACGTACCACGGAGGGAAAACGGATGCCACTGTATGGCATAAGCTCACATTGGTCCTTGGACCAGGTGAGCTAAAAATAAAGATAATTGAGACACAGCAATAACTCTTTTTTTTTAAATTTAATAATTTGATGTTATATCTGAATCGTCTCCAGAAATAGAAGAGCAAGTCAGAATCTAGGCCAAGTTGTTTGCCTATATGGATGTCATAAATCACATACAATTTTCAACAATGTTCAATGAAACATAATAGCATGTGTTTGCTATCTCAATTTCTGGATGTGACGGAACGGGAAAGAATTTTAACAATTGCAGCTGTTGACCAGTCTTGTTCCTAAAGGAAGACATGATTATTATGTAAAAAACACTTTATCAAACCAAGACTATGAGACATTTCATCATATCTACTAGCATAGTTATAACATACACATACAAAACCATCCTTTATACAACTCATACTTTTTTCGTACATATACTATCATCAATAAGATTCATCAGTTTGGAAATATGAAAAATCAAAGTTTTTCTTTCTACACAATGCAACCAATGTACATATTAAACGTATCGCAATGTTTCAAGACCGACTCGTCCCTTTGTCAAGCTAAACGTGGCGCAATGTTTCAAGACCTACTTGTCCCTTTGTCAAGCTAAACGTGGCGCAAAGTTTCAAGACCAGCTCGTCCCTTTGTGAAGCTAAACATATCGTAATGTTTCAAGACTGACTCGTCCCTTTGTCATGCTAAACGTGTCGCAATGTTTCACGACCAGCTCGTCCCTTTGTCAAGCTATTCTTGCTTGACAAATGGACCGGTCGGTCTTGAAACATTGCGACACGTTTAATAGGTACATTGTTTGTGTAGAAAGCAAAATGTTGATATCATACATATACCAGTTACAACATACACACATACAAAGACAGAACATACTGTTATCATATCAACTAGTTACCACATCCACACATACAAAGACAGCCTTTGTACCATTCATACTTTTATCACAGTTTTGATTTCATCAACATCCTCAAATACGGTAATTTGACTATAACGGATTCCATACACTTCCCAAGACTTGTGTTTGGGTTTTGTGAAGAGAATTGAAGCAACGTTCGCACTATCTGAGGTTTTGTTTTGATACCTGAAAATAAAAATAAAAAAATCAGTCAACAAGAAAATGGCCCAACACACTGTAAGTAATCTAACAGAAAGCTGATAGTATTCTGATAACACTATAGGTAAAATCTACTCCAACAATGTCAGATGTTTACACGGCGAACTATTTTTGACAAGTGTCGTAGTCAGACCAATAACATCTGATACAAAATATCCGGCCAGTAGCCTCTTGAATTATACGATAGGTGAAATCATGAGTGTTTACAACTGTTGTACATATACATTTGTATAGTATGCTATGCTGTTACACAAGAACGTGAAATATAATCTCCACAATAAATAAATGTGTGACAATGCCTTTAATTTTAAATAAATGTACCTGACTTCGTCTTAAACTTTTTGGGACGGTAAATATCTGGGATCTAGATATATAGGTCAACATCTGGTTTTGACATTCTTCACTATTATTTGATATTGAGCTAATTACAAAAAAGTTACACAATGAGATAAACATTAATATAAATAACTTTACTAAACTCTGCAGTGTATGTGTATATATGTGATCTATATAGAACTTTACGTAAAAAATCAAATCCAAGATAAAAAGTATATATCATTTATAACTTGGGAGCAAACCATTTAAAAGCAATTCCCACTGGGTAACACTATGGAATGACCATTAACTTGTCACTTTTGCCTGGTGTTTGGCACCAGGACCAACTTTAAACTGACATATTTATCTCTTGTCTGATGAAGGTAACAGGGTACATATTGAATTAGTCAGAGAGACATCACACATAAACACCTACTTGTTGTGATACGTACCCTCTCTACAATTCATACATAATTTACAAATCTGAAGAAAATGTTTCGAAATGAATGACATATTTATCATTATATACCAGAAGCTCAAACTGTTATGATTCAGAGTGAGATGAAATTTTCAAGTTACCTCATTCACCCCTGAAATTTCATAATAAACTATTCCAATCTTTAAATTGAAAGAGTTCAAATATGCCTTCAAGGGTGAATGAGTTAATTAACCATCCCTTTTTGTTTCATGTATGTGTACATGTAACACTCTGAGCTATGACCATATCATAACCTGAAGCTACCTTTCAGTAAATCAACTCACTGGGGTTCTGCAATGCTGTACAGAGCTTGTTTTTAAAGTGCATCACAGCATCTGCATCTTTAGACTCCACCACCAAATCTAGGAGGGCATCAATCACCTCTGGCTACAAATAAACACAGGAAAGGGTGTCAAACACTGAAACACCTAGCACAGCAGGACAGGATGGCTATAATTCCTTTTCATGTTCTTGTGACAAATTACACAGACCAGAGGCACATGGGCCTTAACCGTCACCCGAGTTCTACAGTATTTTGTTGTTGTTGTTTAAATAATGACGTCAAAGGAGAAAAGTATATTATTTGTCAACAAAAAAATGTATTTCACCAGTCAATTATCACTACGTAGTTTAAGTAAAACTAGAGAAGTGTGTAACAGATGAATGCCATTTGCCACAGAAAATATATCTCACTGTTTGACAATTTTCTATAAATAGTAACGGTAACCTTGACCTAGTAAATAGTTTTTGAAAATGGTGGCATTGGTGGCCATATTGGATTTCTTTGTCAGGGTGATGTCAGTAACATTCCCAGGAAAAATAAAAGAAATCCCGTTGACAGTATTTCAGCATAAGTTGAAATGTAAAATGTTAACGTACGATGCACAATGGACGACGACCGACGAAGACGGATAGCAATAGCTAGGTCACTTGAGCTAAAGCTCAGGTGACCTGAAAACTAACATAAAGTCTATTACCTGTAACTGACGGAGATTGGATTATCTAAATCCAAGACTAAGATTCTGTAACATAATCCCAACTGTCATGTATCCCATCTGGGGCCTCAAATATATATTGCCTGAACCACTAAGCTATGTTTGAATGTTTGTGCTTAAAATGCTGTTTGTCCTTACAACGAAGACAACGTATTTCTCAGTGGAGATTATATTTTATCTAACACCATGAAAACAATACATACAACGACAAAATAAAGTATTTAAAATGCAGATTGTCAATTTCGAGTCCTTTACAAGCGGATGAATACAGCACTGTGTAAAATTTCAGCGAAATGTCACGTAAAGGTACCAGACAGCTCCGACAAGTTAGAAAAATATATCACGGGGTATCTCTGTCTGAGGTGCTAGAATATAACTAGTGAATTCCAAAAATTTTCATCACAGACACCACAAAAATGTAGAGCAGTCTAATTGTCTCTACTCTAGTGCCTTACCTTATTAAGTAAATACAAAAGTACCCTCGGCATCATTTCATCAGTGCCAGACAGAACAGTTTTCAAATATGTTGGATTTTTCTGCAATGAGAAAAGCAATATTTATGATCTTTGAAGACATGCGTTTAACACGACTTATAAATTCATGGACAGGAATGAAAACACTTCTTAAACACACAAATATTTCTTAAGAAACCTTAAGACTGGATAAAACTAGACTCATTTTCACACTTAATGACACATGTACAGGTGTAAGACTGGATAAAGCTAGACTCAATTTCACACTGAAGGACAAATGCACAGGTGTAAGACTGGATTAAGCTAGACTCATTTTCACAGTTAAAAGGACACATTTAAGACTGGATAAAATCAGACTTTTTTTCATAGTTAGGGTCACATATCTAGGACTAGAAAAAGCTACTCATTTTCATTGTCACATCATGGTAAAAATGTTCTGTCCCATACCATCATACACCCATTTCTCCCTTCATAGAGACTGAAGAAATGACATGTATCATGGTCATAACAACATTAGGTATCTTGAAATATTACATTGTATTATCAAATTAATGGTAGCAAAAAAAGGTAGTTCCATTTTCAATATTTTATTTTTAGAATATTGCATTACCTGGTGTTCTGAAAATTGCACGTTTTCATGGCATTTTCATTACAAAACTAAAAGTATTTTCACAGTAATCATATATTATGGTATTTTCATGGATCTACAAAACAGTAGTAAGTTTAGTGTTGTTAAAGTTGTATATTATATTGTTAATTACCTTGTGAAATTCTTTAGCAGCAGCAATTCTCTTATTGAGTAATAAGGAGACTATGTAGTAAAACATTGTTATCGGCAGTCCCATCAGTACTGTCATCTCCCTTAACACTGAAACATAGAAACAGTGTAGGCTGTCCAATCAGTACTGTTTCTATTTTTCAGTGTTAAGTGAGGTAACATTACTGATTGGACAGCCTATACTCTTTCTATGTTTCAGTGTTAAGGGAGATGACAGTACTGATGGGACTGCCGATAAAAATGTTTTACTACATAGTCTCCTTATTGAGTAATAAGGAGACTATGTAGTAAAACATTTTTATCGGCAGTCCCATCAGTACTGTCATCTCCCTTAACACTGAAACATAGAAACAGTGTAGGCTGTCCAATCAGTACTGTCACCTCACTTAACACTGAAACATAAAAACAGTATAGGCTGTCCAATCAGTACCGTTACCTCACTTAACACTGAAACATAAAAACAGTATAGGCTGTCCAATCAGTACTGTTACCTCACTTAACACTGAAAAATAGAAACAGTATAGGCTGTCCAATCAGTAGTGTCATCTCACTTAACACTGAAACATAGAAACAGTATAGGCTGTCCAATCAGAATTGTAATTTCTTTAAACATGGAAACATAGAAACAGTAGCTAGTCTGATCATGTACGTCACACATGAGTGAGAGAGTGGAAAGTATGGACATCTAGCACCTGTAACTGTACATGCCTCTCGAGTATTCTCGTACATTGTAGGTGCAACCCCTCATCCTAACACTCGTAGCTATAGGGCACAGAGGGGGACTGTTATGTACCAGTGTCACCTGGTTATAATTAAGGCACAAAGCGGGACGGTTATGTACCACTGACACCTGGTTATAAGGCATAGAGCGGGACAGTTATGTACCACTGACACCTGGCTATAAGGCACAGAGCGGGACGGTTATGTACCACTGACACCTGGTTATAAGGCATAGAGCGGGACAGTTATGTACCACTGACACCTGGCTATAAGGCACAGAGCGGGACGGTTATGTACCACTGACACCTGGTTATAAGGCACACAGCGGGACGGTTATGTACCACTGAAACCTGGTTATAAGGCACAGAGCGGGACGGTTATATGTAACACTGACACCTGGCTATATTATAAGGCACAGAGCGGGAAGGTTATGTACAACTGACACCTGGTTATAAGGCACAGAGCGGGAAGGTTATGTACCACTGACTCCTGGTTATAAGGCACACAGCGGGACGGTTATGTACCACTGAAACCTGGTTATAAGGCACAGAGCGGGACGGTTATGTACCAGTGACACCTGGTTATAAGGCACAGAGCGGGACGGTTATGTATCACTGAAACCTGGTTATAAGGCACAGAGCGGGACGGTTATGTACCAGTGACACCTGGTTATAAGGCACAGAGCGGGACGGGTATGTACCACTGACACCTGGTTATAAGGCACCGAGCGGGAAGGTTATGTACCACTGACACCTGGTTATAAGGCCCAGAGCGGGACGGTTATGTACCACTGACATCTGGTTATAAGGCATAGAGCGGGACAGTTATGTACTACTGACATCTGGCTATAAGGCACAGAGCGGGACGGTTATGTACCAGTGACACCTGGTTATAAGGCACAGAGCGGGACGGGTATGTACCAGTGACACCTGGTTATAAGGCACAGAGTGGGACGGTTATGTACCACTGACCCCTGGTTATAAGGCACAGAGCGGGACGGTTATATGTAACACTGACACCTGGCTATATTATAAGGCACAGAGCGGGAAGGTTATGTACAACTGACACCTGGTTATAAGGCACACAGCGGGACGGTGATGTACCACTGACACCTGGTTATAAGGCACACAGCGGGACGGTTATGTAACACTGACACCTGGTTATAAGGCACAGAGCGGGAAGGTTATGTACCACTGACTCCTGGTTATAAGGCATAGAGCGGGACAGTTATGTACTACTGACATCTGGCTATAAGGCACAGAGCGGGACGGTTATATGTACCACTGACACCTGGTTATAGTATAAGGCACAGAGCGGGAAGGTTATGTACCACTGACTCCTGGTTATAAGGCATAGAGCGGGACAGTTATGTACTACTGACATCTGGCTATAAGGCACAGAGCGGGACGGTTATGTACCACTGACCCCTGGTTATAAGGCACAGAGCGGGAAGGTTATGTACAACTGACACCTGGTTATAAGGCACAGAGCGGGAAGGTTATGTACAACTGACACCTGGTTATAAGGCACAGAGCGGGAAGGTTATGTACAACTGACACCTGGTTATAAGGCACAGAGCGGGAAGGTTATGTACAACTGACACCTGGTTATAAGGCACAGAGCGGGAGAGTTATGTACTACTGATATCTGGCTATAAGGCACATAGCGGGACGGTTATATGTACCACTGACACCTGGTTATAGTATAAGGCACAGAGCGGGAAGGTTATGTACCACTGACTCCTGGTTATAAGGCACACAGCGGGACGGTTATGTAACACTGACACCTGGTTATAAGGCACAGAGCGGGACAGTTATGTACTACTGATATCTGGCTATAAGGCACAGAGCGGGACGGTTATATGTACCACTGACACCTGGTTATATTATAAGGCACAGAGCGGGAAGGTTATGTACCACTGACACCTGGTTATAAGGCACAGAGCGGGACGGTTATGTATCACTGAAACCTGGTTATAAGGCACAGAGCGGGCAGGTTATGTACCACTGACTCCTGGTTATAAGGCACAGAGCGGGCAGGTTATGTACCACTGACTCCTGGATATAAGGCACACAGCGGGACGGTTATGTACCACTGACTCCTGGTTATAAGGCACAGAGCGGGACATTTATGTACCACTGACACCTGGTTCTAAGGCACAGAGCGGGACGGTTATGTATCACTGAAACCTGGTTATAAGGCACAGAGCGGGACGGTTATGTACCACTGACACCCGGTACAGGGGTGACAGCGTTTCAGTTGACAAACGGAAAGGAATGAAAACGCAATGAAAACGCAACAAGAACGAAATGAAAACGGAACAAAACAAGGCCTTAATGGAACGGAACAAAAATAATTTCACTGTTTGGAACGAAATGCGAATAGAACGAAACGAAACATGTTTTGCTCACAGGAACGGAATGGATTGAAAGTAGGTGGAACGAAACGCGAGGAATGATTGAAAACGAAATGGAATAAAACGATCCGAGAAGATAACTAGTTTAATCGAGATTTCCTATCTATAGTGGTTACATGTAGTTACGATAAATTAGCAGTAGATAATAATGTTTAGTAAATAATTACAATTTTGCATAGTTGTTTATCGACTGTAGTATACGTTTTTATTCCATATCTTAGGTTTCTACACGATATCAGAGACACATTATTAATCGATTATTTGTAAATTGTTTCACCGAATGATCTGTCGGTTGTTGAAATAATATATGATAAACGTACTTTCACTTGACGATTTCACAAAGCATCCAATAGGGTTATACATATTACTTTTATGAATTCGGTGCATGGCCAAGATTCTCATTTATTATTAATATTGTATGAACCAACTAACAATACTCCGAGACGGACGATGTCCGGGGCCCAGGTTCATGAAACAGACTTGTAAGTCTAAATCTGGACTTAAGTCTCAAGTGTTTTTTTACTTATGTCTAAAACAGACTTAGCTTGGGGATTATGAAAAAAACGGGCAGAGGTGCCCGTCTGCTCCATTGAGAGAAAGGAAGAGACATTTCGTCCCGAGTATATCTAGACCATTTACTTTTAAAATTTAAACCCTCCAATTAATTCAGCCCGAATGGATAGTTTTACAAACGTGCTGAAATGTTAATTTTGCGTCTCATTTTATTGTAGACGTGCACATCCCTATCAAAAAACATACCTAATAGACCTACTGCAAACAGACGTTCGCTTGAACTTCAACCATTCCGGTGTTGTAAACAATGCGACTGCAGCGCCGCATCCTCGACGGTACCGTAATAAAACTAATACACGCTCTCGAAATGTATCCGGCATTTCAGCATTTGCGAGATCACTATTCTCACCGTACTGCGGATGAAACAAAGATGTAGCATAGTGTTCCTTCTAGCCTAAATAATTCTTTATTTTAATAATCGTACATTGCTTAGAGAATCATTACCTTCTAGCTGTTTTTTTTTTTATCAAGTTGTATTATTACACAAGAAAAAAAGTAATTTAACCAGAATTTGCAATATATATATTATTTGAATATAGTCAGTCAGCATGTCCTGGCAGGATTAAGATTAATGAAAGAATTGTAAGACATCCAACTTTACAATATTTGAGGAAACTGATCCACCTTGTCTGGCCTTCAGCTTTTTTGAATATTATCTTGTCTATGGACTTTAAACTTTTGTGTTGATTAATAATATACAATATTCCCCTACCTGGAGGGTGAGACACAGAAATCACCAACCAAATAAATGATTATTTTTTGTTGTCAAACTGTTACTAAGACAACCAAATTGTCACACCAAGCACCTAACCTTACTCCAAGTCAATATTACATGTAAACACTGGGGGGAAAATGATCATAAAGACCGATGGTCTCAGAACAACCATGATCTCATAGATATGCATAATCTTTCCAGATATATCAAAGCACACTATTCCATGGATATCCGAGAAAATATTCTTTGAAAGCAATTAGTATATTTCTATAATTATAATTTCTATGTAATACCAGCCTCGGCAAGCTTGTTTAAAAGGCGTACATGTCCTAATTCTTGGAGATCATCGGGAGATTTTAAAAGTTATTATTAGCTACCCCAATACTTATATAGGGACGGTTTGCTAGCAACATAATTAGATCAACTTTTGAAAAAAAAATCAATTGATCTGTTACAGTTCTAATTAACAAGAGGCCCATGGGCCTTAGCGGTCACCTGATATATTTATACAGAGAGTTGATTTTGTTTTTAAAATGAACAAATATTATTCAAAGTGACAAAAAACAATAAAACCATCTTATTCAATATCTAGCATACAGATTTCAGACTAAAAAGTATTTGAAACTAGCACCTCTGATTCTAAACAGGGAAAATGAAGAAATTTTAGCACACTGACTCCTTTGGGCCCCACCCATCAGCCAAGTGGGTAGGGCTGGCTCAAAATGTTCAAAATATCAAACTGTCAACTCAAGGTTATAATTCCAATCAAGTTATTAACATGTAATATTCAGTATCATTTGCCATTATAAACCATAATACATTTTGCCCCCCCCCCCTTCCCCAGGGGGTAAACGTGAGACCCTAGGGTCATAAACCTTAAGACCCTTCCATCTATGAAGAGTATTTGATTCTACCATATCTGGGTCTTGAGAAGAAGATTTTTGAAATTTCAGTAAATTCAACCCTTTTTG
>NW_018404479.1:267044-272023 GCF_002113885.1 Mizuhopecten yessoensis
AAAATATCAGTATTTATGATTAAAATTCATTCAAAAGAACCTGTTAATGTTTTTTTAAACATTTCACCCCTGTGATTGAAAGTCGAACAAGGTCATTATGTTGAACAAATTTTATAGCCTTTCATCTCAGGATGCAACTTGCAAAGTATCAACATCCTGGGACCCATGGTTATTCAGAAGAGGTCGTTTAAAGATTTTAAACAAATTTGACCCCTGTGACCTTGAATATAAGTCAAAGTCATTCACTTTAACAAACATAGTAGTCCTTGATCCCAGCATGCTACTGACTACATTTAAACAAACTTGGTAGCCCTTGATCCTAGTATGCTACTGACTAAATATCATCATCCTGGGCATTTTTTGTTATTCAGAAGTTGTTTAAGTTTTTAACATATTTGACCCCTGTGACCTTGAATATGAGTGAAGGTTATTCATTTGAACAAATTTTGTAGCCCTTCATCTCAGCATGCTACTGGCCAAATATCATCACCCTGGGCATTTTTTGTTATTGAGAAGAAGTTGTTTAAAGTTTTTTTTACCTATTTGACCCCTGTGACCTTGAATATGGTCAAACATACAATATTCATCAGTTTATTATTAAACCTTAGAATATGCGGAAATTGTGATACTGTCTCCCTTCATTGGATTTTCAATTAGGGATGCACTTCCTATTTCCGTTTATCAATACACTCCTATGACCTTAAACAGTATTTGTATAAAATGAGTTAATCACGTGTTATCAAACTTATAGTGTATAGAATACATACTATCTGGAGAGGGCCTAATTTTATCAGTTGTGCGAACTGATAAAATATTTCTGAATGAAAAATGCTCCTAGTAAACCTTTCGTAGACGACAGTATACCATATAAGGCCATTTTAAACAAGAAGGTTAAAAACGGAATACGAAACTTGAAGCTTCTCATCGATGAATACTTCAAAAGTGCAAAATATTTGGTTAAGGCATTTTCAAACGCAAGAACTACTGCATGTGGACATGTGAAGAATTACTTTACGTAATTAACTCGAGCCACAGGAACATCTGAATCAATTACGGTATGTATGTTCAGACTTAGCCTAAACAAATGGGTTTATTTTACATTTAAATTCTCTATCATGTTTCTAATTTTTGTTTTTTCATCATAAGACGTTGTTTAATTTTCGTCTTTTTCCAATTCAGAGAACTTTACATGACACTTTTTTGATTTCCTAATTGTTTTTGCAACTTTATATACAGCAAACATTTCCTTTAGCCAGAGTATTTTTGCTTCAGAGTCCAGCACGTGTTTCTTCAATTTTACCTTCCAAAAGGAGAAGGAGTATATATGCCAGGACCACTAATCCTCGCCACTCACGTGTCGCTTACCGTGTGTATTTTGGTCACGGTGTCAATCTAATTAGATAATGGGGTTTCGGGTGAATATCAATTATTGGGGCACCCGCCTACTGGTGAACGGTGGCCAGTTGAAGAGATATTGTTTTTAGTGACCGAACAGTCGTAATTAAGTCCTATCAGGCTTGAAGGAAAACATGAATCGATTATGAAACATGTATCACCTAATGACGAAACATTCAACCAGAGATGTATATACTACTGGCTTTATATGTCTCTGATTCAACCAAATAGAAATTAATCTATTTATATGATTTCGTTTGTCTATGTCAATATTTCTTGTACAGAAGTAAGTCATCTTACGACATTTACTGTAAGAAAGATTACAGGGCGAGTAAGACTATGTGTAACTAGAGACATATGAAGCCAGAAGTATGGGTCAGTATAAAGCCATTAGTATATATACGTCTCTGATGTAACTTTTAAACTAGAACAATCGAATCGTGAAAATTCGGGGGAAACGCCCAATAAAAACTATTTTTGTAGATTACTGAATTATAAATACCGCATTAAATTATGTAACCAAGGGCAAACATTCAAGAAAAATTTATGTGAAAATATAGTGATTTTGTTATGAATCCATCCACCATTTTCTGACCGAAGAGATCGGACATTTCACAACATAATGTACACGTAGTTCCATAATATTCAAATAAATAATCTTTATTTATCGCCGTATATATTGTCAACGTCAAACATGAGCTATGTAGAGCTTTTATGACGACGTCGCTAAGGGAACAAATGCCATTTTTGTGGAGGAGGCAAACTCACGGTGGAAATCCTCTTAAAACCGATTGAGTGACTGAAGCTCACGCTTGATTGCACACAGTAGTAATGACTGCGCGTTGGCGATCACGGCTAACGAAGCAACGGGTGGGGTAGGTGTCGACCGTCTACTCTACAAATAACAGATCACACTATCGGTATAGAGGGTGGCTCGGGCTAGTAACTAATTAGGGCGAGGCAGGGGGACAGGTGTGTGGGAGGGTGTGTGGTTAAAAAGTGATGTCCAGTCGGCTCAGCTTACAGGACACTATCATTCATTATTACGATATGTACATGTAATATTACGTATAATTATATACAACAATATTTTAAAAAGTGTTAGGTATGCAAAAACTTATACAATACAGTTTTTCGCTAGTAATAATATCCGGCATCTGCATTAACCATATAAATTCTTCTACAGAATTTTAAACCTGTGAGTGTCGGTTTGTAATATCAAAGTTTTAATTTCTACTCAAACAATGAACTATTATCAAACCCCTCTAAATGCCTATATTTTTGGATTATGGCCTGTCCGTAGTTAATTCTAATATCTTCAATATAAGATTCATCAGTTTGGAAATATGTAATATCAAAGTTTTACTAAGTAACAGTAAAAGCATTAATCTATACGTAAAAGTTAAAAGTAAAGATATCTGCGTCAGTTCTTGTCATCACAGTATGACATTACTATCTAGGTCCGTGTTGTATCGTACAAAGAATTTCAATCATATAACCATTACATTCACCATTCAATATTTGGCAATGTTTTTCTTCCAAACGGATATTCTTATATCAGTAAGTCATTTAAATTATGTAATAGTAGAAAGGGTATACATCAGGTATTAATGATATGACAGACATGATGAAAAACACTTAAAACGTCTTGTTATACCCTCTACACATCAGTAGAATTTTCCGGGACCTGTTGCATGATGGAGCAATTATTCAAATGAACACTAAATTAAGTACACACCTCACAAATAACACGTCCATCGTTATTGCCGTGGACATTATTGTCCAGTTTACCTGCAATTAAACCTAGTCTTATCGCCTTTGCCCCAATGTTACATATGCTTAGGATAGTGTGCCAGGGTCATTTATGTCCCTATAATGAAAGTATTGTAAAATTTGCAAGGACTTCTATATTATATATATATTAAATGTAAAAAAAAATGTATAAATCAAACTTGTTATCTTGAACTTGACTATAATTAACTTTCCAAGTTTAAACTGATTACATTTTTGTCTGTGATGGAGTAACATATATGTAAGGTATTCATTTTTCTTATATGCTATACCAAGTAGTATATGCATATTTCAATTTATTCAAGCTTCAAACTTTGCTTTGTTGGCTGTAGCTTTTTTGTTTCATACACATTGCTCATGTAAAACAATCATGTTTTCAACTGCCTCCACTCTGTATAAATATATAGATATAATATATAAATATGTATAAATGTTTTGGTTCAATTGCAAATCGGTGCAATGGTGAAGGAAAATGGTAATTTGGTAGGTTGCTTGGGTACTTCTCCCACATAACCAAGACTTTTGGGTCCAATTAAAGAATTAAACATCAAATTCATAAATGCTCAGTCAATGTTGATATTGCTAGCATCCAGTATCCATTTGGGTGAACTGCAGTATGCTTGTCTTCTAATGTATAATATTATAAGTTTGTGTATTTTACAATAATTATATGAATTTCTTCCTGCCTAGCCGCTCAAAAAATGAATTAAAAAATAAATAAATCTAAAATGATGCTAAAACGAAACTGAAAAACGTTAAAGTATGCTTTGATATATTCATATTATAAAGATAAAGGGTGATAACCTGTTAAATCATTAGTACATATATATATTGAACTAAAATAGATGCATCACTGAGCAAAAATGATTTTATTTACTTGATTTTTTATATAAACCTTTTTGATTTCTAATAAAAGTTACCACCTTTTAGGGAACAAGAGGCCCAGGGGCCTTAATAGCTCACCTGGTATTTTATTTTTCAATTTAAAACCTGCTGAGTACCATTCAGGTTTATCAAAGGAGTACAAGTAACAAAGTTGCATCTTCCATTTATAAATATTCAATTCCCTTTGCCCAAAGATTCTCTAAAACAAGTTTGGTTAGGTTAAAATCCCTTCAACGGTACAGAAGGAGAAGGATCTTTAATGTTTTCCTCTATTTCCCCTAATGGGCCCCACTAATCTGCCCCAAAGAAGGGGAATCCACACACCTCAGTTTAAACAAAATTGATTCTTTTCTCCCTAAGCATGCTTCAGACTGCATTTGGTTTAAATCCCTTCACTTGTATAGTAGGAGAAAAAAAATCCTCTATTTCCCCTATTGGGCCCCGCTCCTATGCCGCCAGAAGGCCCACACCCTCCGTTTATACAAACTTGAGTCTCCTTTGTCCAAAGATGCTCTAGGACAAATTTGGTCAAAATCCTTCAATTGGTTGAGGAGAAGATTTTTAAAGATTTACCTATTTTCCCCTATTTGGCCCCGTCCCTCTGCCCCCAGGGGGACCATACCCTCCGTTCATACAAAACTGAGAACCCTTTGGCCAATGATGCTCCAGACCAAATTTGGTCAAAATCCCTTCATCGGTACAAAAGGAGAAGGATATTTGATGTTTTCCTCTATTTCCCCTAATGGGCCCCACCCATCTGCCCTTAGAAGGAGGCCCACACACCTCAGTTTATACAAAATTGATTCTTTTGTCCCTAATCATGCTTCAGACTGCATTTGGTTAAAATCCCTTCACTTGTATAGCAGGAGAAAAAAAATCCTCTATTTCCCCTATTGGGCCCCGCCCCT
>NW_018404479.1:272618-340118 GCF_002113885.1 Mizuhopecten yessoensis
ATTAGAAAGGAAAGAAAAACATAACTTAAGACTTTGATTTCTTTTCATGCATATCCCTCAGGTGCATACTGGTGTAAATATATCCCCTCCCCCGCCACACACACATTTCACAGTTGGGTATAAACTCCTGTAGGTAAAATGGTATACAGATGAAATAAATCATGATTAACCAATGCAATTTAACATCTTATTCTTGTACACCATTATAAACGATAAAATAAATATGTGTCAGTTTTTAAATCTCGGGGAACTTTAAGTTACAACACTTCAGTGACAGATTTATATATGCTAGGGCAATGTGACCACCCACCAACTTATTTAGACCATTCACCTCTGGTCACATGGGATTCTGATTAGCTGTACCTAATCTTATTCACCTTGTGTGAGGGTAATCCAATGTCAATTAATCCAGCCTTTTCCTCAATCTGTCCAGCAGGTATACAGGTAAATCAGAACACTGTACACATGTACACCTACAGGTAAGATACTGTAGCTGTCCCTTGATCAGAAGATGTTAGCTCCCAGGTTCAAGTTTATTTCACAGCAGTGCCAAACTCCACCTAGGTAAATTAATTTCTGCTTGAAGTTACCTCTTGTGCAAAAAATATTGTCTTACTCTGTGAATATATAATGATATTTAAACTATTACTTTGATAATGTTTTTATTTCTTTATGAATAATCTATTCATCATAATCTATTCATAATGAGTTATGCAATATGTGATTCAGTTGGAGTATCAAACAACTATTTTCAAATATTGGCTCCGTCTCTCATAAGGTCCCTTCTTTCTGATCCCTAAAAGCAACCATCCATTTACATAGAATTGAGTCCCCTTTGCCCAAGGATGCTCTCAATTTGGTCTAAATCTTTTACATTATGATACTAAAGGAGAAGAATTTTAATCATTTATTACTGTGTCCCCCCCCCCCCCCTTTTGGACCCCCCCCCTTTGCCCAAAGGGGGGGGGGGCCAATTCTCCCTTTAAATTGGGTCCCCCTTGCCAAAGGGTGCTCCATGCAAGATTTGGATAAAATCCCTCTAATGGTGCAAATGAAGGATTTTAAATATTTAAACCTCAAATTCCCATTCCGGGCCCTGCCCCACTGCACCCAGAGGGGCCACACCCTCGGTTTATACAAAACCGAGTCCCCTTTACCCAAGGATGCTCCAGGCCAAATTTTGATAAAATCCCTCTAATAGTACAGAAAAAGGATTCTTAAGATTTAAACCTCAAATGCCCCTATTGGGCCCTTACAACCCCTCTTCAACCAGAGGGGCCACATGCACACTTTGTTTATACAAAATTGAGTGAACTTTGCCTAAGGATGCTCCAGGCCAAATTTGAATAAAATACCTTGAATAGTACAGAAGGATTTTGAACTTAAAATTCCCCTATTCACATGGCCCTGCTCCTCTGCACCCGGAGAGGCCATATCCTCTAGATCTGTTTATACAAAATTTAGTCCCCTTCCCTATGGATGCTCTATTCCAAATTTGGATAAAATCCCTCCAAAAGTGCAGAAGGAGAAGGGTTTTAAATATTTAAACCTCAAATACCCCTATTTGGGCCCTGCTCCTCTGCACCCAGAAAGGCCACAACCTCCATTTATACAAAATTTAGTCCCGTTTGCCGAAGGACTTTTGGACCAGGTGAGCTAAAAATCATTATAAAGTTATTTTTATTTACATCAAATTTTTATCGCAGAAATTTGTTTTGTATCAATAAAGTTCATAAATTATCTACCTGGGTAACTGCCTTCTTTTGTAAACAAGGCAATCCATAGTCCCCAACCGGTAATGATTTCTAACTTGATCAAACAATACACTTATGTCAGGATGTAACTATACTTTTAAGAAAGTATCCTGATACATACTTCTTGCACTCTACCATCCCAAGATGTCCTTGTACTTAAAATCCGGCTACTCCAGGTGAAATAGTTACCAAGATATGCCCTGGACAAACTTTTTCAAAAGTTAAGGTCAAAGGTCAAGTCATATGTCACAGTGACCGAATTCCCAAGATGGCCTTGTATGAAATACTATAGAAGAAATGTCCTGCGCAAACTTCTCGGACAGAAGGACGAAAAAATGGAAGGATGGACAGATGGATGGACTGCAAACCTATATGCCCCCAAGGAACTAATAACATTAAACAAGAGGGCCTATATTGCTCACCTGGATCTTTATGCCAAGCAATGGTATAAATAGCTATGGATGGGGATCTCAATCATTTCAAAGTTATGAAGAATAAAGTCCCTAAGGGTGAAGCCAGATCCCAGGGTCCACTCTAATATATGATATTACATTTTTTTCCCTAATGCCAAGCAATGGTATATATGGCTATGGGTCCGGGATCTCAACTGTCTCCAAGTTATGATGCAACAATTTAGTCTCTAGGGGTAGGGCAGAACCCCAGAGTCAATAATAATATCATAATTGTGTTTGTTTCTAGACGCCCATCAAACGTATTATATGGTTATGGGGTGGGGATCTCAACAGTTTTAAAGTTATGGCACAGAAGTTAAGTCCCTAGGGTGGGGCCAGTTCCAACAGTCAATCCTAATATCATAATTGTGTCTGCCTCTTTATGCCCAGCAATAGTATATATGGTTATAGGGTTGGGATCTCAACTGTTTCATTAAATTATGGCTCAGGAATTAAGGCCTTAGGGGTGGGGCCAGACCCAAGTGTGAATTCTTATATCATAAGTGTGTTTGTTTCTTGATGCCTAGCTAGCAATTGTATACCTGCTATTGGTACAATTTTGAATCATCACTACCTGTTAATACTTCAATTGGTTGATATCCAACACTTTGTTCCAGAGAAAAAGCCCTTTTCAGGAATATGGCAAAAAAACACTTTTTGGCCATGCCCCTTAGCCCCCGGGGGGGGGGGGTCANGAGAAGAAGCCCTTTTCAGCAATATGGCCAAATAACCCCTTTTTGGACACGCCCCTTAGCCCTGGGGGGGTGTCAGCCCCTCCATTTGTACAATTTTGAATCTCCACCACCTACGAATGCTCCTAGTCAAATTTGGTCAAATTCCAATAAGCAGTTAAGGAGAAAAAGTCGTTTAGAGGCACAGTGGTCTAGTGGTAGGACGCCGGGATCATGACCGAAGGGTTGCGGGTTCGAGTCACGTCACAGTATTGTATCCTTGGACAAGATACTTTACTCAGCTTGTTCCAGTCTACTCAGCTGTAAATGAGTATGTGGTTGGGCAGTGCTAGAATTGCAGAATGCTAGCTGTGAGCGCAGAAATGGCAGCACCGGCTGTATGCTCCCCAGGGAGTTGAGAAAGATATTGGCTGGTTGCAAAGGCCCTATAACCTTGGATAATAATTTATAAACCGCCTTGACACGACCTACGAACTAGGTTGTAATAAAGCGGTATATAAGAACCTCAAACTATTATAATTACTATTATTGTTCGAAGAAATTGTCGACAGATGGACGCCACGGTATGGCATAAGCTCACTTTGGTCCTCTTGACATCTGAGCACTTCTTACTTATAAAGCTTGTAAAGTTTATTCTGCTCATATCATGATCAGTGATCATGAATGGAATGATAATTTATTTTAGTCTTAGGAATATCATGTTATCTTTACTTAAAATCAATAAATGATTGTTGCAGTATTTATTACATGACCATTTTCATATCGTTATCAATTAATAGACTTTTATTGAGGTGAATATGTGGTTTTAAGAATTATATGGACCTGAGAAAGTGATACTGACCTTCATTTCTGCCAATATCAGCTTCTCAGGTTCATCATATAACCACATATCCACCGAAATAAAAGTCCTTAGTTAATTGTTATCATTAAACAAGATGGAACATATGAAAAATGCACATTTGGAAGAGATCAAGCATTGTGATGTTAAAATTGAAATGACATCATAAGTGAATAATATTAACCTGCTGTTTTTGTAAAAATAGTAACATTTAGTCAATATCACAAATTAGTAACCTCCACATGATTACCTATGATCCTACAAATGAGATTGTAGGAAAATATGTGACATCTAATTCTATAGGGCATATAGCTGGACGGTTATGTTCCACTGACACCTGGTAAGACACTCTTAGCTATAGGGCATAGAGCAGGACGGTTATGTTCCACTGAGACCTGGTAAGACAGACTAACCATGGTGATACGATTGTATTTAGTGTAACCCTTTTAACATTTGTATCTAAGTAAATTATTAATAACTTCTCTATTCGGAATTATTTAATTGATAATATATATTAATTCCAACAATTGTCTATTACATACACTTAAAAGCACTTATATTATATTAGTAGGCTTCATTTATCCAGAATAAAGAACCAAAGAACTCGAAAAAGTGTTGTTTTCATGATATAAATCAAGGAGCTTACATAAACAAAGTGGAATACGAGCTCTCTTCAGTGGTACCACTACCAAAATGTACTAGAAACAAACTTCAGATCAAGCAATTTCCCACAATAAACAAGACAATACAGCATTGCAAGCCATCCAAAGTCACCTACCTCGAGACAAAGTTTGATATAATTATTAATGTACAAGGGGCCACAACTCTGTATGGCAGAACACAAGCTCCATCCAGTAATACCACTAATAACTAAGTTGGGTTAGTAAATAAATAATACTTTAGAGATATAGATTTACCTTCTTGAACTAGGTCTTCTCTGCCATCTTCCATCAGCTGACACATCACATTAGTTTTAACTATGGTGGCTGGCATTTTGGAGGTCTTCAGAAAGGCAATGTATGCCTCAGCCAACAGATCAGCATCATTTCTGAGAAAATGAACAGTAAACAAGTCAGCAAAATTTTGAAAAAATGACATCATTTGTGATACAAATTTCCTATACAGTTGATCTGTTTGTTACTCTATAAAAAATCTAATTTAGATAGTGAGTTTAAAGAATCTGATAAAAATATCACCACATCTACATGTTCAAAAGTTCCTCAAAATAACCGAGTTGAAAGGTATTTGACTTTGGCCACAAAATGCTTAAAAGCAAACCCCTTAAGATATTTTCATAAAAATTTACTTGACTATGGTTTGATTTTTTAATTAAATTCTGTTCAGAAATAAACCCACTGGAATGATGTGACAAGAGTTTGCCATAATAACCTTGACCTTTTGAAATACAAACTTGATTAAGGTATAATTCACATGATTGATTAATACCAGGTAGTTTGATTGAAATGTATTCAAAAATGAAGTTGCTAGAGTGATGACAAAGATTTTCTATAAAAAGTAACATTGCCCTTGACCTTTACATCCTGATAAGCACTCATTTGAGGTATTCATTTGGCTTGTTTGTGTTTACGTCCTATTACCAGCTATGGTAATTTAAGGATGTGCCAGGTTTCGGTGGTGGAGGAAAGCCGAAGTTCCCCTAGAAAAACCGTTGACCTACGGCCAGTACCTGGCGACTGCCCCACGTAGGCCTCAAACCCTCGACCCAGTGGCGGAGGGCTAGTGGTAGCAGAATGTCAGATGCCTTAACCACTTGACCACCGAGGTATTCCTATATACATGTAATGTGCCATTAGTTCGATATGTGATTAGGTCAAATGAAATAAAGTTGCTCGCCATGGAAAGATGGCTATAAATCGTAACTGTGACACAGACCTTGTTACCATGAAACACAAACTGATTCAAGGTCTCTCATACTTGAGTAATATCGTATTTTACCTCAAAACGGCACAAGACATAGGTAATTTAGAGAGAGGTTGCCCTTACTTATACATGAAAGTAATTCTCATTTTGGGTTTTCTGATACAGATGATCTACTAACATTAAATCATATGTTACTTTTCCTCTGTCATTGTGGCCATTCAAACTGCCAATATTGAATATATTGAGTTTTACACATAAAATCCAAATTCGATATAAGAGAACTCGGTTACCCCTTGTTTTGTCTGTAAATTTTCCCAACTGTTGTATATACCAACTCAGGATAACTGGTCCTCACATGTGGTCGAAACAACTTTAAATCAGGTGTTATTCTGTTTGTGTTTTTCATCTTACAAATTATGTATTACTTTGGATTTCAATTTTTTGTTGTTATAGTGACATAGAAAATGCCTTTTACGAATCATTTGAATCTTCAGATTAATGTTACATACCACGGTAATCCTATTTTTCAAAATATTTCCAAATACCCTGGAAAAACTCAAAATAACTGATCCCGACCCAGTACTCTGCTGTTTTATTTTTTTCTCTTTAGAAAAAGAACGAAGGCATCCTGTTCATGGGAAACACCTTTATAAGGTCAAATACGGTAAACATTTCTGCATGTTGAAAATCCACTTCAAATATGATCTGTTCAGTATTGAAGTCACAAGAGTGATAACAAAAGGTGAACATACACATGAACATACATATGACACATAAATGTATATGTTTGCACAATCATAAATAAATAAACAGATCGCTATATTTTTCACAACTTTATTGCGAGGAGATGTAATTAATAAAATAAAAAAAAGGAATGCAAATACAGTAAAACCTCCATATATTTAAATGCCCCTCATTTTATTTGCCAGCTGGCCATGGTCTACTGCATATTTCAATGTCCTATTTTACGTTTCACTCAATTTATCGCCAAACCCCTCTATAATGCCAAAATGTCTCAAGACAAACCGTGGCAGTATAATTCAACCAAATTGATTGTCATTCATCAGAGCATTAACCACTTCCTGTACACACAATAACACACATGTATATATAAAAGGTACCTACCCCTCCATGTATAATCTCATCAGTTTTGCATTCATGCCCCTATTGTGTTCCAATTTATGTACATTAATCTTTTTCAAACAGGAAAATGCTTGATCTGGTGGGATTAGCTGGATTAAGATCTCTGGTAGCACCCCAGGGACATATAGTGTACCAGATGTCCTGTTCATGTGTTTCAGGAAGTAATCAATCGTCTCCATCACTCCTGAAAGATTCAAGTCAATAGGTGCATGTATTGAAATAAATAATGTTTTATATTTTATTAAATCTGCTATAAATATTACATTTTATTTGACTATCACTGTAAATTTGTTCAAGAATATCAACACTAAAATATTTCAGGAATATAAAATGCTCATCTCTTTTGATCCCAATTAACTAATTAATTACTGTAATTGAGGATTGATCTGCATTTTGACGGTGTAATATTACAGTAGTATGAGCGCAGTCGTCAACAAACATATTCCATTAGTGTAATATTTTATATTTGTTAAACATTTATTGTCTTCGTTCTTGCAAAACACATTACAATGTTGTTGTATTTTAGATTTAACATGTTCCACCAGGTTTTTCGCCCTCCTGAAGCATGATAAATATTAGGAAAAGAAAAACTTGTCTGTCCCCCTCACAAGGACAGAGAATATTTTATTGCGTACACCAAAAAAAACAAGAGGCCCAATGGGCCTGCATCGCTCACCTGGTAATAATCTTACACTTGTAATCTTAAAAGTGGACTAAAATACAGCTACAGGCAGAATATCAGTGTTTGATTCATAAGAACATTTGACGCCTGTGACCTTGAATGTGAACAAACTTGGTAGCCCTTCATCCCAGCATGCTACAGGCCTATATTCAGTACCCTGGGCTTTTTGGTTATTCAGAAGAAGTCGTTTGAAGATTTTACAACATTTGACCCATGTGACCTTGAAAGTAGGTCAAGGTCATTCATTTGAACAAACTTGGTAGCCATTCATCCATGCATGCTACAGGCCCAATATCAGTACCCTGTGCCTTTTGGTTATTGAGAAGAAGTCGTTTGAAGATTTTAAGACATTAAAGTCTTTAAGACATTAAAGTTAAAGAGCTAAAAACTAACACAACAAAAAAGATGCTCAGGTTAAAGTGCGATTGTTGTCATCTGCTTCAGTTGCTCAGAACTCGGTCATATGTAGAAGTTCTACACTATTTTTCTAGAGAGGCTCCGAATAAGGGAAATACGACCGTGGGAACTCAAACCTGTAAGGGCAACATGATGTTTTATTTCCCCCCTATGTGATCAAGATAATCCAATCAGACATCCTGTTATATAGATGGAGATATAAGAATGTTTGCACTATAAATAGCAATACAATCTTTATCACATTTTACCTATTTTCTACCAAATACATGTAAAACCTCGACTTTGAACAGTCTCCAAAGGGAAACCTTTCTTTAACTAATTCTACAGAACGTTATCTACAAAGAGTTAGGAACTTGCCAAAGAAAACTTATCCTAAATGATTAAAATATTCATCCCTAATCAAAATTAAGAATTACACAGTTTTGCATTTTTGCATTATGTGTTTAATTCTGCAATGCACTATTTAAATGATAAACCTGACTATTTGCACATAGCTACAGTTGTGGGATCGCACAACGTTACAGGATGTGCGGTGTGCGCATGATGTGTGCACGGTGTGTAAACGGTGTGTGCACGATGGGCGAACTATAAAAAACTGGACGATCATTGCTTGCGCACATCTGTGCGCACATTGGACGGACGTTGTGCGATAACAATCGTGGTTGGTGTAAATTGAGGAATGCCTTAACAATTTATATGGTTTTGTGTTTAAACATATAAACTTGGTGTTTACGTATGTTTCTATATTCTAGCAACATCTGTAAACTTATCTTTCTGTCTAGACATTCTTCTATTTAGAAATTATGTTTTTTGTGTTTTTAAACAAACTTAATCGACACATGTAAAATTACAACACAATCCCGTATCAGAGGTAAACATAACCACTTTATAAATGTACCTGCAGGACCATAGTTTTCTCCCCGCCTGCATGGGGCATTTACATAACTCGTAGGGTAAGGCCGGGGGTGTGAAAATCCAGGTGAAGGGGAGCTATAGGCAAACGAATGCAAATAACAAATACTATTCATTACGGTCAAACGGTATCGCATATCAGCTCTGTGTGTCAGGCACTGGTCAGGTAAAACTCTGGACACTCATAAAATTGTTATTTACTTGTTCTGTTACCTTGGAGCCAAACCCATTCTTGACAGCCTATACTAACGGTCGCTGTAATTCTGTGTAACACGCAAATCGGACAGTTGTGCGGAGAGAAGCGCACAACGGGGCGAACGATTGCTAAATCGCACAGTTGGGCGCACCATGTGTGACGATGTGCGGACGGTGTGTGAACGATGTATGCACGGTGTGCGCACGCTATTTTTGGTGCGTTGTGCGGTCCCACAACTGTAAGATATAAATGAGTATCTAACACAAATGGTTACTCAAATTTCAGTGACACTAGAATAATTTACAACATATTTCTGATCATGAAGATTTTTTTTACTTCAAACCATTCTCAAAAATTACCATTTTAAGATATTTGTGGAAATTGCTTACCATCCTTATGGCCGTTCTTCAGCATCACAGAGGCACAAGACAACACTTTCGTCAGATGACCTGCATAAGCTGGGTTGAATTCAATCCTATAAAGTATATTATTCACAAGTTGACAAAAATGTATACACTTTTATTGTGTTATTGTTTTAGGAAAATTCATAACTGTCTATAAAATGGAGTTATCTTTTATAAAGAAGATATAAAACAGACATTTCAAAAGGTTAATGTACTGTTAACAGACTGTACCGGTCAATAAACAGGTACATTTGATTCAATATAAATAAAAAACATTTTGCCATAACCATGGATAATAATTTGTGAACCACTTTAATTGATACTACCTACAAACTAGGTTGTGATAAAGCGGTATATACAAACCTCAAATTGTTATTATTATTATTACACATACAGTTATGGGATCGCACAATGTTACACAATATGCGCACGGTGTGAGCGATATGTGCACGATGGACGAACGTTGTGCGATAACAATCGTGGATGGGTGTAAATTGAGGAATGGCTTAACAATATATAGGGTTTCCTGTTAACACATATAAACTTGATTTTTAAGTATGTTTCTATATTTCAGCCACATCTACTATGTATACCGGTTAGCTTATCTTTCTGTCTATACTTTCTTAAATTTAGAAAGTGTGTTTTCGGTGTTTTTTAAACCACTTTAATCGGCACATGTAAAATGACAATACAGTCCCATATACAGGTAAACATGGCCACTTTGTACTGTACATGTACTTGGACAGTAGTTCTCCCCCACCTGGAGCACTTAATTAACTTGTCGGGGTGTGAAAATCCAGGTGAAGGGGAGAAATAATAAACGTCCAGTTGTGTTTTCATAACGGTCATACAGTATCACATATCAGCTCTACCCGTCAGGCACTCATCAAATTGTTATTTACTTGTTCTGTTACCTTGGAGCAAAACCCACTCTTGACAGTCTAACGGTCACTGTAATACTGTGTAACATGCTTTGTAAAATTGTACGTAATCTTAATTATTGTGATGAGAAATTACAGTAATATATGAAGCGTACATTATTGGATACGAGCCTTTCGTATATTTTTCATTCCGTAATATTGATCATCAAATTGTACCAAATCGCACAGTTGTGAGGAGAGAAGCGCACAACGGGACGAGCGATTGTTAAATCGCACAGTTGTGTGCACCATGTGTGAACGATGTGCGGACGGTGTGTAAACGATGTATGCACGGTGTGCGCACGTTACTTTTGGTGCGGTGTGCGATCACACAACTGTTCTTTGTACATTTACTATTACATTTCCTCACTTAATTATATAGTCATGAACATAACTGTTAGCTTCTTTAAAATACACAGTAAAACTCATTATACTGCCATAATTTGTCTAGAGAAATTTTGGCATTATAAAGGGGTTTGGTGATAAAATTAGGGAAATGTATAAAGGGATTCTTAAGAAGACAAGAAAAAGGGAGATTGAAATATGATGGTGATACATGAGGTGGCAAATACAATGAGAGGCATTATATTGAGGTTTTACTGTACATTGTAAATTATTATCCACTAAATATACAATCATTTGAAATAAACTTAAAATATTTTACAATCATATGAAAGATATTTATCAATTCATATTAATCAGTCCCACACTTACATTACTTTGAGGTATTGTTGGCACTCTCTGTATCTGCCAAGTTTTAGGTACATATCCTGTATATAGGAGGCCGCTGATGACTCAATAACAGACTGTCTTGGGTCTTGACCGTGTTCTTTTTCTATTAGTTTTCTATACATGTCAAGTGCTGCTGCTTCATCCTGCATTGTAATGTTTTCAAAATATATTATAAAATCGGTACACAGGATGTAGAAGGTGTGTCTGGGAACTAAGCCTATAGACTGGAGAGTCTGGTATTATCGGGCGATTACCTTAAAACAAATTTTCATTCATATATATTAATTTGTTGACATTTACTGTCCAGTGATATTCTGTGTTTAATGGTATGAATTGCGTTTGCTAATTTACGGTCTAATTTTAGCAGTACACATAAATTAGCAGAGGAGATATATATATGGGCAAAAGCAGCTAAAATAAGAATATCACTTAAATTAGAAAGCTTATAGTATACAAAATGTAGGTGGTTATATTTAATGCAATTTTTAATAAACTGTTTCACTTATATAAGTTCTGCGAGTTGGTTATATTTCCATCTGCAGGCTACATAATATAATCCTATTATATGGAGTTTCAGGATGCTGACATTCCAGGATTAAACTTGCCTGATATAAGGTCTTCTCCAATATTCTTTTCACACAATCTGAATGTGTTCCATAATGTGGCTGTGTAAAAATAAAGGAAATACTTAGAAAATGTGAAGTGATTGCTATGTGAATCACTTGAGCACCATTACCTACATTATAGAAAATGTGAAGCGAGTGTTGTTTACATGGAACGGAGCTTAAATTAAACAACTACATTTTCGTAATAGTATGGGGAAACGCACCGAGATGTCGAAACGTAATGTCGTAAGTTGATCGGCGATTCTCTGGCTAAACTTTTTTTGTTAACGGTTACCTATTTAATAATACTTTTCACATAAACTCACATAACAACACATTATGTATCTTTTATTAATGTTTGACATAAATAAATTTGTTGATCGTCATTTGTCTTAAGAGTTCCGTGTACCAAGGGAAATAATCCAAGATGGCGATCTCCCAGAATCCTCGATCTTTTCCTTAAAAAAACTTGAAATTTTCTATACCTGTGTATTTTACGCACCCCCCACTTTGGGTATTAAAATTTCTGAAAAAAAAGTGCGCAAATTACATGGGTTTTTACGGTACATGAATGACTCACAAAGTACCAATTCCTACATGTACACTTTAATAATTATAAAGTTCAATTTTGTTTAAGATATTTGTACACACAGAGTTAATTCCCTTAATTTTGTTTTAACTGCAGCAAAACTGAACTAGCTAGGGTATAACCATGGACAAGGCACATATAGTTCAACTACTCAGAGTGACATCATATCAGAGGTCCTTGTTACAAATCTCATCTGGGCCCATAGTCATGAAACTGTTCTATGCTCAGGCATGGACTTTGTGTTCAAGCCTCATTTCTCGTTCTGGTTATAAATTCATAAAAAAAAACTATTTTGTCACTGATTTGGGGAAAAAATTGAAGAGCTGACAGCCTTGTACTATTTTCAATATTTACATTTGACTTTTTGTTCGTTTGACACGATTTAATTATATAAGTGAGTTACGAGAATGCTGGTTCGGGCACAGAATCCATGCTTGAGCATAAGAACGGTTCCATGAATAAGGACCCTTTCCTGTTGAATTTCTATACTCAACACAGTTGTTGGTTCTATTTGGTTTATTCCATCTTTCTTATTTTTTTCACAAAAATGTCCAAGGGTATGGAGGAGTTTTTTTTAGAAATATTTTTTTAAAGCTTTTGATTAAGGTGTTAAACAGTTTTGAATTCATACTTGGAGTTTACAGTTTTTGGCATTAGTAGGGAGACCACTGGTCAACTTTTTATAATCAATGTACTTTAAACAAAAGTTTCCGTTACCTAGCTAGCTATCACATACAATCAAAATTAGCAGGAAGTGCCTGTGTATTTGTTAAAGCTGCAACGATATATTGTATCGTAAGTATCATACTGTGATATGTATTATATCATGAGGTATGCATATCGTAGCAGCCCTAATATTTGTGACTTCAACAAACTATCATCAGTCTACATTTTATTCAAAAAATTCAACTTACATCTTTTACATGTCGTGCTAGTTCCTCGCTAGCCCTAGCTTCCTGTGTACATAAAAGATATGAATTAAAATTAGATATCAATCCATTTGATATACATAGTTGTAATTAGTGAAGAATATAATTACTTTAAAACAGATGTTATAATAGGGGCAACAGATTTTAACATATACACTGATATTTGTTATGCAAAAAAATAGAATTGCATTTAAAACAAGATTGGGCTTAGTGAAAGAAAACAAAATTCATCAACAGAAAAAGAAATTACGTAACACTAGTACTGATATTGTAATAAGTATAGGAAAATTACATGTACATGTAATTGGTAAAAAACAAAATTGCATAAACAGGCAATATGTTTTTTAATCAGTGCATGAACAAAAAATTATATTAAATTATATGAGATTATGAATATGACAATGGGAAAGAAAACTTGCATTTATGTATTGTAATGTGCTCAAAATAGTTTCTTAATTGCACATTCAATTCAGCCGGTATACACAAGTACACAAGTATGTAAACGAAATTAGGAAGCAGGCAAGGAAGAAACTTCATCTAAAAGCCTTATTTTTATGGATTCAAGTATAATATGATAATTCTCTATAAACGATCCCTGTAAAGTACAAGTATGTCAATCAAATCAGCTGACTATGATGAAAGGTTCTATACTTACCAGTGTAGGTAAATTCAAATCAGCAAGCGTCAATACCAACTAAAAACATATTTTGAAGGACATTAATCAGTTTAGTATTATTTATTTAAGCTAACTCGTTTTCATAAACACAGAGACCAGAATTTGAAAACTAATAGTACAATTGTACATGAGCTTAATTTGAGAGCACCCACGTGCACTTCCTTTGTCAAGCAAACAGTGCAAATGAATGTGGTCTACATACATCTGATAATATTTTAACTCACTGAGCAACATTGTGTTTGTCAATGAGAATTCTTTGGATGTGTATAATCTACAACCTACCATCCCTCCGCTAAATAAAGTTAAGACGACTTACAATTTTCCCAATAAAAGTCACCAGACAGTAGCAGAGCTTTCAGATTTATAGTTTGCTGTGTGGTGATTAATCTGTGAATTCAACTTTACTGCCACCATTAATTTCAAAAGCTGCAAACTAAACCAATAAGCATTTCTCTCCATTAACGTGAAATATCATATGGAGTGCTTCAATATGCTGTGTAAAGAATCCAGAACTTACTATATCGCATTCAAAATTACATGTATGCATGAATACAGTAAATTGATTATCACAAAAATAACAAAAGTCTACTCACAGTTTTCCAATTGCAATGACGAACATTGGAAAGAGTCTGTTTCAACTGGGAGGAGTTTTTAACATATTTCTAAAGCAAAAAAAACATAAAAAATAAAAGCAATATTATATATCACATAGTAAGACATTAATGATAAGAAAATAAAAAAATAAAATTGTAATAAGTTATCTTCATCTTTGGATAATGCTATGACAAAATTATTTCAAACAAATTAATAAAACAAAAGTTTTTATTCCCTTTTCAACCCTTTTTCTATTGAAAAATCCTGAAGTTTTTTCTCTTCCACAATCAAATTAATGAAAGTTTCAGAGAAGTCAGCTGAACACAAGCCTGCCTATGTTATAAATATTCTATAAATGTCATCTGAAAACAGGTCTAGTTTCTTTAATAAATCACCGTAAATAACATTCTAAATTCATACTCACTAACTCCTTCAGTTCTTTCATCAATGCCATCAAAAATGCTTAAATGTAAAAAAAAAAAAAAAAATGACCAGTGAAAAATTGTGAAAAAATATATATGATTTGTTTATGACTGGTATATAATGGATGTTCAATGATGAGGGATTTTATCCTGTCTATGTGTATATAATAGGCTAGTTTTGAATTAAAAGGAAAGAAATTTAATGTTTTTCTAATTGAAAATTGAAAACTTAAGTTTGGTAAATATGAAAAAGAAGCAAAGAGGGCCTGTATCGCTCACCTGGATAATAAAGCAACAATAGGAAATAATTCTTATTACATAAAATTCCTTCATTAGTAAAGAAGAAGAAGGATTTTGAGGATTTAAATCTCAAATTCCACTATTGGGCCCCGCAACTCTTCACCGTGAGGGGCCACACCCTTTCTTTATACAAACTTTAGTCCCCTGTGCCCAAGGATGCTCCAGGCCAAATTTGGATGAATCTTCCAATGGTAAAGAGGAAGCAGAATTTTGAAGACTTGATCCTCAAATTCCCATTTTGGGCCCTGCCCCTCTGCACCCATGGGGCAACATCCTCCGTTTATACAAAATTTAGTCCCCTTTGACAAAAGATAACCAGGCTAAATTTGGATAAAAATCCCTCCAACAAGAGGCCCAATGGGTCTGAATAGCTCACCTGGTATTAATCTTACACTTGTAATCTAAAAAGTGGACTAAAATACAGCTACAGGTAAAATACCAGTGTTTGATTCAAAATAATCTATTAATAGATTTAAACAAACATGCGACACATTTGACCTTGAAAGTCAAACAAGGACATTAAGTTGAACAGACTTTATAGTCTTTCATACCAGCATGCTACTGGCCAAATATCATTATTACCCTGGACCTTTAGATGATTCAGAAGTTGTTTAAAGATTTCAACATATTTGACCTCTGTGACCCTGCAAATGGGTGAAGGTCATTCATTTGAACCAATTAGGTAACGCTTCGTCCCAGCATGTTACTGACCAAATATCATCACCTTGATCCTTTTGGTTATATAGAAGAAGTCATTTACAGTTTTCAACATATTTAACCCCTGTGACCTTGACTATAATTCAAGGTCATTCATTTGAACAAACTTGGTGGCAATTATCCCATTATGTTACTGGCCAAATATAAACACCCTAAGCATCTTGGTTATTCAGAGAAAGTTGTTAAAAGGGTTTAAACATATTTGACCCCTGTGACATTGAGTATAAGTCAAGGTAATTTATTTAGACACACTTGGTAGCACTTCATCACAGCATGTTACTGGCCAAACATTGTCACCCTAGTCTTCTTGGTTATTTAGAACAAGTTGTTTTAAAAGGTTTTAAACATATTTGACCCCTGTGACCTTGAAAATGGACAAAGGTCATTCATTTGGGCACACCCTGTAGTCCTTTATTTCAGCATGCTACTGGCAAAATATCATCATCCTAGGCCTTTTGGGTATTCAGAAGAAGTCATTAAATGATTTAAACATATTTGACCCCTGTGACCTTGAATATAAGTCAAGGTCATTCATTTAAATGAACCTTGGTAGCCCTTTATCCCAGCATGTTATTGGCAAAATATCATCATCCTAGGCCTTCTGGTTATTCAGAAGAAGTTGTTTTAAAAGATTTTAAATATATTTGACCCCTGTGACCTTGAAAATGGACAAAGGTCCTTCATCCCAGCATGCTAATGGTTAAATATCATTAGCCTGGACCTCTTGGTTATTTCAGTAAAAAGTTGACGACAGACGGACGGATGACGGACGGACCAGATGAGCTAACAATGCAGAAGGAGAAAGATTTTAAAGACTTAAACCTCAAATTCACCTTTTCAGCCCCACCCCTCTGCTCCAAGTGGGTCCAAACCCACTGTTTATACAAAATTTAGTCCATGTGGCCAAAGGATGCTCCAGACCAAATTGGGATGGAATCCCTTAATCCCTATAGAAGAAGAAGGATATTAAAGGTTAACCTCTATTTCCCCTATTCGGCACCACCCCTCTGCCCCTCGGGAGGGAGGGCACACCCAGTGTTTATACAAAATTGAGTCCCCTTGGCCCAAGGATATCGATGCTGTAGACCAAATCAGGATTGAAATCCCTTAATCCCTGTGGTAGAAGAAGGGTTTTAAAGGTTTACCTCCATATCCCCTATTTGGACCAATTGCAACCCATCTGCCCCCCTGGGGAGAGGGGGCACACCCAGTGTTTATAAAAATTTGACTCCCCTTAGCCCAAGGATGCTCCAGTATTTTTATCCCTACTGTAGAAGAAGCATTTTAAAGGTTTTACCTCTTTCCCTTATTGGGCCCCACCCCTCTGCCCCCAGGGGTGCCACACCCACCGTATATACAAAATTGAGTGTCTTTGGCCTAAGGATATTTACAGCTCTTTACACATTAACTACATTTATAATACTCCCAATACTATGGAATTGTTTGATTGTATTATGGTCTGAATGTTTGTGAACTAAACTACTTGTAGAGGTTAAGCCAAACTTGATACTCACTTTCACTTTCTGCACAATCAATTATTACTTTGTTTTAAAAATTACAGCAATATCTGTTTTAATATATTTACCTATTGAAGATAATGATGAATCTTTAAACAACTTCTCCAAATCAATTCGAGATTCTTGAAGTAATTTTACTGACAATTTCACACCTCTGACAATGCTATCTGCTTTCTACAGAATAAAAATACACAGAAATTTTCTGGGCTGTTTCCAGTTTAATAACAATTTATATGACAATGAACTTATTTATCAAACTGCCAATGCAAGTTGAAATTATATTATGTTAATGAGCTATATACGATGTATAAAATTTAATGCAAACTAAATACTGCTGAATCAATATTATTATTGTACCATGCAAACACTGCTTCTTTTTACAGTAGATACATTGGTATATACATGTATGTATTCAATAATAAACAAAATGACTTTTTGATTGGATGGTTTATGGTGTGATATATGTCTAGCAAATATATGCTTACCTTTGCCTCTTCACTGTGGAGGAAATCATGTAAGAATTTACGGCCTCTCCTAGAGGGCTTACAGTACAACTGAAATGCTTCTTCGAGATACCCATTCAAGAGCAGACTATGGGCACACTTGTCGACAGCTTGATTTACTTCAAGTGACGGCTTTGCTGGAATGCAAAAACTGCCAATAGCCTGTAAATTAACCAAAATATTACAATCAATACATATACATTCAAATTCAAATTCATTTATTGACTTTGAGCTTTACAGCTCATCAGTATGTACACAATACATATAAATACAGTGGCAGACACTGCAATAACGCAGTGGAGAATGGCCAAAAAATGCATGTAGTTACATATATTTTAACATTATATCATGCTATTCCTCAACTGGGTAGCATCATATATATATATACTTAACATAGTTAAATCTTTAACGTTCGTTGTGCTTAATAATTGAATCAGCTTGAAAACAGATGGTTTTTTCCAGTAGTACAATTTTATACGTCTTTCTCTTAAAACTTGATAAAATGGACAAATGAACAAAAAATGGTATTCGTCTTCAATATCTTCAGAGTTACAAATTCTGCATATACGTTCATTTCTTACAATGTTTCGATATCTCCCAGTTTCAATATACAGCGTATGCGCTGATAAACGTAACCTAGTTAGAGCAATTCTATTTCGCTTTGGAATATATTTACATAAATATTGTTGTAATGTTAAATTATCAACTAAATGTCTATACAAAAAACATTTCGAGGAATTCTCTAATAATTCAAACAATTCTTGCCGTGCGTTATCAAAGATTCTCTGTTTAATAATTGGCAGGGCTTCAGACGAGTTCACATTATTTTGATTCAGCCACACTTCGCCAAGACCGAGTGAAAAAAGTTTGTCTTTCACAAAAGTTACCCAATTAAAAACAGTATTTCGCTTTGGCATATACATGAGTTCATCATAGGCAGTTTTAAGAACACAGTTCTTAGTATTTAAAAGCTTGAACCAGTACTTAATTAAATTATAGTGTCTGGTATGTACAATCGGAAATCTACCCAATTCAAAATAGATCATTACATTACATGTTGACTTCTTAACACATAATATCCTTTTGCAAAATTCCAGGTGAACTTTCTCAATATCTATGCCTTTGCACGAGCCCCATACCTCAGATGCGTAACACAGTATACTGGTAACATATGTGTCAAAAAGTTTAATCAAAGTATGGCAGTTTAAATTCATATTTTTACATTTTGTATATAAGGCAAATACTGACTTTCGACCTTGCCCGGATAATTGCTTTTGTACAATATTAAATTTATTGTTCCATTTAAAATCAATACCTAGATAAGTAAACTGTTCAACGACTTCTATTTTTTTTCTATCGAAGAACCATTCCTCGTTATTTCGTAAGCGGCCTCCATTTCTAAAGACAACAATCTTAGTTTTTGCCGTATTAACGGTCAATTTCCATGAGTTCGCATATATAGACAAACTATTTAACATATTCTGTAGCTCATTGGCTGATTCTGCAAGTAGCACCAAATCATCCGCATACATTAATAAAAAGAGACTGAGTTCTCCAAAATCATACGGTTTAACACCGTTAGCAATAAAGTCATTTTCAAAGTCATTTACATACATTGAAAACATAATTGGGGATAAAATTTCCCCTTGGGCGAGACCCATGTTGTTTGCAAAAAAATCGGAACATCTTCCCTTAGATGAGACACATGTCTTAACTTTTTTATACATGGCTTTCAAAATTGATAACAGCCTTCCTCGAACTCCTAATTTTGACAATTTATACCACAATTTACAACGATCGACGGAGTCGAACGCTTTCTTATAGTCAACAAAACAACAATATAAACGTTTACTATCATTTAGAGATTTTGTAATAATGGCATGAAGCGCGAAAATGGCGTCAACCGTACTTGTTCCAGGACGAAAACCAAACTGTGCATCTGTGATAATGTCATTCGACTCCGACCAGTCTACTAGTCTTTTATTCAGTACAGATGTAAAAAGTTTCGCCATACAGCTCAGGAGACTTATTCCACGATAATTATTAGGATCGTTTTTATCACCTTTTTTAAACACCGGGACCATCACCGCTTTAGACCATTCTTCAGGGAAACATCCAGAGTTAAATACATTATTAAAAATAGTATGTAAGGCTTGTAGTAAAATGTCACCAGCTTCAATAAAATATTCGTTTAGTAAACCATCTAGACCATGCGCTTTTTCTCGTTTTAGACGCTTGATAGCACATTTAATTTCGTCTGTAGATATACTACGGTCAAGTTCATCAAACACAGTGTTCCTATCAACATTTTCTTCTACATAATCATTATCCGACGGGTCGAGATTCGTGGCTACCTCCTTGAAGTGATTAAAAAATTCATCCAACGACACATTTGAAACAGTGGATTTTGTACTTGAGAATTTTTTATAAAAATAACGTGGATTGGTTTTCTGTAAGTGTTCCATCATATCTCCCTCGACCTTCCTATATTGCCTTTTACATGCGGCTTCAGAACGTTTGTATTCCCGTTTCCTTCGTATTAAAAGATCATGGGTTTCATCACATTTATTTCTGTTAAAATTATTCAATGCAGTCAGGTATTCTCCCCTCAAAGCACGCAACTGCCTGTCGAACCAGGGCTTATCTTGTCGAACTCATGCACGTGGAATGGATTCGTCTGGTGACCTTGTCGCGCTGTCACGTGATGCCCCGCGTGACCTCATAATAAACGGTGATAGTATTTGTAAGAGTTCATGCGTGAATTTGTAAACACTGGAATTTATGGCCTCTTGTGTTGTCTCCCCGTCAATAGTTGCAACCTGATTAATCTTGTCTTTATTTTCCCTGATTGCAACTAATGTTCAAAAACATACGTGAAGATAACAGATATAAATATTACAACTTATAATATATGCATCTGTCATACTTGCGTACTTTCCCTATTTAGGAGTGAGACTCCTGATTTTGGACCCTTAAATTTATAATTTTTAACCAGTGAAACTATTCCTATATTCCAAGATCTCATGATTTCAACTAAAAGAACAACTCAAAATGTGTCATTTTAAATGGCTATTTTGTGTCTAGGGGTTATATACACACATTTTATTTTTATGAGTTAATTTTGACCATGTGTAGAATCTCCCCCCATGGAAAGGATGAGTATCTACAAGGCCCTTTTTTGGGCCCTGGTATATTTGGATTTTCACCTCCTTATTTTGTTCAAAGATGTCCTACTGTTTGACATGCGGAAAAACTAAGTATAACTTTGACCGAAGGTGGGTTTCTGGGGGTACCAAAAGGGGTATGTTAAATCACAAATATAGTTTGCTGTTTTCAAAATGAGCTTAAAAACCAAAATAACACCATTTTTGAACACATGTATAAATAAGACAAGCATATTTAACAGAATGAAAAATGACAGAAATTCAATCGTCAATTAAAGATTGTTTATATAAAACGAAGGTTTAAGTCAGGGGGTCTTTTCGGTCATTTTCAATTGAAAAGTAATTTGTTTTCTCAATAAATATCCTTTCTGATTAATATTTTGACTTGAAATTTACAACTTCACTCATTTAAGTAGACTTACATACATTGCATATTGACTACATACTTTCCTTTTGTTTTATACTGAGTTATGGCTTCTGGACGCATTTCAAACTTGGCTATTTCAAATATCTCTCAATTTTAAGTGAATTAAAAGGTGCATGACACCCTTTATATGCTATAAGTATAAGATATCAATTGTTAGTATTGTATATTATATATATATCATATAATATTTGCTCAACACCTGTGGCTGAAGTGAGTTCCAGGTCCTAATTTGTTTTTTTACTTTGATTCAGATTGGCAGAGACTTTATTTGATGTAGGTTTACTAGGATGTAACGTTTAGTCAATGAACAGCCTTTCAGTTTGAGCAATGAGTCAAGACACTACCAATTAGAAAAGGCATTCCATTCAGTTATGTTGCCCAATGATGATATAAATAGGTACAATGCATTTTAATACCATTTACCATTTTTTAAATATTTTAATGTACTACATGTAAGATAACGTTAACTAAAATTCAGGTTTTAGTTATAACAGAACTGTAATAGGAGAATAAAGTATGCAGAGCCAGACAGGGACTCGAACCCAGGACCTTCCGAACTCTAGATAGATGCTCTACCAATTGAGCTACATGTACCTGGTCGCCTACAATCAACCCACTCCTTTTTTTAAGTCTTCACCCAAGAAGACATCACTATTTGCAAACCAGGTTCGGGTACAACATGTACCTCCTTGTCAAGCATACATCAATTGCTTGAAACAAGGGTTAGCAAGCCTGCCAATTTTGTAATAGGAGCATATAGTATTCCTCCTGTTCACATTATACTGACACTTAAAACCTCGTTCTTACCTATACCAATTTAAAGCAGAGAGCAGCTTTATGGATAATTTCAATTTTAAGAACTTGTGAGCTGGTTAATTATAATCAGGACATCAACAAATCATATCGGCTAATGGCATTCATATCGCTGATATATGGGCTAATGGCATTCATATCGCTGATATATGGGCTAATGGCATTCATATCGCTGATATATGGGCTAATGGCATTCATATCGCTGATATATGAATATAGAGAGTATGAGTTTGATTTTGATTGATTAATTACTTAGCTACATATACATGTACCTTATTGGCTTCTTCCTGGAATCTGTTTTGCAGCAGAGGTAAAAATATATGTAACTGAACCATGATTTTGTCATCCATTTCAGCAAAATCCTCATCTTCAAACTTTTGCAATGTCTGAAATATAAATAAGCATACACCAGTTAAAGGTACAAAAACGCTACATCTGCCTGACCACTACAAATCCCTATCCCAAAATCTAAACATTGAACGTGTCGTTTTGTTAAACACTGGAACAATCAAAGAAATTATCAGAAGATTTTTACACACACCTGACTTGGTGACCTGGAATGTGGGTCAAGATATATTTGTTTAGCAAAACTGGATACCAGCAAGCTAAAAGCCAGATATCATGGCTCTGGACATTATCTTTAGAAGATTTTTTTAAGATGTGTACACTTAACCATCCACTTTATTTGAACCAGTGACAAAATACATACAGCTGTTCATGAGGAGAAATTGTTGAAAATTGAAAACACTGATCATGATTCCAGAAAGGCAGTGAATGTAAGATCATGTTAAGATAAGATAAGATAAGCTTATTTCTGGCACAGGTTCATTTCTGATCCTCTACACCAGACTCTAATGATATACATATTCAATTACAGTTATACAATGTATTAATGTTCATATGTTCAGGACATCAGTTTATAAAGAACAAGGTGAACTAAAAAATAATAAGCTTTTCAAAACTTAATATTTGAATGTCATTGTATTGTTTTCACCTTTGACTCCTTGATATGACCTTGACCTTTAGAAGCAAAGGTCAGGAAAAAATGGTAGCAGCACAACATGTAATCGTTATAATTCCTCAATGATCTTTTTATAAATTGCTGTTCAACCCTTCTAACAAGTGTTATTTCCCTGAGAAACAGTACGTTGATCTGTTTAGATTGTCTGCGATCTTAAACTTGGAGGAACAATGGTATGCAGCTTCGTCTACCTTTGTAGTTCAGCCATTCGTAATCAAAAGATACTACCTGAGGAGCATTAGAATGAGTCATCCTTTGACCTCTTGTTGTGACCTTGACATTTAGGGCATTGACATGAGAGTCGGATACATAACAAACCATTTAGACGAGACATTTATTTTTATATCAAGTTTACAGGTATACAATAAAAGATCCAAGGATATTTATTTATTACTCAGATAGTTAATTAAAACTAAAATTGTACTTAACACCTTTTTTACCTTTTTGATCATAGGCTAAAGGCCAAACAACATGACTCTTGATCCCTTGGTTTGTAAGAAGAAGTTGGTTAAGACTTTGACAAATTCCACACCTAGTATGACTCTAGTACTAGTGTGGATCAAGATTATTTATTTGAACACATTTTACAGCTTTTCTACCAAACAAGCTTTGTGTAAAATGTATGGCCTTTTGACCTTGAAAAGAAATATTACTTACAGATTTTTGATACACTTAAATGTGTGTCATTTCCCTTTGTTTGAATGAACTTGATAGACCTTCCTTGCAACAAGCTACAAGTTAACTACATGTATCTTTACTCTGTTGTATAGGGGATTACCTTTTCGATAGCATCCATGTCTCCAAGCGTGGCATGAAATTGAAGCATAGCACCATAAGTATCAAGGTCCTGCTTGATGTTGTGTTTCCTGAAATTATATGTATAAGTAATTTATCATAATAATGTAGGCCCACAGAAGAGCAATTGTTGAAAAAAAAAAAAAAAAAAAATTATCTAAAGCAAATGAATCTCTTAATTAATCTTTTTTCATCATAATATCATGGCTATCTTTATTTTCACATCGTCTTTTTTATTTCAACATAGTGAATCAGCGAAAAGGACTTAATAATGTGGCAATTCATCACAATGAACTGATATCTTGTCAATAAACACAACTTTGGATTGCCATGATTTTTCAAATGTATTTCTAAAATCTCAATCGTTGTTCACAAACCTCATAATATCTAGCATGTCGTCAGCAGACACAAGCCTGAAGAGAAAGATTTAAACTCAAAATTAATCTATAATCCTAGCATTAGTATTAAATTTATATTGAATGTAAATTTAACTGCTTAATTTGGGAAAAAAAATCCCCTTCACCAGTGACATGTGTCTCTCTTCTAAAGAATAAATGCAGCAAACTATTAATGTATGTACATGCATCTAGTGTATAGACATAAACACAATTTAAAATAAGAAAACAAAATTCAAATAGGAACTCCTTAAGTTATGATCCCAGCATACTTATTAATTCTTTCTGTTTTCTTTTTTGTTCCTTTGAAAATCTCTTTATGATCCTAGTCTGCTACTTATAACCCTTGTATTCCAAGCCTACTCCTTTCAGATATTTCTTTTGGTTCCATCATTCTCCTTTCCTCGATCTATTCCCAAAGTGAAAACTTATTATGGTCCCAACCTGCTCTTTCTATTTACCCTTGTGATAAACTTTGTATGGCCCTACATTAACTTCCTACTTTTGACTTTTGTCATATTCAATTCTTATGGCCTCAGCCTGCTCCTTTTCAATTTGTCTCTGTACAAACTCCTGATTCCATCCTGCTTTTTATCTTTTGCCCCTGTGAAAATGACATTTTTCAAAACAAAGGTGGGTGTGGCTGTCTTTTTTCTACTTATAATGAAAAAAATGAATTATGTTTTCCCCCCAACTGAAACGAATTCCGGTGAATTATAGAATAAATATACAATATGAAACTTTCAAATGCCAAACTCTGCCTTTTCATTTTCTTACCCTGTCTTTGCATATGCTGTTACCAAACACTTAAAACAGTGACTGTTTACTGTCATGCCTGCATCCTTCATCTGCTCAAGAATTTGACTGTGAACAAAGAAAACAAAATCAAATTGTTATTCAAATTCCATCAACATAATCACTAATTAATTTCTGTAACATGTCACAGTTATTGGTTATTTTTTACCCTTTAACATTAACAGATGATCACGAAAATCTCATCAGGTTTAGAATTTGTTATAACTATTCTAATGGTAGCAGAAAAATGCACTGCCAGACCATCTTAAATCTAGATGGACGCCCTACCAATTGTGGCTATCGACTCAGTCTGGTTCAGCTACACTACACTTTGGCCTAAATATAAGCTTAAAGTATTCATAATTCACAGGATATTTTGTGCTAAAGCTATCGACTCAGTTTAGTTCCGTTACACTACACTTTGGCGTAAATATAAGCTTTAAGTATTCATAATTCACAGGATATTTTGTGCTAAAGCTATCGACTCGGTCTGGTTCCGCTACACTATATTTTGGCGTAAATATAAGCTTAAAGTATTCATAATTCACAGGATATTTTGTGCTAAAACTATTGACTCAGTCTAGTTCCGCTACACTACACTTTGGCGTAAATATAAGCTAATAAACTATTCATAATTACAGGATATTTTGTGCTAAAGCTAACGACTCAATCTAGTTCCGCTACACTACACTTTGGCGTAAATATAAGCTTAAAGTATTCATATTTCACAGGAGCTTTTTGATATGAACAGACACACTGACAAAGCGACTACTATATATATATGTAGAGTTGTCGCCAGTTACTACTAGGGTTGTCACCAGTTACTACTAGGGTTGTCACCAGTTTCTTGAAAATCTTCTGACTGAGTAACCAGTTAATTGGCCAATTCAGACAATAAATACATTATACTGTACGTTAAAATGAATTTTCACATCATAATTTTTCATTAATGTTTCATGATGGTTTAATAACATATTTTAAGTTCTCAACAGTTTTACACGGGAAACATATTAGTGTATTTTATTAATAACATCTCATGATGGTTTACTAACATATTTTAAGCTCTCAAAAGTTTTACACAGGAAAAATATTAGTGTATTTTATTCATAACATCTGTCAGCATAAAGCAGGACACAAGCTATTACTACTCGATTTGGTTATATTTCACTGATATCATTCAAATGGGTTGACAACCCTAGTATATACCGGTACCCCTCTCACTAAGCCCGGGCTATAATTAAACCCACCAATGTACACTTTCAAAAGAGGATTTTTATCAAACTAAAAGTTACATGTAATATATTTTGGTTGATAATGAAACAGCTTGACAACACTTTTCTATCATCAACACAACCATTTTTTATCGAAAATGATATAAAAATGTGGGGTGTGTGGTAAAAGCCGGGTCATGTAGTTTGAGAAACAGAAAATACCAAACTGTTTACTTTTGGTCTTCAGAAATGAAACTGTAAACAGGAACTTGTCTATAATTTTTATGTTAATGAAAGAGACAAATAGAATGGTTTCAATTATTCGTTACTTAAAATATTGGAAAACAAAAAATGTCTGTACTGTCAGACACATTTTTATATGTATCAAACCTAATTCGACAGGTTAATTTGAGAAAATACATTACCATCCCTCGTCCACTTCTCCGACGGAGCAATGATAAGAAAGTGCAGCCTGAAGAAAATCCTGACCAAAAAAAGGTGAAAAGTACATTTGTATAACATCAAATTTTTTACAATCATTCCACCAAAAATTGCTTGCAACATTATTTTTTTACCAATATTTGTCGCCTAACGACTTATTTGTTCTCTTGTGATCAGTCATCATGTAGTGATCTTAAACTTACATTTTACTATGAAATAAATCACTGTATATTGAGTGTACTTTATATGGTGAAATAAAACACTGCATCAGGGCCCATTTTCCATTATTGCAGGACCAGAACTATTAATTAAACTGACCGAGCGATATGATTGGCAAGCCTTGACTAAGATTTTAAAGGCCTACATTTTATCATCTGAAAGTCTAAAAGCTTTTCTGACGAAATATTACATTTAATAATGGACAAATCCTTTTGCCTGTCTTAAAAACAAACAGGCCCCTGGATATTTAACTGATTTGAGCTCGAGGGTTAGATGAAAAATAAATGACACACATCAGAGGCCTCCTGTGCTTTTATTTTGCTCAAAATTCGAATAATTATGCTGATGATACAATGTATACGTGTATTCCAGAAATAAAACAATTTTAATACTTTGTTTTTACAGTAAAATTCTCTCACGTCAGAACAATTAATAAAAATTATGTCTAACCACAGATTGGATATTTCAAATATCCAATTTTACTTAACTGATTTCAAATTTTGCTCATAAGCTTTATAATATTAACAAATCTATAATTTAAAATAATAATTATGAAGACACTATGTACATACATGTAATTATAAAGGATTTGTATAATGATCCTCACCACATTTGACTGTAAACCGGAGTCTGCCATCTTTTGTCGTATTTCAGGAATACTGATCTGGATGTTACTTTCTGAACATGCCATCACATAGGATGTATAAAGTGATTCATCACACTCAAAATCTGAAATAAGAAGGTCTTGTGTATATAATACATATATATCAACATAATAATTTCATATAGTTTGTTAGAAAGACTCTAGGGAGCGTTTCAATTTAAAAACAGAGCATATCAGCATTTATGATGCTACTTGTAGTTGCAGCACCATATTTCATACCCTAATGAATATTGTTTGGCCTCCTACTTGGCAAGTGTATCTAAAAGTTGAATGTTTGTGTGGAGGTATTTAAGGTAATTTAAATACCCTCTAGATAACGTTTTGATGTATATACATTCATATAACGCTTAAAAAGAATTATCATCTGTGGATATATAATATAAATAAAAAATGCAGTTCCAAAGTTCAGATTTTGCACTTGTTCATCGACACAGTTGAACTGCTAAATTCATTTTGGTCAAAATGACCCGGATCCTTATCTGTATTTTACCAGAGTGAAGTTCTCATAAATATCTGATACACTGTTGTACAAATGTACATAAAATTGTTGTCATGTAACAGATGCGGAATGCAGTATGTCAGACAAACATCGACGACGATTAATACACGCATTCGCAATCATTTATATAGTATCATTCACAACCACCCGGACAAACCGGTGGCGGGACATTTCACGTCTCCCGATCATAACATACATAACGTCATAGTTACGGGTATTGTTAAAGACGTCACGGATATTAACTGTCGTCTCAGAACAGAAGAGAGTTGGATTCGTATGCTACGTACAACTCAACCAGAAGGTTTAAACATTATAGCTTGATGGCCAACACGAAACAGACAACCTGCCGCAAACGTAATACTACAGGCAAAAAACTAAGTCTACTGTGTATCAGATGCGGGAAGACGTACATTAATCTCAGGAATTTACGGAGACATGCGGACATAGCACATGGTCTCATACAAACATGGTATAAATGCAAACTCTGCAAACGCACTTATGGGAGAGAGGAAACCTCAAGGACAAACACCCGGGATACCACGTGGAACCGGAGAAGTTTGAAGACTGCACCAGAGTACAGGCAACCAAACCGGACAACAAACGCCCATTTGAGGCGCTTACGAAAACACAATTAGATCAGGTGAAATTCAGAGTGAAACCAGGACATGGGATAACTACAGTGGGACCACCTTGCAAACAATTCAGGCCGGTACTAGATGAAACTATAGAGTTACTCAAGGCTGACCTAGAATTATCAGAGAGTGAATACACGGCATCCACGCCAAATACATCAGAAGAAGACTACGCAATGAGAGACTACAAGACTTTGGGATATAAGTCTCTATCCACATCCACTGTTTGTCAGGATGAACTTGAACATTATAACTCAGTTTAATAATATTTAGGGATAAAAGAAACTTGTACTTATGTCTAACTATATATACACATTTATACACATATATATTTAAAATAGTCAATGAATTGTATGTACATTGATAGTATTTCAGGTATTGATACTATAGACTAGAATGCTCATCTACTAATAATAACCGTGATGGAACTTTCTAGAACGTTATAAATAGATATCACGTGACGTTACCTGTATTACGTCATACTATACACAATATATATGTGCCCAGAATTTTAGTACTTCAGGGGACATATTTTGTTATCAAATCGTCCTGAAGAAGCCAACTGTTCGGACGAAACCGGTAGACATACCCAATAAATAAGATTCAACTTATCCTGAGCTTGTTGCGATTGACCCCTACGCTTATTTTCCTATTCTTCAATCGCCCTGCATACTGGTTGGTATCCAGGCAAGGGATAACGGAACCTACCGAACATAAACTACAATAACGGCGTTGGCTCTACTCCTGGATCGATATTAAAATTGTTGTTAATTCATTTTAGACATGAATTTTTTGTTCAGATGTAGAAGAAAGGATCAGAATCAGAACTGGCGGGATATTTTCTGAGGGAATTGAGGAAAGGCCCTTGGAAAAATTTAGGAAAATTCATTGATGCATTGGCTGTCAAATGGAAAAAAATCTACGATATATCAGCAACAGGCAACACAGATTTACAACATGTTAACTCTTTATTCATAGTTAAAAAGACATTTGTGTGGCTTTCTTTTAAAAGATCATTTATTTTCAAAACATCATCTAAAAGACTAAGATATTATCATTTATTAAACATTAATTCATTTCAGACATTATATGTTGCTTGTCATCTCAATACAAGATTAACAATTTCCAAAAATCTTTTTTTTTCTTTTTTTTTTAAAATCATAAGCACTAGTTTCTACTGATAATGAGGCCAATTTCTGTCCATAATGGCCCAGAAAAAAACCTAACTATACAAGCATGTATATAAACATATTTATGTTTTAATTGTGTTTTAACATTAGCCTATTTCGAGGTCATGTCATTCATTCATTGGGAAATAAATTTGTTCTGTAATTCCAAATTTGGACATTTCACCACTTTATTTTACATGCCTTGGGTTCAGACTTAACAAAGAGTAGGTAGACTGTGTAGATGATCCCCAGAACAGTTCTGATACAATTTACCTACCACATAATGAGTTGATTATCTTCCACAGTAGACTTGTCAGATTGCTCTTCTGTACAGTGGACATATGCTTGTTGCCGACAATTATGTCCAGTAGTTCTCTCCCAAGCTCTGCAGATAGTTTAAATGACATTTTCCCCTCTTTAACTGAAAAAATAAGAAAACGGTATTGAGACGATCCTTCGATGTACATCAAAAGAATCTCGCAGTCACGCAACGGTGAAAATTGTAATCTTCAAAGGACTGGTATCAGCCTAGCGATTGGTCAGGTTCTTTTACTTGAGACCAATCAAAAAGCTATCTTTGTACCTTCAATTATGCTACGACATATTCCAGGGGTGCAGAGAGCAAAAGTGAGCGAAACCTCTGGAGTATTGAGGATGTCTAAAACATCACATAACACTTGATTTATATATGTATATGATTCAACATGTAAATATAAACCAATATTTATTTTGATGTGATTTCAATTTATATAGAATTTTGAGGTATCTGAAAATAATAGCCCAAGTTTGTAATTAAGAAAGAAAATTAGCGAGAACAGAGAATGTGTGATTGAAATATAATTGTGACATGTGTATAATGTGTAACAAGAAAGAGTAGTGTGATTCCAATCAGTATTGTACCCGCAATCCTAGACTTCCTAGTCGGCAAACTCTATCACTGAGCTAAAGGAAACTTGATCTAGCCCAAAGCTATAAGGCGACCGTAATCCTATGCATAATTAAAATCTGCCACGTCACCATGTTCCCCACTTTTTAAATGTGTTCACCCTTGAACACCACAACAACTCAGGTTCTAACTCCCTGTTGCCACAGGGAGGACCATGGACACTATTTGTGACAGGAAAGAGAGCAGTGTGTTTGATTCACCGTGAATCAAACTCTCGATCCCGACTTCCTTGTTGGTTGCTCTACCAATGAGCTGAAGGGAAATTCCTTCTAGCGCAAAGCTAAAAGGCAACCGAAATCCTATATACATTTCAAATTTTCCACAAATGTATACTGTTGAAAAACTTCAAAAAAACATATTTAAATACAAATTTTATTCGTTTCAACATCAGTGGCTAGATGGGTGCTCACACCCACATTACATAGTAATAATACTTACCTTTGTTTTTTAGGTCCATCACTATGGCCAGCACATTCTCGTAGGAAACATTTCTTGGCTTGTGATGGAGAACCTGTCTCAATGTGAAGATTAAACTCTTGGTCCATATCTCTGGGGATGTAGAATCTGAATGCCTTACATGTTGAAGGGAAAAGTTTTCATGCTGTCGACCATATATAACTTGCCAATTTCTGCAACATTCAATAAATTGTATTGTCATTCTAATACATGTTATGCATATACACATTGCATTTGTAGAAATGACATACATCTCAAGTAAGCTATGCATGACTAAAAGTGTGAAAATAATATAACAATGGATCATTGATTCTCTTTTAAAACCTCAGCCTCAATTTATACCTGACCAAGCTCAACTTGTATAAAACATCTCAATTCTTCAGATTTTCTCAAGTCTTAAGATTTCACAAAGACAATACATTGCTTGAGATTTTTCTCAACTTTGAGATGTCTTATACTAGTGACATCATATCATTATATCGTATTCATGCATATGTGTCTGAATGCTTTTGAATTTATTTTGATACCTAAAAAACAGGGAAATATAAATTGAGCAAAGCAGTTTCAGTCACGTCTGAGAGCAGCAGCCAGGTTTGTCATGGTTTGTACCACACATATTCACCCGACACAGTCAGCAACATGAGTGACATTCAAGAACTGGGATGGGAATTAAAGTCTGAAGCTACGACGATCCAAACCTCGACTGACCATGATGTACAAGATCCAGAACGACCTGGTGGATATCGCAGCTGATAAATATACTTCAAGTGGCTCCACAAGAACAAGAACTCGGGTCTCATAGGGTGCGAACAGTACAGACAAATAAGGAATGCTACAAACAATCCTTCTTCCCCAGGACAACACAACAGTGGAACAGCCTCCCACCTGTGACAGTGACTGCCCCAACCCTGGCGGCCATTAATATAAGACCTGAGCTGGACAGCCTTCCAGCAGGTCACAAGGCCTTCTCTGGATAAGTTTGTACTATCAGACTTTTGATTGTATATATATATGTCATGACACAAATCGGATCATCATCAAGGCTTGAATTTTGCAGTATCTTACGCTTCAAATGAATTTTTTTTGTCAACATATTATCATTTATGAAGACCTTTATAATTTATATGATAAAAAGTATTTCTACAGTATAGTGTGAATATAGTCCAAAACAGAATGCATTCGTCGCACGGGCTTTTTTTTTTAAACGTGATCAAAACACTGATCGACATTTGAGTTTGAATTACGTTTTCTTGTGCTATTTGAACTTAAAAACTAATCATCTGTAGACGAAAAATGGTGCATGGCTATCTATTCTAAGACTACATCATTGTTATAACTGATTTGTTGACACATTTATTTATTTATTTGTAGTTTTGCAAAAGGTGATCCGATTTGGGTACAGTACTGATCAGGTTTGGGTACTGCCGCCTTATGCTTTAATATCTGCTTATTACCTGGTATCAATGGTTTGTACTGGTTTGGATGATATGTGACTTCCCACTGGTACTAAAAAGCAAGGGTGTCTGTCCTTGGTACTAACTAAACACAGCACGCGTGCTATCCCTGTTCTTATACGACAGTATGACCGTAACAGGGCGGCCATCTTTTTGTTGTCTGGGTCACAAATCACCGTCCGTATAGAACTGTAGTAACATAAACCGCCAGCTCAGCTGCTGCTAAAATCAAACTTGTCAAACAGCGACTATAAGGAGTCAAATATATGTAACACAAACAAATAAAAAAGAATCAGGATACGTATTCCCTCGTGAAATTATTGAAGAAAATACAAGATACAGGATACAAGTTTTTCTCTGTAGCTATATCCTCGGGTTACCGGTTTCCGCGCACTTAAGAAGCATCCGCGATTTCGTACTCATATCGGCAGAAAACTGTTGAAATTACGGAAGACTTTCATAAACATGTATACAATCTACTAGGTAAAGGAAACAAAAAAATAGCAACATAAAACTGTATTTTAACATATGTTTCACGTGTGTCTACTTTGATTTAGTGTTCAAAGAAAGATAATTCGAATACACTAAAAAGAAATTCTCTACAGTGACCTGCAAGAACAAAAGCTTCGTTTGGAATAAAAAATATCTTTGATTGTCAAATTAATTATCAAAACAACTTTTTTTAAATTTCACAATTTTAATTGATTTTTCAAGATGTCAAATTGAGCGAACTCATGTCATTTTATGAATTCATTTTTTATATTTATTTAGTTATAATATAGAATCTGTTATTATTATTTTTCTGCTGTTTTATATCGGTTTTGGTTGATGGTAGGAAGTTATTTCTCATTTTGTTCTGTTTAAAATTGGTTAAAATTGGAAGTTCATTGCATTACAAGGTTTACGTTTTATTGAAAACACTGTTTATCGATATAAGAATGTCTCCTTGCCTCTTCGGAAGTGGACAAAAATCGGCGAGGAGATGTGGCCTCATCTGCATACGACATTTTCGTACGTTTGTCAAACTACAAAAAAGACCGGTTCATGAATGAAATATATCACCGTTTTTTCAGGTATGGGTTCATTATGAGCAAGATAAAAAGTGCATTAAGCAAAACTGCATATTTATGCGTGTTTTTTTAATCGGTGATTATTTCTCATGTTTTACGGACGAACTTCCGGTAATTTTTAAGACAGTTAACAGACGATTGCCAAACGTCTAAAATATCCTTGTGTTGTGTCAAGCAGGTCACGTAGTTACGAGATATAGCTTGATAAAATGGCTGCGCGGAAATACATAACGCGAGGAAACTGGTGACTATACGATATTTTTAGAGAGCGAAAACTGAGCCACAAATGTTAATACATGACGAGGGTCCGTCGATTTACCCAAAACAAAATACAAACGTCGATTTGCCCAATACAACCCAATACAAGCGCCGATTTATCCAAAACTACCCAATACAGAAAGTAAACACCTAATACAACCACGGACTTAGATAACATAATCTAATTCCGTTACTATCAGGAGTCGACAACTGGACAATGGATCAGTTATTGTAACATTGTAGATCCACTAATGAAGGTTTGCGACAGCTTTTATATGCCACTTTGGAGAACATGCAGATCAACATCATCAAAAACATATGGAGAACTCCAAGGTGTAATAATGGAAACCAGAGACATTTCAACAAATCAATGCATTATCCAAAACGAAATGATGAATTTAAGAAAGGACTGTGAAGAAATCAAACTAGAGGTGGAAGACCAAAAGTGTAGAAACATGAAATACAATCTTATTCTAACGGGTTTAATGGAACAAAGGTACGAAGCAATCGGAGACAAAGTGCGTGACTTTTTTCAGCGTCAACTTGGAATCACGCGACATATGGAATTCGCGAACGTGCACCGATTCCAGAAATACGTTCATGGTAAAGTCCGCCCAGTTGTTGTCCGCTTTTTGTATTACGAGGACAAACAAGAGGTCAAAGATCGTGGTTATATGCTACGAGGTACCCGATTCGGCATCAACGAACAATTCCCGGATGCAGTCGAGGAAAGACGGAAAAAGTTATATCCGGTCATGAGGCACTACAAGCGCGCTGGTCACCATGCCAAACTTGTGAGAGATCGTCTGTACATAGACGGGGAACTTTACTTGCCAGGCAGTGACACGGATAATGTACAGAGGTCGGATACTCAGAGGTCCTTTAGTGACGTCACTCAACAAAAAGTGCAGCAACATCAGCCTTCTGTTGATATGAGTACGCCAGCTAGCGGACGAGGTAGCAAAAGAGGACGTAACCCGTCTACCCCCGATGGGCGTGAACGACTTCAGCCGCCCGAGTCCCGCGCGCGCACCAGCTCGCCGCAGCAGCCCATAGCCAGCTTCCATGGTATTGGGTCGCCAATAGCACCAGAATGGCACTACACGCCAGCGCGACAAGAACGCATCGCCGAATTCCAACCGCGACCCTCGCGAGGACAACATACGGCTACTGGCCAGAGGTGGAGGGGTTCATCTTCGCGAAAGGACCACAGTGCGCGCTTCGATCGCGAGCCACCTAGAGGGAATCACGACTTGTCGTATTAGGGTTGTGTGGAGGGACTTTCCATTATTTCATGGAATATATGTAGATCAATCACGGACAAATTAGATACAGAAGAGTTTGTAAATATTATTACCAAATATGATGTTGTATGTTGGTATGAAACGTGGGTTGAGAAAGAGGATGAAGTGGAATTGGAAGGTTATGACAGCTGTGTGTTTCCTAGAATGCATGGTAAAGGCAGTGGAATTTTTATTAAATCAACTATCTTCGATTATTGTAGGGTAATAGATAACATTAATGACAACATTGTATTGTTAAAAATATCCAATAACATTAGAAATAATGTCAGTGATATATATGCATTTGCTTGTTATTTCCCACCTGTAAATAGTGTTTTTTATCACAAATGTGAAATTGATATTTTTGCCAGACTTGAGGAAATGGTGTGTGAATATAAAGGATTAGGTAAAGTGATTGTACTAGGAGATTTCAATAGTAGAACGGGTATTTACGACGATTATATAAGTAATGATATTGTTAATCAAGGGCCTGCGCATATTATTTCAAATATTGTAAATTATGTTAATGATTCTGTACCATCCAAACGTTCCAATTCTGACCTGCATATTAACCAATTTGGAAGACATCTTCTTTCACTGTGTAAATCTACTTCCTTGAGAATTGTAAATGGACGACATAAAGATGATCCTAATGGTAGTATAACTTTTTTGAATAGTAGGGGATCTAGTCTAATAGATTATGTATTGACTGTTGATGATTTCTTAAAGAATATTACTCACTTTGAGAGTGGAATATTTAATGTTTTTTCAGACCATTCTCCAATTTGTATTACTGTGGATTCATTTGAACAAAACGTAGTTGTACCTGATTATAATGATAAAGATAATATATATACACATGTTAAATGGAATGGGGATCATGCAGAGAGAGCATTGCATTTACTAGAGGAAAACCGTAGAGAGTTATTTAATGCTTGTAATAATATTGAGGATAATCAAAAATGTATAGATGAGTGTGTGAATAAGTTTACTAATATATTAAATGAATTGTTAATGCCTTTAAATGTTACTAAATGCACCTCTAGAAAGGTTAAAAAAGTTCGAGTGGAGGATAAACCATGGTTTAACGAAGTTTGTAAAAACAGATATATTGAATACAAAAACGCATTATTTACTTTTAATTCACTTAAGTCAGAGGAAAATAAGAACATTTTTATATCTAAAAAGCGTAACTATAAAAAACTGGAAACTAGATTAAAGCGTGAATATATAGATCAACAAGGTAATATGATGGATTACTTGCGAAAAAGTAACCCTAAGGCTTTCTATAGTAGATTCAAGAAAAGAAAAAATAACGATAAGGGGGATCTTAGTGAACAAGATTTTTTTAAGTATTTTAGCGAATTGTCTTCAACGGAACCTGTTGAGAATGAAATGGTTAATGAGTTTTTAAATAATTATGATGTTAATGTACCAAATACTATGTTTCAAGAATTAGATGATCAGATATCTGATAGTGAAGTGCTCAAAGCTATCAATAAATTGAGTAACTCGAAGGCGTGTGGTCCAGATCTACTGATTAATGAGTATTTTATTAAGGGTAAAGAGGTACTTATGCCATGTCTTGTGGTACTGTTTAACAATGTTTTTAAATCTGGTTTTTATCCTACATCATGGTCGGTAGGTAATATAATTCCTATTTTTAAGAAAGGAGACAAGAACGATACCAATAATTACAGAGGAATTACTTTAGTAAGTTGTTTAGGGATTTTTTTTACATCAATTCTTAATGAGCGTCTTGCTAATTTCGATAGTGACTATTGTAAATTAAGTGATGCTCAGTTTGGTTTTAAGAAGAATTTATCAACTATTGACGCTATATTTGTATTACACACATTAATAAGTAAAACCCTGAAAAATAGAAATAGACTGTATTGCTGTTTTATTGATTACAAAAAAGCTTTTGACTTCGTTAATAGACAGAATCTGTGGTACAAACTTATCAAAGAAGGTATAGAAGGAAAGATGTTGAATATTATACGTTCTTTGTACAGAGATGTAAAATGTTGTGTAAAGTATAACAAAAACATGTCAGATTTTTTTCAATGTAAAAATGGATTATTTCAAGGGGAAATTATGTCTCCTCTATTGTTCTCTTTGTATGTCAATGATTGCGAAATGAATTTTTTAACAGAAGGGTGTCCTTCTATAGAGCTACAAACTATTAATATATTTTTAATGATGTATGCAGACGATATGGTGTTATTGGCCGAAACCTCTGAGGGATTGCAGAAAATGTTAGATACTTTATTACTTTATACAAATAAATGGAATCTTACGGTTAATACTTCTAAAACCAAGGTGATGGTTTTCCGTAACGGAGGTAAATTAAGAGAAAAAGATAAGTGGTACTTTGATGGAGGTGTTTTAGATATTGTAGATGAATTTAATTACCTGGGTATATTAATGAATTTTAATGGTAAATTCAAAAAAACTCAACAAAAAATCGCTGAACAAGGAAGAAAAGCATTGTTTTCAGTATCAAACGTGTCTAAGAAAAAATATTTTAACGTTGAAACTCAGCTTCATGTTTTCGATACATATGTCTGTAGTATTTTTAATTATGGAGCGGAAGTTTGGGGCTTTCATAAAGCACAAGATATAGAAAAAATACATTTAAGTTATTGTAAAAGATTATTAGGGGTTAAGAAATCTACTGCAAATTTTATGGTTTACCAAGAACTAGGAAGATTGCCTTTGGAAATTATTAGGAAATTTAGAATTTTTAAATACTGGTTAAAATTAAAACAAACTGACAATTGTGTTTTACATGCATGTTATCAAGAAATGTTAGAAAATGGTAGTGAATGGATGAATGGAATAAGAAACGGACTATTTAGAATGGGAGTAGGGTACATATGGAGATACCTATACATCCGATTATATTATAAATATTATTAAAAGCAGAATGTGTGATATATTTACGCAAGAATGTAAAGAAAAAATAGATTCATCTTCTAAGTGTTCACTGTACAAGTTTATTGGCGAAAATTTCTGTTTACAACCATATTTAACAAAACCCATAGGAAATACAAATCTGAAAGAAATTACAAAAATTAGACTGTCATCTCACAAATTAAATATTGAAATTGGTAGGTATAACAATGTAGATAGGATTGAAAGAACATGTGCATACTGCAACAGTGGGGATATCGAAGATGAATTTCATTTTATATTAAAATGTGAATGTTTTTTAGATTTAAGAAAGCGTTTTATTAAGAAATATTACTATGAAAGACCTAGCATGTATACATTTATCCAACTTATGGAAACAGGGAACAAAAAACAGTTAACAAATTTAGCCAAATATATTAAACTGAGTAATAAGAAAAGAAAAGACTATGTACCTATATAAAGAGGGATGTCTCTCTTCACTATACCAATGGGTATGTGAGTGTGTATTTGTGTGTGTGGGTGTATTTGTGTGGGTGTATATGGGTGTGAGTGATTGTATTGTTTATCCTTGTATATATGTTTATTTTGAACTGATGAGCCGTAAGGTTCAAGGTAATAAAGAACTGAGATCTAGATCAATACAACAACTTGTGCCATTGTACCTTGCTGTGTTTGTTCCATAGGTGAATTGTCAGCTGAATGACTTTCGTCATGTAACGGACCTGCTCAAAATCCAGGTGGACTCCAGAGCAGCTATGAATGTTTGAGCTGACTGAGGAAATGGGCAACCATGTAATAATCATAGTATTTCAGTTACATCACGTGTACAATATCTTGGTAATAGAATATATCTTGGTATATATGTTCTGGCATAAGCCTATAACGGGTGGGTCGAAATTATCTAGTGTAATGTATAAACTAATGTACAATTTGCACCATAATTCTTTATTGAGTTTTAAATGGTTAACGTATATACGAGATATCTTAAACAATACTGGATTTAAAAATTTATGGACTTTCCAAATACCATGTACAATTACTAGGCAATGCTTGAAAAATATCATTAAGCAGAGATTATGCGATCAATTCACTCAAAGTTGCTTTCATGATGTTGAAACCTCGCGAGGGCAAGTTTACTCCTTATTCAAATTTCAGTTTAATATTGAACCATATCTTTTAAAGCTACAAATGAACGAAAAGTAATATGAACTCATTAGGGTTACCTTTTCATGAATCCCATTCCAACCAGATTCAATTAAGTGATGCAGTTCTTCTCGTTATTCTCTTCATAACCACTTTCTTTCATTTCCTGATGCACTCCTTCCACCCTCCCCTCCCTGATTTCTTCTTCTTCTCTTTGTCTTTTATACTATCAAAATATATGTAACAGTGCCGTCCTACTGCCAGGTTTATTAATAAGGAGACGAATTAATATAAGTACTTATGTACTTGTTTTCGAATCCTCTTTGTTGATTTTGTATTATTAATTTGTCACTGCCATATATTGAATACAATACTGTTTAAACTAATATGTAAAATTAGAACATCAAATATAAAATTTCCTATAGAAACAGGAAGATGGAATAGAGTCCCACGCGAGGAAAGGTTATGTCCCCTATGTAATAACTGTGTTGGGGACGAATACCACTACTTATACCAATGTACTAATGTATCTGTTGTAGCTCTTAGACAACTTTATATACCAAATTATTATTATGTCAACCCAACATATATCAAAATGAAAGGAATGTTCTCAATTTGTAACACGGTACTCTTAACAAAAGTAGGTAAATTTATACAAAGAGTAATGAAGCTACTTAATATCTAAAATAAGTTAGCTAAAAGAATTATTGAAATGGGTTGTTATTGTATAAATTGTATCATGTGTCATATTATGTGAGTACTATGTCCATCAATGTATGCTATGTATTATGTGACCTCTTGTTACGCACGTATACGTGTGGCGTGAGTGTAAAAATAAAACTTGAAACTATCCTTATATTGTGGTGAAATTTGGAGAAGACTCCTTGGTCCGAAATGGTTTGTCGTGCCGGTTGATGCAGCTTTGGCTCTTGTTCCTAACTTGTGTTTTGGTATCGTTGAGGAGGGGTCAAAAATTTGCCAATATGGCTTGTATTAATGTATATATATATATAAAAATGTATACTTATTTGTATATTTTGAAAGTGTATTTATTGCCTATATTCCTGTTGTTATAGGGAGTTATATATATTATATTTGTAATGTACATCGGGTCTCTAACTGCCGGTTGTGCCCGACAGTAGAGAAACGTCTCTGCTTCCGTTAGGTACAGTACTTTGTTTCTTTGTCAGGTTGGGCCGGAGTCTGAGATTATCCGAGGGGTCCCTATGGTGTATGCGGGGTTTTACCTTTAATTCTATGGTGTATGTTTATATTTAAAAATAAATAAATAAATAAATGGTAATTTATATAAATATTTGAGAATAAAAAAAGTAAAAGTTGGTTTTTAGGAAGAGGGTCTTATGGGGGGATCTCTAAGTTGCTGGGCTTATAATATATGTATCTTATTTGAACTATTTTTATCTAAAAAGATGGGGAGATCACCGATCGTATCATATCATGATGTCTTATATGGCGAGGGCGTACCATATCCAGGCTGTCGTTTACTTATATCCTACTCTATTTTATGTTTTGTTTTGTTCCTATATTTTGGAGGTCCGTCGAATCGTCTAATAAATGTAATCTAATCTAATCATATCCTCTGTGCCGGCGTTAACGCGCCTACTCTTTCGACAATACACAGAGGGATTTTTTACGTGCAGGTTGGACCCTCCTACACGGGACACCGTTTATAGTCCCCTCCGCCGGACTGTGTGTTATTGGTGAATGGTTAGATTCATGCAGGTACTAATTAACCTTGATTTTTGGCGTCCATTCTTGAAACCGTATCCAGTCTTTGCACACTATGGAAAACTTTCCTTCAATACCAATGTTCTCGTTCATATAAAACTTTTCTTGGCTTTCGTCTGTAACTGTTCACTGTTCTGACTTTTATAATTATGTTTGTGAGTATTAGAATAAGATAGTTGTTGGAGAGGTGGAAAGGAAGGGGTGGGTGCGACGGTTTTGTGCATTGGTGAGAGTTATCAGTAGGCAGGGGAGAGTTGGGTAGATGCAGGTGGGGTTGTCGGGTTTGTGCATTGAGTTTTTATATAGAGTTATATTAGTGCATGGGTAGTTATTAGATCAGGAATTGATGAGGGATGTATATGTTTTATGAGAGGGAGGGGTTATGTTGTTATATACTGTNGGGGGGGTGGGGGGGGTATTAGGGATGGGGCCCCATATGCTTTCTTTGTAATTTGATTCTCACAGTATTTATAATTTCATTAAATGTTTTTAATTATATATATCGTGAGGCTCAATGGTCAAAAGTAGGAGTTGTTTTTGAAATTTGTTAAGTTCTAATGGGTATCGGATTGAAATTTCAGCGTCTAGACCAATAAGAGCGATTCATATAAGTTGCAGTAACTTGTTTCATAATAGTTGTAGAGCGGTCTATATATATCCCAGAGCTTGCTACGAATATTATGCTTTTTGTGATCAATGTAGACTGCTGACGATTTGTGTAACTGCTCTTAATGGTTTAAAACAATAGTTTTAGTTGGTACATTAGGTATATGTAAATGAAGTATCATTTTGCTATCTTCCGGACTAACGTTAATGGACGTAAAGTGTTTCAGGTTAAAGTTAGTTGTTGTTTAACAAAGGATATTTAAAACTTTGTGTAACGTATTTCACCCATGGCTCTAAGTTTGTCATATGATATTTGTTTGACGAGTGCGCTTGATTTTTGTATTTTTGTCACTCGACCGATAAATTGTAACAACTCTTCATAGTTGTGCTTCGATACCTACATACAAGCCTATACCTACACAATAACACGAGGCATATGAGTGATTCTGGACCCCAACAGAAATGGTTGCAATATTGGTAAGTATACAATGTAACTAAATGAGAAAAAAAAAATCATTTTGTAGAGCCAAAATTAATAACACTAACTCAAGATACCGAGTGATTCTGGACCAATCCCAACAGAAATGATCGACATATTGGTATGTATAACTTAGTGAAAAAGATACACATGTTTTAGTGCCATAATTAATGACACGAAGAATGTGCTGATAGATTCTGGACCAATCCCAACAGAAATGGTCGACATATTGGTATGTGTAATTTATTGAAACTATATACATGTATATATACATTTTGTAGCGCCAAATTAATAAATTGACAGTCTAAGCAAGAAAAACGGAAGCGAAACAACGTTGACAGCAGGTAAATACCTTCACAGATCTAATGTAAAAGATGGCTTACAGAGCAGCGTGTCATTAGCGTAGTATACGTACATGTACCTTGTAGGGGTAGAGTATTCCCTATTCTATATAGAGTGCACGTGTGTAGCATGCTTAAAATGTCTTGACTTATTTTTCCCATTTTAAAGTGCAAACATACAAATGTACTTATAATGTGTAGACTATTCATTCTCGGATAGTATTGCGTGCGAATATTTAAAGGGGTAAGATGCATTGCACAAGGTGCTCCACTTTCAGCCTTTTTATTTTTTAACATTCTTAATGCCGTTTAAAACTTCACCAAAATGTTAAAATGCATATCATAATCATAAAGTAGAATACATGTGTTTTTTATATAAACCTTTCAATAAAATACCATATTCTGTCCATTCTTAACTCAACCACTCTTTTATTTACAGTGTTTTATTGATCGTAAAAAGGAAACCAATTTCATAACGATATACATTACCCTTAATTTTAGTTTCTGCAAAATTATAGACTTATTGATTTGAGCCCACTGAAACGATAAAGTTTGTTCATCACCCTTTGTAATGCAACTGTTACGAAAAAAAGAAAAGGAAAACAGATTCACGTGCGATATACTTTATTTAATTTACATTGACTACAATTGGTCTGGTGGTCTGTTACAGATAAACGTGTTCTGTCTTGCACTGGCCGGCTTATGTGTTGATGCCTGTTTGATAGCACCCGCGCCAGACTGTGGCTGTGTGTTTACAAACCATGACCCTATCCCCGAAGAAGATTACATCAGTGACCCAATACATCTTCAGGATGCCGCAAAATTTCGGTAGGAATGATATCTGTATAGAAATACTTGATTCGACTCCTAGAAAAAATGGAGAAAAAAATATTGAATTACAATATGAACAGAATTCCCAAAATCGAATATCATTGTAAGCATAGCTCGGGTTATTGTCTTTGGTTACTATATAATGAAAATATAGTTCCGTTTACTTAAATGTATTTCGTTGAAACTTTATTTGGACCTAAACCAAGGTGTTCAGGGTAATTTTACACGTTTTTCGGGTTTACATACACTTTCGGTAAAAATGCGATAGTTGACATTCTCTGATGATAAGAAACATTGTATATCATTCAGAAAGACGGAGAAAAGGAAAGATGACATATATGCATTTTCACCTTGTCTGACTCCATTTTCACACCTGAAGAAATCTGACGTTTCTCCATTATTAACTATTCTTGACTTTATCTCACTGTACATATTGACTATAAATCTTTGCATGTTTCCATTGATCTTAATTACTAACAATATGTGCCAAAGTGTCTCACGCCAAACGGTATCAACGGCCTTTTCGAAGTCAATAAAGGCACAAGATATGTTCTTTTGTTTTTTACTTTTGATAACTTCAAATTTGTACGATGAAGAAATTGTCAATTGTGGAATAACCTCTACGGAATCCAGATTGGTTTTCGCTTATAATCTGAAAATCCTCAGAGAATTAAGTTAATCTATTAGTAAGTATTGCTGTAAATAGTTTACCTACACAGCTCAGAATGACAAAGGGTCGATAGTTTTTAGGGTCCAATTAGGATCCTATATTTTTAAAAAATTGGTATAGTATTACCTTCGACCCAATTCTTAGAAATTACCCCCGTTGAGAATGCAACATTAAAAAGCTTTTCATTAAAAAAGGTAACATTATTGCTTTGGTAGCTTATTCGTTTTTGATCTAATCATCACCGCTTGATCGGTTGTTTTTCAAATTGTTTACACATTGTTCTTTTTCAATAGCTGGTATTGGTTCATTTAGCCTGATGTTAATGTTGTAGATCAATGTTGCCTATTTCATTTTCAAGTTCTTCCTTTGTTTCTAAGCGTTAGGTGATCTATGATTAAGGTCACGGGTTAAAATACATAAGACTTCAGTGTCTATGTCATTATGCTTATTTTTCTTTGGATTGATTATCTGCCAGTATTCTTTAGGATTTTTTTTTATTTCATTTCATGTAAAAGAAAATATATCTTTTTCCTGTATTTAGCCAAGTCTTTGTTTAAATTGACTTATACTATTTTCTTGTTTGTGCCATACAAGATCTAGCGTTATCCGATTAACATCTTGCAAAAGAAATTTTACTATCCCTGTATTATTTCCGTGCCTGTTAACATGCTGAAGAAAACCAAGGTTTGTCATCATTTAATTGATTAGTAATTCTAGTACCTGTTTTAAATGTTCCGAATATAGTAGCAGCAGCATTTATATACATTGGATTCATTTTTTCAACAGTTTGATTAATCGATTCCGCTGTCACTTCGTGCAATTGATGTAGCTGGTTTATAAATTCAATCAAGTTGTTAACATTTTCAACATTAATTGACCTAACAAGCATATCTCGTTTACTATTATCCCGTGGTTTAATTACATCAGAGCAACGATTATTATCCAGGGTTTGTGAAGAATTTGAAGGAAAATTGAGAGTCAACTACATGCTCACCATTATTGAAATTTAAATAATCAATTTCTGCACCGGTTCTGGCGTTAAAGTCACAAGCTAACATCAAATACTTGTCAGCATTCATTAATCGGTGCATTTCAGATTCAATACTATTAAATACATCTGTACTACTGTATTTTGAATGTATAGGACGCCAATTATAACACTTTTATCTGAATTGATAAGATTTTTGGACACTTCAACCCATAGAACAAAGCTACTTTCGTTTTCGTGTACATGCAAGTATTGCTTCAATTCATATTTAAAACCTAATAAAATCCCTCCTGACTTTGTTTTACTGTAGTTTTCCCTGTTTTTTATGACAAACTCAAAACCCTCCACTTTCAACACATCAATGTCTTCAGTTTTTCATGGAAGCATAAGATATCTTACTTTGAAAGTAGACTTTGAAAGTCGGGGTAATTATTCCACAGCAGTTGAGTGAAAGTGCCTTTAGATGGTGGTTTGAAGATATAACGTCATTAGACTTCGTGATGTTTCCCTCGCGTACCAAGGGACCTTCAGGAGTACGTTTTGGATTACGACGTCGATCCGGGGTTTCCTGTGAGTTGTTATTTGAGTGGCTCTGTGTGGCCTGTGGAACTCTCGTCATCATTCGCGCACCATTTTGACGTGATCACCATTCTCACGAAATTTCTTGAATTGGGTAGAGGCTTTTACGGGCTTGCTCTAATTCCTGTGGAACTGTTTTGTTATTCTGTATGGCTTACCTTGCAATTTATCTGCATTTTTCAGCACTAGGTCAAGTTCCTTTCGGACAATAAATTTGACTATTACTGGTCTTGGACCCTGTTAGATTTCTTGCCAAACCCGTGAACCCGTCCAGCGGTTTGTGTTGGAAGTTTCTGATTACAGCTTCAGTGTCCTCGCGATCCCGTTCATAGATACCAGAAAATACAAGAGTATATTTCATGGACCGGCATCTAAGATCTGTCAATTTCTCGGCCATTTCATCATTTCTTTTGCCACCTCCATAAGTTCTTTTTCTTTTTCGGCCTTATACTTGCTGAAAACTTCTTGAACATTTTCTACCTGGTTTTCCAATCTAATAGTTTGATCATGTACCTTTTTGTTAAGTTGTTCGCTTTTCTGACACGTTGATGGTAGTACCCCTGTACCATTTATCTCCTCTAACATTGTTAGTGTTGATACATTGGTTATAAAATCATCATTATAAGATTAAGTTTTACAGATCTAGACCGTCTACACCCTACCAGTTCTTTATAAACTGTATCTTTACCAAGGTCTCGGATGAAAGATGCTCTCGCAAGACACTGGGGAGCTTATACATTCATCTACTCCTTCCCTGACAAACATGTTTTCCCAGAGGAAAGGTAAGTATATCCGATACGCCGTTATGAATTGCACCCTGTGTTTTCAGTATAAGTTAGAATAGTTTCTTTTAGAAGTACCGTGGTGCAAATTATGTACATGCACATTGTATATGTACGATCGGCGATGCGTTGTACGATCGGCGATGCGTTTGACGATCAACGATGCGATGCAATCGTTTTCAGAATATGTATATATATATATATGTATACGTGCTGGATATAGTTCGTATATTTCATGCAAGAAAAAATATTTACAAAATTTAGAAATGAAAATACACGGGACTGGGGAACCTCTATATTTTATCAGATAAACAAACGTAACTGTTTTAGTAAACTGTACATTTTCTGTTATGTCTTGGTGGTACGCCCATCTCTATTAGTTATCATTCCCCCTTACGACTTGAAGTAAAGTGTTTAAAAGAAGATATCGATCACGTTACGTATTAAAATATATTTTTCGGTATGGTGCTTGAGGCATAAAGTCTTTTGATGTTTATAAGTAATTCACGGGAGTGAAGCTATACCTACATGATGGTTATAACACAGACCCTGTAACGCCACACGAGTTGGTCTCGTTCAATCACACTTTGTAAACCTTTAGCCCCCGACATCACTGTCCAGTCAGCCATGACATCCAGGACATTTGATTGGCTATACTTTTGCATAACTTCTCCTTACAAATATGGGAGTTTACCACAGGCGACTGTGTCTTTAGGGTACTTGAGCCTGCGGTACCCTATCATAAATAGAACTGGACAAAGATGACTGATGATTGCCTCATTACTCAATGGTGATGTTCAAAAGTAGTAGCATTAGCTATTAGGTAGCATACAATGTACTAGGGATATTTGACCAAACAATGACATGTTCATACAATCTATGTATATTATGGTGGCATATTTCTGCCATTAACTTTATGTCGACAAAGGTAACTCGTAATTCGGAAGTCGATGGCAGAAATATGCCACCATGTAGTTCTTTTTAGGAAATATATTGCAGCATCTAAGCGAGACAACTCGAACAAAACAGGCTGGAGTCTTCATGTACACAGAGAGAATTGAAGAAGAAGCTCAAAACATTATATGTGTAATTTCAGTGGGAAACCCATTTGCAAAACAGATCATAAACGCATACTGGGTTACTGGAAGGATTATGGTGTGACGCTGTGCCTGGTAGTTCGTCCTGAGAAACAAGTCCTGACCAAGGCGGTGTGTGACGGGTGAGTATTTTTATAAGTTTGATTCGATTTTAGCTATTGTCAAGCAAACCAAATATTAAAACGATAACATAGAAAATGAGATAAAGAGAAAAAGACATCGATATACCATATAAATATGAGATATTACCGATTGTTAGGAAATATATAAAAAACGCGTTATGACTTTGTGATACAAAATTAAGGCAATTATGAGATTTTTTCCCCCTCTTTTTGACAAATTAGTTTTCTCAGATACTTGGCTGTTAGCCTGAATCGGATAAACATCTGGGAATAATTCCCGTTACTTTTGATATTGACCATACGTTTGGAAGCTCACAAGTTATATGAACTGCAAATTAGTATTAAATAATGTTCATTACTCCAATAAGGAGGAGAGACTAAGGGTAGGTATTTAATTCGTGTGTAGTTCAAAAATGGGATAATAATAAGATAATGCAAAACCGTTAACACACCAGAACAAGACTGAAACAAAAAGGAAGAGAATATATTTTCCTTCTATTTATATAATTCTTTTCCCAAAATTAAAAATGTGCATAAGGAATATGTAAAGGTGTTATGTGTATCATAACTCAGTTAACTCGCTGATGTGTAACGGAGTGTAAACTCGCAGTCAGATTCAATGTACGCTATATGAAACGTATAGAATCCCGGTGTTGATAAACAAAGTTCGTTAGACCTGCTCATTGTTTACTATAGCCACCAACAAAACAGTACCTGGTCATCATGTCTCAATGACTGATGGCGTCCATCATATGGGGATATGAAACGTTTATGCGAGGGTTTTGCCGCGGTCCCGACACCGAATTGAATGTGTATCTCGTATATATAAAGGGCCGTGGTGGCCAAGTTAGGGCGTCTGACATGCTGCTACAACTGGCCCTCAACCAATGAGTTGCGGGTTCGAGCCCTAAATGGGGAAGTCGCACGTACTGGCCGTAGGTCGGTGGTTTTTCTCCGGGAACTCCGGCTTTCCTCCACCACCAAAACCTGGCACGTCCTCACATTACCATAGCTGTTAATAGGACGTAAACGACAAACAGATCAAACCAAATGTATAAATAAGTCTACGTAAAAGTAAGGGAACTGATAGATATTGTATTTCAGTAGATTGTGTGTTTTTTTGCTTTGACATAGTTTTTCACTCTTATCTTTGTTTGTTAAAGTGATAGTATATATCTATCTTTCAGTAATAAATTTATCAATTATGGACCTTTGTTGAGGCGAATATGTTGTTATATGAACCTGGGAAAGTGGTATTTACCCAGACGAAGACGAGGTCAATATCACTTACTCAGGTCCATATGACCACCTATTTATCGAAATAAAAGTCCTTTATTATCATATCAGAGGCTAAATAATGTTTTAATAATTAAACAAGATGAAACGTACAAAAATTTATCGGTGGAAAGTACGTACTGCATTTGGCAGAGACCATTGTGACGTTTCAAATGAAGTGTTGTCATCAAGTGATAAATTGACATGCTGTTTCGAAAAAAACATCATCACCGAATCAATATCACAAAATATCGACCCCAAATATCCAACCAATGAGGATGTAGGAAAGTTGTTTAACATCTAACATTAGCAAATGTACATGTAACACAAGTTTGTCATACTGTATTCTGTTTCAGCAAGGCGTGCTGTAACAACACTATATGTGAGCCGGGCGGGTTTGGACTGACATCTTACCTAGTGTACTGTGACGTATTTTACACGAAAGGATACGGAGAAGACAGTTGCTGTCTTGTCGGAACGGATGTGCTACTGGAGTATCATTCGCCGCATGTACCCGAGGACGATTTTATTGGCAGGTCTAAGCGTGATGTACCAGCCGAACACGTTGACGATACAGAAAGATATCGTGCTGAGCGACAGAACCATGATGTACCAGAGGATCAATACTTTGACAATATAGATGAGTATCGTGTCGGACGACAGAAAAGATTAGCAGGACCACCAGTTCCCGGATGTGAGGGAGGCAACGGCTACTTCGAGTTCAGGCATGACTACTTTCCCTCTACCTGCTCATGTAGAAACTGTTACGGTTGTTTGGCATAGAACGAAGGTGTCTCTATGATTAGAACAGTGCTGTACCCTTTGTGATACAATGCCGTGATGTCTTACAAATGCCAAATATATTGAAATAAAATAATAGATGTTTTGAAAAAAACACCTTTGTAAATGAATGATGTCGGTTTTTTATTAATTTACTTACTACTTTTTTACAATACATCGTTAATTGATTGTAATACAATGTTCATACATAATGTTGCCTAGAACTTCAATATTCAGTTTGGATTCGACAACTTCAAAAAACAAACACCAACTGGCACATGTTCATGATTGATTGGCCGAAAGTTATAAGGAGTGGAAAAGACTTTTCTGGTTACTGTGAGCATATATAATACACTTAAAGTTGCATTCACTTCATTTGTTTATCAATCTCTTCGCGGAAATTGAAAGTGTACTCGGTATAACTAGAGAGTTTCCTTAAAAGAAATCTTAAAAGATGCAGTCACGTCATGTGATGAATATAGAACATCGATATTGAATAAGTTCTAATATTTGTACGGATCAAATGGGTTTAAATACACTGCAGGTATGTTGCCTACATACTGCTTGTCTACTGTAAAGTACAGTAGTTAACCTAGTACTGACGTTTCATTTCCTTAGGATATTACCACCAGCAAGAGCATAAGATCACTTTGGGATCCCTGTTTCTCTTCCCTTGCTACTCCGGAGATTTGTTTCAGGTTAACGTCTTCGTAACAGCAAAGTTCATGTGAAGACAGTGTCTGTCTTCAGACGCTAAGGACGCTTATATGCAATCTCCAACGACACAAAGTGTCATTACAACTGAAATGTTAAAACATCGACACGGTGGCATGACACGAAAAGCCAAAGGCGTTGATGTTGGTACTCGCCTGTCTTTACCTGACGTTCAGATTTAAATGGGTGTCGGTAAGATGTGACCAGGTGGAGTGTCATTCTGTCTTGTCCAGGCTAGGGCATTTCAGGGAGACGGCAATCAAAGCTGCTCCTGACTGGCTCTGTTGTCTGAGGATACCGTCTTAATATGACGTAAGTTGGTGTGAGGGCGCAGCTCCTAAATACACCATCCGGTCACCTTTTACAGACAGTTTACCAGCCATCACTTACGGCCACACTTTTAAAGCTGAAATCTTTAGAGATCAAAAAAACCTAGATGTAATTTATGCAGACATTAAAGAGGCATCAATAATGCAATAATCAATTTGTTTGTCTATACTACAAAGTGGCACATATGGAAAGAAAAAAATAAGATAAAATTTGATGATGAATATGAAGTTGCTGACTCCACACAGCATATTTTGAGGTGTGTAAAACAAGAACTATGGTTTACAATCAATGAAATTGAAAGCGTTAAAATATATCAACAATTGGGGAATAAGTTACAAGTGATTTTTACGAATTGAAATTGAAATCAATGTAAGAGAAATTGAGTAAAAAGAAAGAAAATGAATAAGAGAAAAAAATAGACGGAGTGAGGAAGATGAGCGTACAGAATAGAGAGAGTCCGAGAATGAATATGATACATGTACTATGTACAGGGATTAGGTCAGGCCCCATCCTGTTTTCGGGATAATAAACCATAAAATAGCAGAAAAAAGCTACAGATACGAAGACCTCAGCAATTTTAACGTAGTTTGGCACCAGGGCCAGTATTCATGAAACCGTTCTCATGCCCAAAATCATATTTTGTGCTCAAACCAAATTACTCATTCTGGTGATAAATTGATAAAAATAGATATTTTGGTAATGATCTGAAATGTTTTTGGAGAAGCTCTGGACTGAATTCCATTTTCGATGTTTAAACATGTTTTTTTGACCGTTTTGCATGATTTAAACCAATTACAACAAATGAGGTTTGAGCAGAGAATCCATGCTTGAGCACGAGAACGGGCTTCATGAATACGGACCTAGGGGTTGAAAGACTACGTCCTGACTCGTGGACAGTCATGAAAGAAACCAAACAACAAGAGCCAGCCAGTATTCTTGATTGGGCATTAGAGCGAAAATCTGGCTTACTAAACTTCCTTCAGAACATAAACGACATTTAAAAAAAAACAGCCACCATAACCAACTCGCTCTCTTGCTTACAAATAGACATTGCTGCTTCCGAAGAAATCCACACATTACAGATTCTCGAAGACTTAAAGTAACAAAAAACTGATAAGAGAAGAAGGAATTTGAATCTAGTAAACACAGTGTCCGGTTTGCCGTCAACATTGCACTTCTACACTTACTATTGACTCAATTACACGACTTGTGATTGTTGTTTTTTTGTGTGTGCTACTACATACATTACAGTCAGTTGGGTTAAGAGATATCAAAGTGAATGCAAACTCAAAATTAATAACACTTGCGCAAAATATAAGCAAAGAAAATATTTAGACAGAGGGAGGTGAAGATCATGTGTTCAGAGAGGGTAAGCCTTGATGTGCCAACGACTTCCGTATGTCAATCTAGATCAACTGCAAGTAAATTAACGCTCTCCAAGAAAGAACCAGGTGAGTGACAACGAAAAAACAAGAAACATCTATGAGCATATATAAAATAATCGACCTTCATGTTACACAAGGAAAAAGAAATTTACAAATTACAAGCGTACGTAGGTCATTATGGGGACCATACTAATTGCTCATATTCTTTATCAATTTGCATTTTGCTAAATATTGCGTTGTATGATTGTACGTCAGAAGTCAGCATATATCACGGAGTTCATGATATTTGGAGCAAGCACTTGAAACCCGAACCAACCGTGACCTGTTAAGATCCTACGGTTGGGAAGCTGGGATGTGAAACATAATACTTACATCAAGAAAGTGAAAGTCACAGAAATCGAAATCGTCATGCGCATTGTATACCGTAGTAGTAAGCCGTTTCTGTAAGTCATACCAGTTGTTAGCAGATATCAGTAAGTGAACAACAATTCATTGAAATCTGGTTTAGAAAAGGAAACACGTTCGACAAGGACATTATTTTTTTAAGTATTCACACACAGAACAACGGCAACCTATCTGTATGTGATTTTAAAGGACTACTTCAAACTAGTCCCGAATAAATTCAGCCTCAAAAAAAATACAAATCAGACAATATCATCGCATTCAGTTTCCCTGAAGATAGAAACTAGTCAATCAGTTTCACGACTTTACCCACAGTCAATTTCTTCTCCGCCTTCATCTTGATGTATATATTTGAAATGAGGAATGGCCTTGTTTTATTCGCTGGGACCTAGGCGTGACTTTGATTCAATAGTTTTTATTCTGGATCGCCAGGTTTGTTTTTTAGGTGAGGCATATTTATAAGGCACGCTTTAAAGATATTGTTTGTCTTTTCCTAGATGTGAAAAAAATAATAATGTCCTTCTGAATAACATTGCTGCTTTCATGGAAATCAATAAGAAAACTATTTGTCTAAAATATTTTATTCTTGTGCTGATGTATTGTGTATTTGACATTTACATATGTATTATGTTTTTTCACCTTTTAATTGATTCGCTTATCAGAACGGATCAATTTGTGTAAATCAGTTAGCAAATACAATTTTCGAAACAAATGAGAAATACTATTTTCAAACTTCTGCACAATTTTGCTTCATATCTCTAAATATAACCACTTTTGCGATCGATATATTTATAGCAGGCAATATTATGGAATATTGGCTTTTGAATGAGGTAGTATCTGTAGGAAGAATTATAACCTTAAATATTTAAAGTTGGTCTGTTCAGTTGGTGAATTCGAACTCTATGAATTACTTGTTACACGTAAAAGGACGTAAAGCACAGACAAACAAGCATGAGTTAGAGGCGTTTATATCTTTATAATCGTCTTATGCACTGTATGTATACCTCAAACAGATCAATTGATGTAGGTAGGAGACACGAGTTTAATTCTTTATTAGGTAACTTAACTGGAATGTCGCTTTATTAGTTCGGAACAGCTGCAAGAGTTATCTCCATTTCCCCACAAAAGTGATGCAGATATTTCAGGTTTACACAAAGTATCGTACCAAGGTAATATATATGTTTACTGCTTCCGATCCTCACTCAGAATAAGTTACCATTCATATTATGAGACAATAAAATCATTTATTTCAGGAACAATATGAAGATTCATGTACATGTATTTCAAGAATATAGTTTTATTGACCAAACAATCAAACGGAAAGGCTATCATCGTCATCATAATAGTATCATCATCATCATCATCATCAAAACTGAAATGGCGGAAATACGAGTACATGTATTACATTGTACATTGAATATTTTAACGAAGATATTGATATTTGTACACCTATTGTACCTGTGAATTATGTTACCAGACGCAAAACGTACAATGCCATTGTATGTCATGTCCTACATGTAAAAAAAGAAAAATAGAAAAGGTGAAAATAAAAAATAAAAAAATTCTGCATGATAACGCTTATTTTTTTCTTCATTTGTTCGCTATTACAGTAAATCACCTTTATCAGTTTATAATGATCCCGTGGGAACCATAGTAGTTCTCTACAGACATACTTTGTCACAGAGGGTGATGTAAAACAGACATTGACATGTTCTAGCACAAAAGATTAGACTAATTAAAAGTAAGAATTGATAGTCAACAACTTACTGCATACCGAAAAGAATTCCCTGCAGTTAAAGTTATCATAAAAGCGATTTTTGTGCACAATTTACCCTTATTTCATGTGAAGGGTGAAATTTTCACATGGTGAATATTGATTTGACCAATGAAGGGGTACATTTGACTGGTCGAAAGTTTGCCGTGTGCAGTATTTTGATACCTTGTCTATTGTATCTAACAACTAAGCTGGTATCCCTATATGTACATGTACCCCTAGAACGATGACATTTGTGCCATTGTGTTGTTTCGTCAATTCGCCCATAAACCACAAAGGTCTGTTACACTGTATTCTCGTTATTTCCTCTCTTCGCCCGAAAATCTCATTATCATCTTAACGTTTCCGAACACATGTCACTATTTTTAATAATACAAAAATATAGCATTGAATTTAGAACCAACAATCGATACGTTCACCAATGCAAGGTTATCACTTATTTCAGTATCTTCCTGACTACGTTTCGTGGTTGCCCTTTACTCTGGGAGTCGACTCTACGACTATCAGATTTGCCAAGGGGTTTCCATGTTTTATACCATATATTTTTCGTTAAAAAATAACGGGGATATGCTATTTGTAGAGCGAATTAAAACATATTACCACAATGTGTCAAAAGTAATTTTGTTATTGTAGAATTGTTTTAACGGTGTCAGCATATTTGTTTATCGATTTGAACATCTACTTGTATGTCACTTCTTTTCCTACATACAATACATACATACATACAATGCACACCCAAGTAATAAATATATACTAGTATATATATATCAACGCATAAAATACGAACTCCCTTTTTTCAGTCTATCAACTATTTGAAATTGTATTGTTGAGGGCAAATATAAGCACTTGTCTCTCCTTTGTTTAGTTGTCAATGACATCTGGTCTATAATTCAGGTTCATTTATGTGACAACATCGTTTTATACTGTTCTGGACACAGACATGGGAACCATTAAGGTTGGCTTTGTATCATGTTTAAAAGGTCAGTGTCGGACAAAAATCATTTATTATGACGTGAAACGTTCTCTTGAGGGTCGTATCACGTGGCGATGTCTGACCGCGCATGTCTATTTAATTATACCATCTGTAAAATTCTATTGGCTGTGAATTATAGGGACATTTTCAATGTTATCGCTCGTTTTAAAACGAAAAGAGGGATTATGCATTCCAAGGTGCCACCTAATTCCAACACAAAAGTTCCATGCACTAAAGTTATAAGTGTACGATTCATCCACGTAATCATTTCTTTGTTCACAAAAGTGCATGGTGGCTCCAAGGGACCTATTTCTCTGTTGGATAGGGTAAAGCGGGGATATGTTATTGTATAATAAAATAGGCATTACCGTCATGAAAGAAAAGTATTGAAAATATTCTTCAGAAGGAGTTGTGAACCTACGAGGCAAGGTATACATTGTACGAACTTATTGTTTTTTAAACGTCGTGTTTTAAAAGAACATTGCAACGTAAGCTCTTTCGACGTTGATTTAAACTTTGTTTTATTCAAAGGTTTTGACCCTACATTGATATACAAATTGTACATTATATGAAACAGAAAGGAAAAGAAAAGCAAGTGTCATGACACTTATGTAAATTTGCTACCTGCTTCATAATCAATTATTTAAATTATTACGACGTTAGAAACAATGACAGGTAAGATATAAATCAACAGATAGGAACCACAGCGGTTAAGAAACTGTATCCCACTGCATGAGTATCGTAACATGTAACTAATGTTGGGCCCTCTGCAGAATCGGGTTTGGGGTTCCCGTGTCTTCTATGTATATGAAAAGGACGTTGAAGTGACTAGAATTGATCAGCTCTCCCCATTGCAACACTTGTGATCTTTTTATTTCCTGTTAGTCCATTCCACCTTCTTTATTTCCTGTAAGGCTATTCCACCTTCTTTATTTCATGTAAGTCCATTCCACCTTCTTTATTTCCTGTAAGTCCATTCCACCTTCTTTATTTCCTGTAAGTCCATTCCACCTTCTTTATTTCCTGTAAGTCCATTCCACCTTCTTTATTTCCTGTAAGTCCATTCCACCTTCTTTATTTCCTGTAAGTCCATTCCACCTTCTTTATTTCCTGTAAGTCCATTCCACCTTCTTTATTTCCTGTAAGTCCATTCCACCTTCTTTATTTCCTGTAAGTCCATTCCACCTTCTTTATTTCCTGTAAGTCCATTCCACCTTCTTTATTTCCTGTAAGTCCATTCCACCTTCTTTATTTCCTGTAAGTCCATTCCACCTTCTTTATTTCCTGTAAGTCCATTCCACCTTATTTATTTCCTGTAAGGCTATTCCACCTTCTTTATTTCCTGTCTCCTTTCTCCAGGCGGTGTCCCCATAGGCTATTCCGAGGACATTCAAGCGATGCAGGACGGAAACATGCAAAAAAGGATACCGATCACAGCACTCGTGGTATGATAACTTATACAACTGGAGTGCCGGTTATGACGGGTTTGTACAGTTGTGTACGACAAACTCTACCATTTAATTTCTTCGTATACAGGTACCTTTACGACCAACCGTAACACTAAGACAAAATGCATTTTAATGAATTGTTGTTTTGAAAATTGACTAGCAATCACGTTCTATATCACGCGTGAATTGGCCTTCCCAACCAATAAGGCGAAAACTCCTTAGCCCTACTTAAGATATTCAAATTAACATTCATTGATTTTTACCGTTTGTTTACAAAATCAGTTTTAAAAATCTATCGATTTATTTTATAAAAATCATTAACAAAAACATCAATGGCGATCTGGACAAAATTATATTGTTTTGGTCGAGGTTTTTTCCCCATTTGATTTCTGTTGTTAAATTAAAGTAATTAAATCCTTTTTTGTCCCTTAAAACTATGTTACAATGTAGGTTTATCTCCCATTACTTAGCTACGTTAGCTACTTATCTAGTTACACACGCTCTTCCATTGTAAATAGCAAGCAGGTTACGAGTATAGTAATTCAGAGAGTAACGCATAAATTAAGTCTCGTTTACAGATAGTTTACAGGACTTATTCGTTGAGAACTAATCTATAAAATTCCTTTCATAGTATTGAACTAAAACGCTTATTTTTTATCCTTTTTTATATATCATGAGTGAGTATTTCTTATCAACATCTTGTCTTACGTGTACTTAGTGTCATCACGTCGAATGAGACATAATATAGTTTAATACCTTCTTTATTAAACTTTACTGCAGTTTCTGCCGACAACCTTGTAGCCCAATACGATAAGAACTTTAAAAATGGTTGCTTAGGTATGTTACAATATAACATTCCGATGATTTAATGACAATGCTGGACGATGGTGGTGTATTCGAGTTGCCCGCTGAGTGGCGCACACATTTCCGTACATTTATCACGACTAATTGAACGGAAGCGGCCCAGCGACACCCATACATCATCGTCACTATAGTTGGCAGAGAGACCCATCCATATCCATTACGTGTTGAATTGTGTCCGATCACTTTTTAACTACCTTTCTTGAAATTTATATAACAGACGATACGAAACGTCAGTTGGTGCAGAATTGTTTTCACCTGCAGCGTGTTACATTCGACTAATCTACTTTGTCTACAATAAGAAGATCGAATATCTGGTTTTTATCGAACGACTGCTAATATTACACGAAGTTGTGCCAAATCCTCTGCTTAAATTAGGGGAAATAAACATAATTACATGTAATATGCTTAGTATTCATAAAATAAAACAATGTCGTTAATGGTATATTACAAGTATGTAACATACATAATGTATACCAGAGATATATAACAATAATACAAATCATGTACGATATACACCCGTATATCGTATACCGGTAAGTTTTCGCTGCGGTTTAATGTTCGCCTTTTTTCGCCCTCCGAATCATTACAACGAATAGAAGTTATCAGTAAAATATGCATAGTAATGAAATGTGAAAGGCGAAAAAAACACTTTCTATCATGGGCGAAGGACAAAACTTTGATTGGGCGAACATATCCTGGTATACAGTTATAATGCACGTGTACCCATGCTATAGATCGTAAATGTATTATACAATGTAATATGTATACAGTGTATTGCAGATCATGTATATCGGTGATTTGATATTCCTCATTGTATTCAAAATACAAAAATGCAAATAGACTTGGAGACCTTTGAAACAGTTAAAGGCTAATAAGACCAGGTGTTCCGGAAGAGTAAGTGTTTCCTGTTTCATCAACGACACCCGCCATATAAATGTAGACTAAATCCAATTAATGATACGTCCTCAGAACTGGGGTATAACTTACAATATCGGACTATTGCCAATGGCAGGCAACAGTCGATAGTGGGAGAGCAGGAGGGGTGAAATGCCTGTAGGTGGGAATAGGGGTAAAACTGGATACAAAGGAGGTCACAATAACAGCCAGATAACCAACTATATGTCACTGAGGAGCCAGTCAGTTGGAGGAGAAACATGTAGCGCCACAAAAGAACCGTCAGGAAAATCCCGTGCAGAGAAGTCAAAAATGGCCACGTCAACGAAAGAGGTCACTAACGAAAACATGCTGTCACAACTCACGCAACTTATTCATGCATCAACAAAATCTATGGCAGATAAGCTCGAAGTGTTCAAAGAGTATGTTGATGGAAAATTGACGGACTGGACAAGAAATGTCAGGAACTAGATGATAAAAATACGGAGCTGGAACGCGGCCTAAATTTCACAAATTCAAAACTGGACGAACTGTGCAAGGTGAAGTACGACGAAAAAATTGCGACCCTGTCTACCAGAATTGACATTCTGGAAGACGATAAGAGTTACCAAGAGGGACGAAGCCGCCGCTACAACCTGCTTATTTGTGCAGTGGAGGAGTTTGAAAAAGAGAACACGGTGGAGGTGGTGCGCCATTTTATGAACACTGAGCTGAAACTGCGTGAGGAGACAGCCAACAATATAAGTACATGTATTGCAAACGAGCATCACCTCCCTAAGTGGTCAGAACCGAATAGAAATGGAGAGGAGCGTAATAAGAACAAACCTGCGACGGACGGACGGCCAAACGCGATAATTGTTAAATTTGTGCAACTGGGGACAGAAACACCGTGTTAAGCGCAGGGCGCAACATAACAAAAGGCTCCAGAAAAACTATTAGGACGGACCTCCCTTCACACCTAAAAAAGAAACGGTCTAAACTGGCACAGACGGCTTATGAGTAGAGACAAGAAAAGGGATCCCGGAGTTCAAACGGCAATTCGGGAATCCACGCGGGATGTCTGGTTGGAAACCAGGGCCACGAAAACAGAGAAATGGACGAGGATGGTCGTCTAGAAATTTTGACTGAACTTTCTGTAAACGAACATACGTGCTGACTCCATATACCGCGTTGCGAACTGCATTACTGAAAATATTACATATCACAAGTGTTCCACATACATTGTATTCACATAATTTATTCATGAACCACGCGCGAAAGACAATTTCAACAGTGCAGGTAACATTTCAGCAATTTTTTTTCACGACTGATGTTGTGGAACTCTCTAGGCCTGGGAGGTAAAACAAACTTCATAGCAGAAACTCTGCGCATATGTAATGAAAGTACCTAAAATATTATGAAATTGCAAGTGTGAAATTGCTTCTCACGGTGGAAATCCAGCTAAAATGTAATTCCTGTCAGTTTGGATATACATATATATGTGAACAACTGTAGATCCATATAACTCGGGTCGGGACCGGCTAGCGTGTATATCTCAGCGCTTCATAACAATAATAATACTCCGGTGTAACGGATCGTCGAATTATGGAATGGCCAGGTACGCACGCTGGCTGGTCTCGGCTTCAGGTAATTACATTGTATAAATATAGCATGCATATGTAATCATCTAATGCAAATTCTGATATATACTATGATGCAAATATTATATCCATAAACCACTCTTGGAAGGCAATTCCCACACTGCAGGTTAATATGCCTTATCTCGCTGGATTGTACCTCTCTATGAACTAAATGACAGGAGGGAATGCAGTTGTAAAGAGATGTAATTATTTATAAGAACAAGGTATCTAAAATATAGGCAACAACCAAGTGAACTTGGCTTCCAACGTGGTAACTAAATATGATACACAGTATGTAACCAGGTACATCTCTGGGTCGAGACCACTGGATAGTGCACCACATTGAATTCGGTCGATGTCAACACATTACAACTACAAGAGTAATTTGGCTATGGCTTTTTTACTTTATCGTCTGATGTACAGAATTTTAATATGTCTTGCAACGATTGATCGGATAAACTAAGTAAACACCACTGGATATCGATGGCGACCGTTGAGTGAGCTGACTGGTCTCGGCCGCAGGGATAATACTAATACTGGTAATAATATAATGAACATGTAATATAAACCTTGTCATACATATCATTATATCTTAATTTAATAATGAAATACACAGGATAGGATATGCACGCACTTTTGGAAATGCGCAGTGCGGTCTACGGAGACATGTACACTGAGTACAAAAAGCATGTACAATATTTACTTACCCCCCCCCCCCCTCCCACCCACCATCAATACAAANACCCCCCCATGGAACTCAATAGCATAATTTGTACTAGTCTACACTTGTAAAGAATATACATGCTGGAGAGGAACGTGAAGGCTGAAAGACGGAAGATTTTTCATGTTTATATGTATGTTTGTAGATATGAGAGGAGTACGAAAGGAAAGACTGAATATTTTTTGTACAAAAGCTTGTGGTGTTAATGAAACTATCAATTACAAATGTGATGTATGGAATGTGGCATTGACCGACGTAAAAAACAAAATTCATGACTGATCAAATAACTATAATGAGTCTAAATTGCAGAGGACTCCCAGATAACTTTTAAAAAAAAAGACGTGTTTAATTACTTAAGGCAAAAACAATTCGCAATCTACTGTCTACATGTACAAGACACTCACTTTACGAAAACGGATGAAAATATCATCAAAGCACAGTGGGGCTTTAACAAATGCTTTTTTAGTCATTGAAAAAGGGATTCAAGGGGCGTATTCATTCTCTTAAACAATAATTTTGACTGTGAAGTCAAGCAGATTACGAGAGACGAGGACAGAAACTATATTATAATGCAAATAGAAATAGAAAATAAATTAACAATAACCTTGATAAATGTTTATGGCCCAAATAAAGATGACCCAGAATTTTATAAAAAAACAACAAAAAACAAACAAACATCCTATGCTAAAGAAGAAGCAATAATCCTATGCGGATATATGAATATGGTACAAGACTTTAATCTGGATTACTATAACTATAACTCAAATTATAACATAAAAGCAATTGAAATCCAAGAAGAATTTAATTTAGAAGATCCTTGGAGAACCAAAAATCCAAACTTACGGCGATATACATGGTTCAAGAAAAACCCAATAAAAAAGCCAGGTTTGATTTTTTTTCTCATTTCAAAAGAATTGATGAACTGTGTGGACTCGACAGAGATAAAACCAGGATATAAAACAGATCACTCAATGATTATATTACAATTAAAACCAGTCAATTTAAAAGGGGCCAAGGGTTTTAGAAATTCAACAATACGCTTCTTAAGGACAAAACATACATAAACAAGGTAAAAGAATGTATCGAAGAGGCAAAAATAGAATATGCAACTCCAGTATACAAAAGGAGAATAGGAGACCAACTTTTTTTCGAAATGATTTTGCTGAAAATTCGGTCCATGACAATCCCCTACAGTGGTAACAAAAAAAAAGGAAAAATAAGGAGAGATTTGAAAACATAGAAGGACAAATAAAAATCATTGAAGACATGCTATGCAAGGCGCATGATATAATACTAGAAGAAATATTAACAAATCTGAAACATCAACATGAAAATATGCGAAATGAATATATGAAGGGACTTTTGATCAGAGCAAGAGCGCAATGGGTAGAAGATGGAGAAAAAAACAACTAAATACTTCTGCAATTTAGAAGAAAAAGAAATTGTGTAAATAAAAAAGTAACCAAACTGATAAATCACAACGGTACCTTGATAAATGAACAAAAAGGCATACTGGAAGAAATAAGATTTTTTTACAATAATCTTTACTCAGATAAAAAGGAAGAAATTGAAGATATTAATCTGAATGAAAAATTAAAGTTTTATGAAATCCCAAAGCTAACAATGAATAAAAAATTGATGCTGGAAACAGAAATTACAATCAACGAATTAGGTATATCAACAAAAAACCTTAAAAATGGCAAAAGTCCGGGGCCAGACGGATTTACAGCAGAATTTTACAAGTTTTTCTGGACCGATATTAAATTCTATCTTTTGAAATCATTAAATGCAGGCATAGAAAGAGGAGAATTCTCAATAACACAAACTCAAGGAGTAATTACTATTTTTCCAAAAGGAAATAAACCCAGGGAACATCTAAAAAACTGGAGACCAATATCACTGCTAAATCTGTCCTACAAAATCTTATCAAATTGCCTAGCTCACCGCATCAAAGAAGATATTAAAGACATAATTCATGAAAATCAGAAAGGCTTTATAAAAGGAAGGTTTATAGGGGAAAATATAAGACACTATACAATACGCAGAAGAAAAAATAATCCCAGGGATACTTGTACTAATCGATTTCGAAAAAGCATTTGACTCGATAGCGTGGAGTTTTATAAATACAGTATTACACTTTTTCAATTTTGGAGAAAAATACATAAGTATGATAAATACATTAATAAAAAACGCAAAGCTATGTGTTATTCAACATGGAATATTCTTCGACTTTTTTAAAATTGGGCGCGGATGTAGACAAGGCGATCCAATATCTCCATATCTATTTATACTATGTGTAGAAATTCTAGGAATTATGATAAGAAATAACAAAAAAAAATCAAAGGAATCAATATAAACAATAAAGAATCAAAGCTCTCCCAATATGCAGATGACACATGCATAACCCTAGATGGCTCTGAAGATGGGCTAAGATCAACACTTACCTTGCTGGACCAATATGCAAAATACTCCGGTTTAAAACCCAACATTGATAAAACAAAGTGCATATGGATAGGCGGCAAAGCTCACAGTAATGATAGACTATGTATTGACATAAAGTTAAATTTGACTGATGAACCATTTATATTTCTAGGTATAAAGCTAAGTGTCGATATCAATCTTATAACCGAACTAAATTATACAGATAAAATGAAAGAGGTAAAAGCACTAGTCCATATCTGGTCAAAGAGAATACTAAGCACGATGGGTAAAATAACAGTGATAAAGAGCATAATCTTACCTAAAATAACACACTTATTTACTAATATCCCAAAACCTAATACAATAATGCTAAAAAACATGGAACAAATTTTTTTTTATTTATATGGAACAATAAACCGGACAGAATTTCAAGAAATCAAATTGTAAAACCATATGAAGAGGGTGGTTTAAAAATGATAAACATAGAACAATTTATAAAGTCAATGAAACTGTCTTGGATTCAAATACTTTTTAAGTTAAACGGAACTTGTACATACATATTTGAGAGTATAATTGGAGACAATATAAACTCTATTATTAACTATTGAAAAGAATTTATAAAAAAGAAAGCAAGCCTGATCAGAAACCTTTTTTGGAAGGAAGTTCTAAATGACCTCTACTGCTTTTCCAATACCGTGGACGAGGACGACAATATTTATCAACATTTATGGTATAATAATAAAATAAAGATTGATAGCAAACCAGTGCACTTTAAACTATCGGAAGAACAAAATATACTGTATGTATACGACTTATTAAATGAAAGAGGAGAATTAATCCAGTCATATGAAGAATTCTGTGATAAATTCAATTTTCGCCCACCAGTTACAAGGTTCTACGGCATTCGAAATGCCATCATATCTGCTTGGAATGTAATACAAGATAGACCGCACACCTTTATGCTACCCCAATGCCCAAAACACATATATTGTATAATAACAAACAAACAAAGAGGAATGTCAATATATCAATTATTGATCAAAGACTTAAAAACAAACAATAAACATAAAATGAAATGGTCTACTGAACTTGACTTAGCAGAAAATGATTTATGGTGGAGAAAAATTAATGTAATCCCATTTAAATCAACGATTGAATATAAACTACGATGGTTTCAATACAGAATAGTGCATAGAATCATAAGTACTAATAAATATCTGCATATGATTAAAATAAACGACTCTCCATTATGCACCTTTTGCAATATACATACTAAAACATTAATCCATTTGTTTTGGGAATGCAGAATAGTAGAAAAAATTTGGGATGAACTAAAATTATGGCTACAAAACAAAACCAATACAATTATACAACTCCAGAATAATGATGTAATACTAGGCAAACTAATACATAAACAAGAAATAAGATCTCTAAACATTATAATTATAATCGCTAAATTCCACATTTATAAGCAAAAACTGAGAAAATGCATACCAAGTATTTTAGGTTTTAAAACAGAACTGGACAGGTATATACGAAGAAATCATAGCAAAAAAGAACATGGAATACGAAAAATTTGATAAAAATGGTCCCCAATTCAATAATCAATGCCGCAGTCCTGCAGACCGAATAGAATTACCACATACAACATATCATGTGCACGTATATTGTGATATTGTGAGAATTCTTGAGTGAGAGATATGTCAATGTAGATTAAAAAAAAAAAAAAAACTTTTTACATGCACAATGAATCCTTTTGAATGCCTGATAACTATATTAAATACCACAACGAGAACAAAAATACAGTAAACACCTTCCTGAGTCATTAATAAAAATAAAAATAAAAACATGGTCCAGGAAAAATATAAGATGGGCAGTCAAGAGGAATTTTCATTGTATATTGTTCACAGATCTATATATTTATATACCAGATATATTAATTTTAACATGTACAATATACTGTCAAATGTATAATATGCAAAAGGTTGAATAAAAACATGTTAATTTGAAAAAAAATAACTTACAATATCTCTAAAAATCGAAACACTAAAAAAATATTTATGTTTTCTATATTTTTATTCAATATGTTAAATCATTTTCCTAACCCCCTAAACGTCAACTCATCTTGCAATTTCAAATTCCATGGACCGTGCACCTTAAAGAAATATGTCAAGGAAACTCCAACAAATATAACATGTTATTGTTCTATTGAACAAAAACAGCATGTTTAATTATTTACTTATTTTTCAAATGTCTGCGTGCTTGATATTTCCAAAAAAATGCTTGAGTTACAGATTCTTAAGCATCTTCTCGAATCCAACTGGTCGGAAAGTCGTTCGGACGTAAAATAATGTTCTATTTCCCGGAAAGACAATAGTTCGGTAGACTTCCGGTCCGTCGACAGATAAAAGTGAAGGCAAGCTTACATTGTATGTCCTGGAATGACCACTGTATTTACCTTTGTACGATGGCACAGCTGACTTCCCATTGTCTGACAAGTTGTTTTTATGTATTAATGGTAATGGTGTTAAGTTATCAAGAAAGCCATTGAAATAAAGCTTTACATGGTCTCTTACCTACAAGGTTCGTGCAGTGTAAATCTTTACCGTTTCTGCTGAATACAATGGATCAAGTCGAACCAAACGAACATTATATGTCCAGTGAGTAAAATGAAGAAAATGTAATAACGGTTTCGAACAAAAACGCATCTCTCCAGACATGAATATATGCAAAATTCCCAAGGTACCCTATGTTTTACCTTGCCTTTTTTAAGTAATGAATTTTATATATGGGTATCGACACAGGTGCTTGGATAACTAAATGTTAAAGGGATTTCTTCACAAATCAGAAACTCTTGTAAAGAAACAGTCTTTTATTTATTTCCCTTTTATTTTGAAGTATACGGAAGTAAATCTAATACTTAACATAATTAGGTATTCTCAGTCAAAACAATGGAAGTTTATGTCATTGGATTACAAATCAAACGAGCGTAATTCAAAATTGTAGGTTAGGTAAAAAGTATATAAAATGAAATATGTCTAAAATATCAACCAGCTGAGTGGTCAAAATCAAGCTTAAAATCAATGGTGTTCAAAAACAATTTGTCTTTTCACAGATAAGAAAAAAGAGTACCGAACTGTCAACAGAACCGTATAAACAGACGATTGATAAGACGTGGTGTTCCAAAAGGGTAAGCGCAATCTGCTTCACAGACACCTGCCAGAAAATAATTTAACGTCCTTGAAACGAGAATCTGAGTAGCGTCAACGAAACAGCAAGGCAAACTATTAAGTGCACACAAGCATATCGACCTTCATATCACACAAAGAAATAGCATATTGCCTTATCAGATCAAAATGGCGGCAACAAAACTTGTCTGTAGTCTTGATCAACCTATCAACAAGAGTGTCAAAAGTCGACATCTTTCACGAAAGTAAAACTTTTAATATTAAGCCCTTGAGTTTCGACCTTTGAATGTTGTACAAATGTAAGCTGAACGCAAGAAATACCGCTGTTACATTCCCGGAAGAAAAACGGATTAATTTCACCAGGCAAAATGAAAGCACGACACAGGATGCCTATCCCCAATATAAATATGAATCATGTACTGTAATCGTAACTTACTTAGTGTAAATGCAAGAAAGACATAGGCTACACATTGAACAAATTTAATTAAGACGTGATGAGGGTACACGCATGTAGCGATTCCACGAGGAATTAAGTAATAAAAACGATAACTACTTATATTCTATGTCACAAATTACCCATACAGACCACAGATTCCTTCGTGGTTTTTTTCGATTTTAGGTTAGTTTTTTCATTAATTTTATAATTATGTTAAAGAAAGAAATGTAATTATTCTTGTCTTCAAGTTTATCTTATTTAAAAAATAAATATTTCAATACAATTAGCGCTCTACATCAATCACTTCAATGTATCTATATATGCAACTACACCATATGCTGTTCATGGTGACTGTACTCCTCGGGGAAGATGGCCGTGACGCACGAA